>NC_058418.1:45670655-45865238 GCF_002201575.2 Neomonachus schauinslandi
TTTTGGTGAGAATTTTTGCATCCATGTTCATCAGGGATATTGGTCTGTAATTCTCCTTTTTGATGGGGTCTTTGTCTGGTTTTGGGATCAAGGTAATGCTGGCCTCATAAAATGAGTTTGGAAGTTTTCCTTCCATTTCTATTTTTTGGAACAGTTTCAGAAGAATAGGTATTAATTCTTCTTGAAATGTTTGGTAGAATTCCCCTGGGAAGCCATCTGGCCCTGGGCTTTTGTTTTTTGGGAGATTTTTGATGACTGCTTCAATTTCCTTAGTGGTTATAGGTCTGTTCAGGTTTTCTATTTCTTCCTGGTTCAGTTTTGGTAGTTGATACATCTCTAGGAATGCATCCATTTCTTCCAGGTTATCGAATTTGCTGGCATAGAGTTGCTCATAATATGTTCTTATAATTGTTTGTATTTCTTTGGTGTTGGTTGTGATCTCTCCTCTTGCATTCATTATTTTGTTGATTTGGGTCATTTCTCTTTTTTTTTCTTTTTTTAAAAGATTTTATTTATTTGAGAGAGAATGAGATAGAGAGAGCATGAGAGGGGGGAGGGTCAGAGGGAGAAGCAGACTCCCTGCTGAGCAAGGAGCCCGATGTGGGACTCGATCCTGGGACTCCAGGATCATGACCTGAGCCGAAGGCAGTCGCTTAACCAACTGAGCCACCCAGGCGCCCATCTCTTTTCTTTTTGATAAGTCTGGCCAGGGGTTTATCAATCTTGTTCGTTCTTTCAAAGAACCAGCTAGTTTCGTTGATCTGTTCTACTGTTCTTTTTGTTTCTATTTCATTGATTTCTGCTCTGATCTTTATTATTTCTCTTCTCCTGCTGGGTTTAGGCTTTATTTGCTGTTCTTTCTCCAGCTCCTTTAGGTGTAGGGTTAGGTTGTGTACTTGAGACCTTTCTTGTTTCTTGAGAAAGGCTTGTATTGCTATATACTTTCCTCTTAGGACTGCCTTTGCTGCATCCCAAAGATTTTGAATAGTTGTGTTTTCATTTTCATTTTCATTGGTTTCCATATATTTTTTTAATTCTTCTTTAATTTCCTGGTTGACCCATTCATTCTTCAGTAGGATGCTCTTTAGCCTCCATGTATTTGAGTTCTTTCCAACTTTCCTCTTGTGATTGAGTTCTAGTTTCAAAGCATTGTGGTCTGAAAATAGGCAGGGAATGATCCCAGTCTTTTGGTACCAGTTGAGACCTGATTTATGACCTAGGATGTGATCTATTCTGCAGAATGTTCCATGGGCACTAGAGAAGAATGTGTATTCCGTTGCTTTGGGATGCAATGTTCTGAATATGTCTGTGAAGTCCATTTGGTCCAGTGTGTCATTTAAAGTCTTTATTTCCTTGTTGATCTTTTGCTTAGACGATCTGTCCATTTCAGTGAGGGGGGTGTTAAAGTCCTCCACTATTATTGTATTGTTGTCAATGTGTTTATTTGCTTTTGTTATTAATTGCCTTATATAATTGGCTGTTCCCATGTTAGGGGCATAGATATTTATAATTGTTAGATCTTCTTGTTGGATAGACCCTTTAAGTAGGATATAGTGTCTTTCCTCATCTCTTATTACAGTCTTTGGTTTAAAGTCTAATTTGTCTGCTGTAAGGATTGCCACCCCAGCTTTCTTTTGGTGTCCATCAGCATGGTAAATGGTTTTCCACCCCCTTAATTTCAATCTGGGGGTGTCTTTGGTTCTAAAATGAGTCTCTTGCAGACAGCATATCAATGGGTCTTGTTTTTTAATCCAGTCTGATAGCCAGTGTCTTTTGATTGGGGCGTTTAGCCCATTTACATTCAGGGTAACTATTGAAAGATAGGAATTTAGTGCCATTGTATTGCCTGTAAGGTGACTGTTACCGTATATTGTCTGTGTTCCTTTTTGGTCTATGTTGCTTTTAGGGTCTCTCTTTGCTTAGAGGACCCCTTTCAAGATTTCTTGTAGGGCTGGTTTTGTGTTTGCAAATTCCTTTAGTTTTTGTTTGTCCTGGAAGCTTTTTATCTCTCCTTCCATTTTCAATGACAGCCTAGCTGGATATAGTATTCTTGGCTGCATATTTTTCTCATTTAGTGCTCTGAATATATCCTGCCAGTCCTTTCTGGCCTGCCAGGTCTCTGTGGGTAGGTCTGTTGCCAGTCTAATGTTTCTACCATTGTAGGTTACATATCTCTTCTCCCGAGCTGCTTTCAGGATTTTCTCTTTGTCTATGAGACTCGTAAGTTTTACTATTAGATGTCGGGGTGTTGACCTATTTTTATTGATTTTGAGAGGGGTTCTCTGTGCTTCCTGGATTTTGATGCCTGTTTCCTTCCCCAAATTAGGGAAGTTCTCTGCTATAATTTGCTCCATTATACCTTCTGCCCCTCTCTCTCTTTCTTCTTCTTCTGGGATCCCAATTATTCTAATGTTGTTTCGTCTTATGGTATCGCTTATCTCTCGAATTCTGCCCTCGTGATCCAGTAGTTGTTTATCTCTCTCCCATTGCATTTTGATGTCCTAGGTCTTTAGTCTTTAATTTAAACAATACACTTGTCTTTAAAAAATGTTTGTCTTTTATGATATTGGCAGATTTGAAGTGTCCAGGCCCATTGTCTGTAGAATATCCATGTTCAGCACTTGCCAGCTGCTTCATGATTATATTCAGGTTAAACAATTTTTGGCAGGAGGACCACTTCAATGATGGTTTGTACTTCTCCATACACTCCACCAGGAGGCATGGAATACCAGTTTGTCCCATGATTAGTGATGCTAAATTTAATCACATAGTTAAGGTGGCATTAACCTAACAAAGTTGTGAAGGGTATTAAATGAAGGAATGTACCCAAAGGGTCTGGCCCATAAACCTTTTTTCCTGCCCATTCCCCTTCAACATTCACTTTGGGGCAAATACACAACATTTCTGACTATACTTTCCCACCACAAGTGCCTCTTGGGGGGATTGTTAGTTATCACTAAGTTGAAACTATTTTTTAAAGAGGATTTTTTTAATGAGTTTTATTTTTTTTATTAAAGATTTTATTTATTTATTTATTTGCCAGAGAGAGAGAGTGGGAGAGTACAAGGAGAGGGAGTGGCAGGCAGAGGGAGAAGCAGGCTTCCTGCTGAGCAAGGAACCAGATGTGGGACTTCCAGGACGCTGGGATCATGACCTGAGCCAAAGGCAGACGCTTAATCGACTGAGCCACCCAGGCATCCCAAAAAGAATGTTTTATTATGAAACTTTCAAACAGAAAAGTGGAGAGGGTAATATAATGAATCTCAGCGTATTCACCATCCAGTTCCCTAAATTATCACCATTTTGCCAATTTGTTTCCCCCTTTTCTGGGGCATCTTAAAGCAAATCCAAGATATATAAATTCATCCATAAGTACTTTAGTATGGTACATCATTAACAGAGACTATGTATGTATGCTTGTATTCATATTTATACATACATATATTTATACAGACATACAACACAACCATGATAACATTGTAACATCCAACAAAATTAAAAATAACCCCTTAATGTTATCTAAAAACGAACCATATTCAAAGCTTTGGAATAACTTCTGAGTTTTATTTTTTGAGCCTCTCTTTTTCTTAAACAGAGGTCCTCAAGTGGAAGCACTGCACAGACTGTTACACAGACTTTGATCTTACCATTTTTAAAATACATTTGTTTCTCTAGGCAAGGCAGATGTGTAGTTAAAAGCACAGATGAACCAGTCTGTGGAGGGGCAGCTCAAGAATTCATAACTTTGATAAGCACCCAGGCAATGGAGACTCAGCCTATAGCTGCCTTAGAAGTTAGTTATAGTCATGAGAAATGAGAGGTGTGGTTAGAAAGTCTCAAACAGTTTTCTCATGCTTTCCTCCTGGATTTATCATGTTGATGTGGAATTTGTTCAGTCAGCCATCAGATATTTATTGAGCATCTGCTATGTGGACAAACAAGGTGGAAACATCCTGTCAGAGGATGGACGATGGAAAAGAAACATGCAAATAACTAAGACGACTTTACGTACTGAGAAGCATTATAAAGAATTATGAAAGAAAACAGACCCTAGTTTTCCTTGTTTTTTAATCTTTACCTCCCTTCCTTTTTTTTTCTTTCTCTCTCCTCTCCTTCCCCCTGTCTTCTCCTTTCTACCTCCCCTTCCCTTGGACCTTAACTAGCATGACTCACAGGCCTTACAAAGATAGCTCTCAAAAGAACTGTTTCAACAGCTACCAAAGTAAGAGTGCATCAACAGTCATGAGAAAGAAGCATGAAAACCCCAACAGAACCCATCCATTCCAGCTGCGAAGTTTTGCAGCAGTTACAGATAAAGAAAATTGCAACTGGGAAAATATCCTAACCATAGGCCCCTCTCTTCTGTGCGCTATATATAAAGACTCCCAATTCTGCTTTAGCTCTGGCAGTTACATCATTTTGAGGGACTGCCTGATACACATGAGCTAAATATCTGAGTCACTTTAACCTCTGACTCACTTCAACTAATTTTTGTTCATGGACAGAATAAATAAGACATCATTTGCAGGGAGACTTGTGGGAAAATGTCTCTGAAGAGGATTCGTTTGAATTGAGACTAAATAATGAGAAGGAGATCAGCTTGAGATAATTTGGGGTAGAATGTTCTAAGTATAAACTACAGGTGCAAAGTCCAGAAAATTGGCAGAAAGAAGAGAACATGGATAGAAGTGAGTGAATGAAGAGAGAGGGACTGTGTGGGCTGGGAAGCCCCTGGAGATTTCTCTTCTCTTTGTTTTAATGGCTTTCTGAGATGTAATTCCTATACAATTTATCCATTTAAAGTATATAAATAATCCATTTATAATGGATATTATATCCATTTAAAGTATATAATATATAAAGTATATAAATCCATATAAAGATGTAATTCCTATACAATTTATCCATATAAAGTATATAATTCAATATATAATTTAAAGTATATAATTATATATAAAGTATATAATAAAGTATATAATTCAGTATATATATAAAGTATATATATAATAAAGTATATAATTGAGCACCTGGGTGGCTCAGTTGGTTGGTTAAGCGTCTGCCTTAGGCTCAGGTCATGATCTCAGGATCCTGGGATGGGCCTGCATTGTTGGGCTCCCTGCTCAGCAGCGAGTATACTTCTCCCTCTCCCTGACTCCCCCCACCCCCACTCCTGTGCGCGCTCTCTCTCAAATAAATAAAGTCTTTTAAAAAATTAAGTATACAATTCAGTGGTTTTTAGTATATTCACAGCATTGTGTAACCATTACCACCATCAATTTTAGAACACTTTTTATCACCTCCAAAAGAAATCTCATATGTCATATGGTGACTGTATGTTTAACCTTTTGAGGAACTGCAAAACATTTATTATTTGCCTTTTTGATGTCAGCCATCATAGTAGGTATCTAATTGTGGCTTTGATTTGTTTTTCCCTAATGACTAATGATTTTGAGCATCTTTTTCATGTGTGCATTAGCCATTTGTATATTTTCTTTGGAGAAATGTCTGTTTGCGTCCTTTGCCCATTTTTAAATTGGATTATTTTTCTTTTTATTGTTGGAAGTGTAACAGTTCTTTGTATATTCCAGATACAAGTTCCTTATCAGATGTAGGATTTGCAAATATTTTCTCCCATTCTGTGGGTTATCTTTTCTCTCTCTTGATGGTGTCCTTTGAAGCATAGAAGTTTTTAATTTTGATGAAGTCCAACTTATCTCTTATTCCTTTTGTTGCTTGTGCTTTTGGTGTCATATCTAAGAAACCATTGCCTAATCAAAGATCATGAAGATTTATGTTCTCTTCTAAGGATTTTATAGTCTTAACTCTTATATATAGGCCTATGATTCATCTGAGTTAATTTTTGTATATGGTGTGAGATAGGGGTCCAACTTCATTCTTTTACATATGGATATCTAATTGTCCCAGTGCCATTTTTTGAAAAGACTGTTCTTTCCCCATTGAGTGGTCTTGGCACTCTTGTCAAAGGTTATTTGACCATATATGCAAAGGTTCATTTTTGGACTCTCTGTTGTATTCCATTGATCTATTTGTCTATCTTTATACCAGTACTATATTGTCTTTTTTAAAGAGATTTTATTATCTATTTATTTTTGAGAGAGAGAGAGAGTGCATATGTACGTGAGTGGGGCGGGGTGGGGGCAGGGAGAGAATCTTAAGCAGGCTCCATGCCCAGCGCAGAGCCCAACATGGGGCTCGGTCTCATGACCCTGAGATCATGACCTGAGCCAAAATTGAGAGTTGGATGCTTAACCAACTGAGCCACCCAGGCATCCCTAAGATTTTATTTTTAAGTAACCTCTACACCCAATGTGGGGCACAAACTCACAACCCTGAGATCAAAAGTTGCATGGAGCTTTGTAGTAAGTTTTGAAATTGGGACTTCTTCCCCACAATATTTTAGGATCAGCTTGTCAATTTCTGCAAAGAAGCCAGATGACATTTTGGATTGTTTGCTAGTATATAAAAATAGAATTGGTATTTGTTTATTGATCTTATATCCTGCAACCTTGCTAAACTCCTTTATTCTAATATTTTTTAGTGGATTCCTTAGGATTTTCTATACATAAGATCATGCTATCTGCAAATAGAGATCATTTTACATCTTCCTTTCCAATCTGGATATGTTTTATTTCTTGCCCACTTGACCTTCATAGACCCTCCAATACATTATGAAATAAAATGGTGAGAATGGACATCCTTGTCTTATTCTTGATCTTGGGGGTGGAGGGAGCATTCATTCTTTTACCATGAGGTAGGATGTTATCTGTGGGTTTTTAATAGATGTCCTTTTTCCAGTTTGAGGAAGTTCCCTACTATTTTTAGTTTATTGATTATTTTAATCATGAAAGGCTTTTAGATTTTGTCAAATACTTTTTTTTTTTTACATCTTTTGAGATTATCAAATGGTTTTTTGTTTGTTTCTGGTTTTTTTGTTTTTTTTTAGAGAGAGAGCGTGCACCGGCATGCACATAAGCTGGCAGGAAGGGGCCGAGGGAAAGAGAGAATCTTAAGTAGGTTCCATGCTCAGCATGGAGCCCAACTTGGGGCTCAGTCTCACAACCCTGAGATCATGGCCTCAGCCGAAATCAAGAGTCAAGCACTTAATCAGCTGAACCACCTAGGTGCCCCAGGTTTTGTTTTTATATTCTTTTAGTGTGATGTATTGCATTACTTGATTTTCTGATGTAAAATCAACCTACATTCCTGGGATAATTCCTACTTAGTCATGGTGTACAGTCCTTCTTACATGTTGTTGGATTCAGTTGACTAGTATTTGTTGAGGCTTTTGCACCTATATTTATAAGAGATACTGTTAAGTAGGGGTTTTTGTAACATGTTTTTCTGGTTTTTGTCTCAGAGTAACACTGGCCTTTTATAACAGGTGGGAGATACTTCCTCCTCTTCTTTATTTTGGAAGAGTTCGAGAGGATTCATATTAATTCTTTAAATGTTTGGTGGAGTCTATCAGTAAAGCCATTTGGGCTTGGGATTTTCTTTGTGGGAAGTTTTAAATTACTAATTCAGTCTCTTTACTTGTTGTCAGTCTTTCCAGACTTTCTATTTCTTTTTGAGTTATTTTTGGTAGTTTGTGTCTTTCTAGGACTTTGTTCATTTTGTCTTTTATCTAATTTGTTAGCATATGGTTGTTCATAGCATTCCTTTACCATCTTTTTTATTTTTGTAAAGTCAGTAGTAATATCCCTGCTTTCATTCTTGATTTTAGTAATTTTATTTTATTTTACTTAATAATTTTTTAAAAAAAGACTAGTTTGGGTTCTATTCCAAAACAGACATTAATAGAAATACTGAAAATATTGAAGCATTGAAAACACAAATATTTGGCCTCTAATATAAAGATGAGAATTTACTCATGTACTGAGGACCAAATATACATAAAGCACTGTACAAAAACAAAAAGTGTTTACATTGGACGTCACTTCTTGGTGAAGGTATCTGAAAAGGGAGAAGCCTGCAGTGTTGATTTGTACTCCTTATGCCACCAACACTGCCAGGTCTCTTCAAAACTTCTGTTGGCTTCTTTTTGTCCCCTTTATTTCCACTATCATCTATCACCCTAGTCCTGGACTTTTTATCTTCTCATGCAGATCATGGCAGGACTGTCCTAACTGATCTCACCGACTCCTGTCTTTCTCTGCTGAAAGCTATCCTGCTCGCCATTACCAGATTAGTCTCCCTAAAATGTTACTTTCTTGGTGTAATTACCTTCCTAGAGATCTTTAGACAATCAGGCACTGGAAAAAACCACCTGGCCCCTCCTTTCATAGTCACTCTTTGATATCAATATTCTCCAACAAATTATCTTAGACAGATGATCTTTGATCTCAAACTGGCCATATTCATCCGCCTGTTTGTGTTTGCTAATGGTTTTCACCTATCTGCCAAATCTTAGGTGACCTTCAATACCAATGTCGGTTCATCTACTTCCATAAAACCAGTTCTAATTATTGACATTTCTTTGATTTCCAATGAATACATTTGTAGAAGTTCATATTACTTGATTATATGTTCTTTAGTTTTGGGTACCAAACTATATTCCTGCCCAGTACAGTGTTCTGCAACTGCTGTCTTGAATAAGGTTTGAATAGTGCAAGAATTGAATAATGATGATCTTTGTCTTAACTTTTAAATAAAACAAATTTCCGTAAATAGAATTCTCTCCACTTTAAATATGTCTCCTGCAATTTTCTCGTAAACCATTTGCACCAATTGTTGCTTTTTTGCAGGGAGTATTAAAACAGAATAAAAGATAATAATTAATAACAAATAAATTTTAACTAAACAACTAAAAATAGTTCAGCGTAGTCTGGACACCTTTTTTTTCTCCTTTAATAAACACATTGGGTCATATAGAGTTGCCATTTTTTTGTATGTTCAAATGGTAAAATATCATTTCGTATACAATTTCATGTAGCTCAATACATAGTAAAATTATTAATAAATTTTCTAGTTATTTCTAATTCACATATGGAATTAAAGTGAACTATCTAGTTAAGTTTAAGAATCACTTTTTTATGTATATTAATTTGACTCTTCAGTTGAGATTTTGATAAATAAGCTTCATGAGAGCTTAGGTTTAAAAGTTTTGAGGCGTTTCCTTCTATACATCATTTTTTTTTTTTGGGAAAATACACAAATTTCCAGGTTTTCTTAAGCACATTTAAATGTAATAAGGTTTAAGTCTTGATATCTTCTTATTCATTTCCATTTTCTTTAGATATCTGTTCAGCTTGATTTTCTTAAATTTTTTATTTGCACATCCCTTTCAGGAAAATTTTTTAAAGAACTTTTTTTTTCTTTTTCTAAGGAAATCCCCTAAATAAAGGATGTTAAGACTTAAACACAAAGGGAACCATGACCCCCTTGGGACTCAATAGGGATTCAACTGCCATGCTTAGGGGTCAGCATGAGTCTTAGGATTCTTTGCTTCTTATTCAATTTAGATATCAGAATGTCAGTTTATTCATTTCTGATGAAAAACTGAATTGTCACTGATTGGAAATAGTAATGCAAGTGTAATCCAGCAGTTATTCTTTTTCAGAAGTCAAGCCACATGAGAAATCAAACTATAATAGGTGGTAGATTTTAAGATAATGATTCAATTTCTTTCATAATTATAAGTTACAAGCCTACTTATATTTTCTGTTTCTTCCATAGTCAATTTAATAAATTACATCTTTCTTTAAAATATCCATTTTCTCAGGGTGACTGGGTGGCTCAGAAGGTTAAGTGTCCAACTCTTGCTTTTGTCTCAGGTCATGTCGAGCCTGCTTAAGATTCTTTCTTTCCTTTTCCCTCTGCCCCTCCCCACCTAAATAAACTAAAATGTCCATTTTCTCTAAATTTTCAAATACCATAAAGTTGTTCATGATAGATTTCTATTTTTCAAGTTTCTGATTTTCTGTAATTGTATCCCTTTTTTCATTCTGTCATAGTTTATTTTTTCAATTTTAGTAATTTTAGTCTTCTTTTTTTATTATTCCATCTAGCTTAAGATTGGTAAATTTTTCTGCTTAGAGATTTGGCTAAAAGCCATTTGGAAGGCAGTCACTAAGCAAGTATTTACCATATGCTTCTGGGTGGCACTTGATTCGTTCACATGCTACACCCTGTGAACACATGCAACTCTTCAGAAACCGGCATAATTTGCAGCTCCTCTTGCCACAGTAATATCACTATTAGAAATACATGTCAACTTAATTTCTGAATCTCTGCTTTATCCCCTACCTCCCATCTGCCACCCCACTTGACCCAGCACTTCTGAGCTGTTGGCTTTGAGATTCAACTTCCCTTGTTTCTCTCAAACAGGAAACTTTTAAATGTTGGTTCTTTCTTATCTGAATCTTTATTTTTTAAAATATTTTATTTATTTGACAGAGAGAGAGCACAAGTAGGCAGAGTGACAGGCAGAGGGAGAAGGAGAAGCAGGCTCCCCGCAGCAGAGATCCCAGTGTGGGTCTCAATCCCAGGACCTGGGATCACGACCTGAGCCAAAGGCAGGCGCCCCTTATCTGAATCTTTAAACATGTCACTGTGTTTCTCAGAATAGAAGGTTCTGTGATTAGCCTTTTTTTCTAAGTATTTCATGAAGAATGAGCTCTTTACATATAATACAGATAAGATCAAGATTTCATTTATTAAACGTTTAATGAATGCCAGGAACTGTGCAGGGACTGTGCTAGGCATCAGTTATAGCACAGTGAACAAGATAGTTTCTGCCTTCAAAAAGCTCAAAGACACATACATTGGATGGTTTTATTATATTGTAATAAGTGCTGTGATAGTAGAAATCCAGTACAGGTGACACTGAATAGAGGCGTAAGGGTCAAGCTGGGAAAAACTCCCAAAGGAGATGTTTTAGTTGAGAAGGGATTAAAAAATAACGAGCCAGAGAAGTTGGGGGTGGGACAGAATAGCATATTCTAGGTGGGAGAAATAGCCTGATCTAAGATCCAGACATATATGTGGCACACTGGTAGAACTACAAATTTGAGATGGTAGGAAAGTACAGTCTAAGAGGGAGTGACAAGGGAAGGATATAAGAGCCAGATCACGAAAGGCTATCCAAACTGTATTAAGAAATTTGGACTTTCTGAACTTTCAATACAATGTAGATTGTATTGAAGTGGGAAGCTTGGAGGCAGGAAGACCAGTCAGTGCTTCAGGAGAGAGATGGTGATGACATGAGCAAAACAGGGTGAGGATTTGGAGGGACAAGGAAAAGGGAAGAAATTGAACTTAAGAAATGTTGATGGGGTAGAATCGACAGTTGTTGGTGATTGACTGGTGGAAGAAGTCAAGGGAAAAGTCCAGTTTTTTTATTTGGCAATAGGTTGAAAAGGTGCGGAAGAGACCCAGAAGGGATAAAGATGTTTGGCATGGTATAGGTTGGAGGAGGGGAAAATCATGAATGTGATGTTTGGACATACTGAGTCTGAGGTATCTTTTGAGATATTCAAGAGGCGTCGATTGGTGATTGGATTTACAGATCTGGAGCTCAGAGAAGATATACATCAAAGATATATTTATATATATAATCTGCATGTAGGTGGTTTTTAAAAACTACGTGGGCATAAATGAGATAGTCTAGAGAGAAAGCATAGAGTGGGAAAAGAAGAGGATCTATGTTGTGCCTTAAGTAACTCCAATATTTAATAGCTAGGTAGAAGAGAATAATTCTACAAAATATTGAGAAGTGGCTAGAGAAATAGGAAGAAAACTAGGATATAGTGTCTCAAGAAGGAGAAGTTCTTGATCACGTTTGTTGCTGAGAGTTCAGGTGAAATGAGAATTGGAAAATGTCCATTGAGTGAATGAATAACATGGAACTTTGTTATCGAGAGCAGTTTAGAGAAGGAGGCAAAATCCAGATTGAAGTGGGTGGAGGAGGAAATAGAAGGTGAGAAAATAAAAAGCTGATGACTATGGACAACCCTTAAGAACAGTTTGGCTGTAGGTGAGGAGAGGCCAGTACAGATGGTCCCCGACTTCTGATGGTTCAACCTAACAATTTTTTGACTTTATCATGGTGTGAAAACAATATACATTCAGTAGGAACCATACATCAAGTTTGAATTTTTATCTTTTCTCAGGCTAGCGATACGTGGTTCAGTTCTGTCGTGAGCCTGGACGGGGGCGGCCAGCTGCAGCTCCCAGTCAGCCACACCATTGCAGGGTAAAGAGCCAATACCCTGACAAGCATTCTGTACCCATACAACCATTCTGTTTTTCACTTTCAGTACCGTATTCAGTGAATTAAAGGAGATATTCAGTTCTTTATTATAAAATAGGTTTTGTGGGAGATGATTTTGCCCAACTGTAGGCTAATGTAAATGTTCTGAGAATGCTTAAGGTAGGCCAGGCTAAGCTATGATGTTCACTTAAGGGTATTACATGCATTTTGACTTATGATATTTTTTGACCTAGGATGGGTTTAACCCCATTGTAAGTGGAAGAAGATCTGGGATAAGGATATGGGAACGAGAGAGAATTTTTTTCAAGATGGGAGTATACTGACTTAAAAATCCAAAGAGAAGGATTCAGTTGAAGAGAAGTTGAGTCGAGAGGGAGTGAATACTAAAAATACACAGTTCTTGAAAAGGTGAGGGGATAGAATCCAAAGCTCTGAGTGGGGAGGCTGGCCTTCAACAGGAGACAGAACAGTCTCTATCTTGTAACACAATATAAGGAGGAAGACAGAATGCTCGGGGAGCTTCAGACGTTCGCAGTGAATGAGTGGAGAAGTCCAGTATCACATGGCTTTTTTCTCTGGGGAGGAGGAGAAGGTATGCGGCCAGAAGATTACCGGGGAAAGTTCTTATGCTGAGGGGGAAGAGTTGTAGGTGAGTGGTGAAGTAATCACAGATTGATGTGGGTGATCATAAAGTCCCTGTGTATTAACTGCCTGCGTACAATCTCCTCCATTCCGCATTTGCCGGCCTGAGTTCGGGAGGAGGCAAAAAGAAACCAGAGTGTTGGGGTCATCAGGGTTAGGATTGCTGAAGACACCTCAGCATTTCTCACACTGGTCTTTCTCGAAACATTCTCCTGACAGATGTTAATAGGTATACTGAGGGGAAAAAAAAAACTCCTTGGTCAAAGAAGTTTGGGAGAGACTCTCTCTGCTCTTTTCCATTCTTAATATGCACATGAACGTATTTGAAGTTCTGAGGGTCTTGAGTTTGAAAATCTGGTTAAATTTAGTTTTGTCAACTTTTTCAAGCTTATTTGCTTTCAGAATGCTGTGTGTGTGTGTGTGTGTGTGTATATAAACTGCATCTGTTAAAGTCTCATCGTTTGGTTTATCTCATTGTTTGATCAGGTAATCAGGAGTTCACCACACCCCTATTTCGGGGCGCCTGGGTGGCTCAGTTGGTTAAGCGACTGCCTTCGGCTCAGGTCGTGATCCTGGAGTCCCGGGATCGAGTCCCGCATCGGGCTCCCTGCTCGGCGGGGAGTCTGCTTCTCCCTCTGACCCTCCCCCCTGTCATGTGCTCTCTCTCATTCTCTCGGTCTCAAATAAATAAATAAAATCTTAAAAAAAAAAAAAAAGTTCACCACACCCCTATTTAAAAGGACAGGAGCCTTTATCCCTTTCATCCAGCATGTTTACATTATCTGTCATTAGTCATTTAAATCCATATTGATTTAGGGTGGAACAATAGCATACTTTTTCTGAAACACACCTCATTCTTCATGAACAGCAGTGCTATGTGCCTGTTCCACTTGTTCTCAATTCTTCTCATAAACTTGAAAAACAGTGTGTTCTTCCAGGACCATAAGAAGCAATCTTGAAATGTGGCAAGGCAAACAGGGCCAGCAGCCATCCCAAATAGCTAATAGTGCTGGCAGGGAGGGTGGCAATGAGAGTCACCTGTATTATTTTTTATTACTATTATTTATTATAAGCAACATTTTCATAGGTGCTTACAGTGTGTTATTTTGCATAATCACATTTAATTATGGTTGAGCAAGGTACAAATCTTATTGGTGAGAGCAAGGAACATAGTTTGTGGGGGACGACAAAAGACATGTTAACGAAAATAGAGAGGAGCTGGGGAGGGAGCTAAGTGTCAGGGACAGTGGCCTAGATCAGGCATTCTCAGTGGAACTGCTGTTGCCACCAGCGGGGTAAAAAGTGGTTTGTGGGGGGCAAAAAACGTAGGTATAACAATGATTTGTGGCCCTTTGGAGGGCCATTAAAAACTGCGTAAAAATATGCAGTATATTTGTTGTATTAATAGTTGATGGTAGAGGATGATTAGAACAAAAATGTCTACCGTAGGCTTGCTGAGGGGGGGAGGTAATAATGGAAAAAAGATTGGGGAGCCACGGTTTAAATCCTGTAGTGCCTGTGGAATGTGTTGACATTTGTGAGTGATTTTGTTCCCAGACATGTTAGACAGCTCATTTGTCTAACACAGTGTCTGCTTCTGGCTTCATTTGTCCTGCCCATCTTCCCCAAGGCCCTAAATGACTATGTTTTGCCCCCATTAAGCTCTTCTCTTCTGGCCACAGCTGACCAAATTAGGGTGGATATAAGCCAAGACCAGTTATGGCCAGTGCATGACTGGTCCCAGGAAGCCTGGCTTTGTTCACTTCCTCTCATCAGGCCCTGTGATGCTGCTCTGTATTTTTATAATGTCTGCCGCACAGCTTGCTCCGTTTGAGATGACTTGAGTGGGCGCCAGAAGAGCCCTGGGGGGTTGTGACATCTCCCCAGTCAGGACACTTGGCCTGGGGGTGTACTGTTTGAGTAAGATTGAATGTGACTGAATGAGGAGAGAAGAGAAATCTGTTCGAATCATCAGCTCTTCATCTTGCATGCATTCAGCATCTGATGAATGCAGACTAGGGTTTCTTAACAGCTGTGATATTGACATTTTGGACCAGAGAATTTTTGTTGGGGGCGCGGGTGAGGGCTTTTCTGTACATTGTAGGAGGTTTAGCAGCATCCCAGGCCACTCCCCACTAGATGCCAGCAACACCCACTCCACCAGTGGTGACAACCAAAAATGTTTCTACACATTGACCAAAGTCCCCTGGGGAACAAAATCACCTTGGGTTGAGAACAACTGATATAAACTAGAGCCATTAGAGATGGCTATAAATCTAATTGTACCAGTATGATCAGAAACGCCACAAAGGGCTTGTGATCTGCTGTTGAGCATCACCTTAATGAGGATGTCACCAGAAATGATGGAAGACAGTCCTTGAGAGAGCTAAAACCAGCGTTGTTACCAAGATAAGCACAGCTACCACTTAGTGAGTGTTTGCTTATGTGCCGGATGCTTGCCACGCATGTTCCATTTATTAACTCATCAGCCCTCCCAGCAACTCCAGGAAGTCAGTGCCACCATTATTCTACCCACCCTACAGTTGAGGGAACTGAGACATGGAGATGTTAAGGGACTTGCTGGAGGTCACCCAGGCAGCATGGTTCCAGAGCCCATGCGCTCATGAGCACAGAACGACTCCTTTGGAGACGGAGAAGCAAGCCGCTCTGTACTCCAGCATCCCATAGAGATGGTTCCTAAGGAAGTTGCTAACATTAAGACAATTCAGGTGGAGGCTGGAATTTCAGAGGGGAAATCAGAGGCAGTTGAGTCTATCACTGCCTGTCCCCCTCACTGGTCTTCTTAACTCTGCACCATCACCTACTGCCCTGGCCTTATTTTCAATGTTGGGGAAACTTTTTACAGTTTTGGAAGGTTCGTAGAGGCAAGAAGCATTTGCTTGGGAGATTCTTGCTAGGCTTTTGAGGTCTTTCTAGAGTGGCTTAGGTTTATATGTTAGAATAAGTTCACTCCTTTAGAGCCACATATAGATTAACTTTGCTAGACCCAGCTGGCAAAGGTAACCACTCACGCATCTCAGGTGGTGCCAGAGCCCAAGAGCTCCTCGGCAGAATCAGGCGTGAGAATTCCCATCTGCCATCGATGGCACTTTATGAGGTGAGGACCACGTCCGAAGTGGGAGTGGGAACCAAAGGGAAGATGAAGTGTTGGCATCTTTCAGGTTTGGACAAAGCGAAATACTAAGCAAGTCAGGACTCAGAGGTCCCTGGAGTTCCAGACAAATATAGACCTTCTTCCTATTCCTTCCGACCCAAGGACAGCACCAGTGTCAGGAGTCAGCAGTGTGGATTCTTGGCATGTGCTGCAAAGGCAATTGTCTTGAAGCAGGAAGGCAAACAGTGCTGCTCCCCAGTGGAGGGTGTGGTATTGCCAGGCTGGCCATGAAAGGATCACCAGGGTTGCTTGATCAACATACAGAATCCCAGCTCCCACCCTGGTGGATTCCAATTCCAGCAGATCTGAGGTGTGGCATGGCAAAATGAATTTCTTTTTTTTTTTTTTAAGATTTTATTTATTTATTTGAGAGAGAGAATGAGAGAGAGAGAGCACATGAGAGGGGGGAGGGTCAGAGGGAGAAGCAGACCCCTTGCTGAGCAAGGAGCCCGATATGGGACTCGATCCCGGGACTCCAGGATCATGACCTGAGCCGAAGGCAGTCGCTTAACCAACTGAGCCACCCAGGCGCCCAGCAAAATGAATTTCTAACAGTAGATTCGGATGCATCACAAGACCCGGGGAGTGCTGCAAAGACTGGGAGCAACAACCTCTATCATGTGGAGAGGTGACCCGGAAGAGCTGAACAGCGCCAGCCATACTAGACCTGAGGTCCTCTGGCTGACGATCACATTAAAAGAACCCTTTGCCCAGACCCTAGGGTGATATATACAATATTATCACAACTCACACCTCACACAAGAAAGAAAGGGCTTAGTTGCTAGTTGCCTACTTTCTACAGATTCTTAAGAGCACAGTATGATGGTCAGTATTGATCAGTTTAGACTCAGTTCATATTCTAACACCAAATATTGTCTTAGCAGTTTTTTTTTATGGGTAACACATAATAGTAAAAGTATAAAAAAATCTATAAAGATGCTTATGCTATCAGGTTAGGGTCCACTAAGAATTAGTATTTACTACTAAGTAATTAGAAAGCATAACATGGGAAACTCCTAACAATCCTATTTGGAATTTTAGTGTTAACGGATGGCAGCTTCACAAGTCAAAGTCTTCTATGTGATAGGAAAACACTGGTGGGAAATGATGTCCACATCAGGCCCAGCCACCCCCATGAATTTAAGAGCTTGCTCTGTCGTGCAGAGTTCTTATTTTGTATTTGTGATAACTGATAGCTGTGACGGCCAAGCTCACCGTAAGCATCCAATCCTGTTCTCTGTTCCCTTTTTGAATCCATCAGGAGTTCCTTGGTCTCAGAGTTCATATCCCTGTGGAATGTGCTGGTGGGTTCTTTGGTGGAAGACCCATTTCCCCGGTTTTCCTGTCTCCTCCCTTTCCCACCCGGCAAGATGTGGACAGAGAAGTTTATGGATTTACTCCACTGATACTGCGTGGTGCTAAATAGGACCCCAGGCCACAAAGTCTTTGAGGTATACACGGATAGGAAAGCCAAGAAGAGAAGAAAGGCAATACTCCTTTTTCAGGGTGGAATATGCTGCTGAATCTCTTCTAGGCATGAGCAGAAACATGAAAGTTTTTCAGCTTGAGCATGTGTGGGCACAACTCATGCTCACATGTACACCAGTGTACATGTAATTAAGACTCAGAAGCCTTTGGTTAATGGGGCTGAGGCTGATGCCAGTTGGGGACAGAGCTTCTTCTACCCTCTTGGTGGACTTAGTTGGAGGGAGTCCATGTAGACAGAAGATCCAGTGACAGGTTTTTCTGCTCTTGCTCAGATCTGACAAGGTGGTAGCCCAGCAAAGTCATGGTATCATTGCAGACTTTTTGAAGTCGAGAAACCTTTCCATAAGGCAAGGTCCAGCGCCAGGCCTGGGAGACGTTGAGGGCATTCCTGGCATTAGTGTGGAAGGCATGATGACCCATGCCCTTGCCTCGAGTGCTGTTGTACACCCAGGTCTGGAGGTGGGGCAAGAATTTCAGTCCCACATATTTATACATTTGGGCAGTCTGGGCAATGGGGTCCCGGACAAGGTCCTCATAGCGAACAAGCATGTAGCGTTGCCTCAGGGCTTTGGGCAAGGACTGCACAGCCTTATAGATCTCCAGCTGGCTTTGGCAGATGACCTGCATCACATAGTAAGGCTGATCCTCCTCCTTGATTTTCTCCCAATGCTGCCCCATCACAATGCGGCTGTCAATCATGAGTTCCCGTATGGTGTGTTCTCGAGAACGGAACACCGCCCGGGGATCCCGTACCAGGTGCACAATGTGCAGATTGAGGGAAGGGTCTCTCAGCAGTGGGTAGAGCACCTGCAGGTTGAAGAAGCGCACTTCCTTGAGCACCACGTGGCTATAGGAGCGACAGGCCTTCTCTACCACCTCAAAGGGCTGTTTACTGCACAGAAGCTTGCAGTGAGCCTGGGGTATGATCATATCCCGGGAGAAGATGTTGCAGGCAGGTGGGGAACACAGGGCCCGGCTGTTCTCCCACTGGAAGAGGCTGGACTGTCTTCGAGGACTGGGTTTCATGTAGGCATCAAAGACACTCATGTCACACAGAAAAATGGCACGGATCAGATCCCTGACTGCCATATGCAGCCTCCAGGCAGTGCTGTGTGTGAAGGTCATCCAGATGTGCCACGCGGGCTCCATCAGGTAGAAGACATCCGGGTGCTGCCCAAAAAGCTGTCCCACAAAAGAAGAACCAGAGCGCCAGGAAGACAGGACCAGCACATGCATGGGCTTGGGCTCCTCCTTCGTGGACAGGGAGTTGAAGTTGTGGCCATACAGATGGAAGAAGAGAGCAAAGATGGCCATCTGGGAAACCAGAAACAGCAGTGGCCGCATTTTTTTGGGCGGTGTCATCATGCTGAAGTGGAAGACCTTAAGGAACAAGCAGAAGGGTTGTTAGGCTTCTGTTTTGGTGTCAGCCTTCCATCCCCTTTCTTGCCAAAGTCATTTTTCCCCCTGACCCCCAGCAAGGAGCAACGTAGAGTGCTGGGAACTTCTGGTAACCAACTACACAAATCCTTCTCTGAATCAATTCCTGTCCCTTGTAGTTAGTATGTCAATAAGATCTATTTATTTTAGGCTCTTTACTTCCTTCCTCCTGGTCTTTCTTGTCCAGTGAGCTGCCAAAAATGCCTGAATGTAGCCATATTTCATCGTCTTAGAGGAATAGCTCCACCCTGCCACCTTGGTGACACACATGTGTCCACATGGGCCACTTAGGCAAAGCTTCACCACAGTCTGACCAAACTTTGGTGGAATGCTCTGTGATTCCTTCTGAAACTAAGGGAGATAAGCTGACTTGGGAGGAACTACCTCAAGGTCATTGTTCACCCACCTCCCCTATCTTCAGGGAAATTGCCGTAGGCCATTTCTCATTGCCTTCCTTCATCTCAAGCAAGCACAGGCCTTTCAATCCCTTGAAGGATATGGTTGCAGGCTATAAAACTGTTTGGCTTGAGTTTGGAGTTGTCTCCTCAGAGGCAGAGCCAAGTGCCCATGGTACCTGTCATTTGGTCCCCTCTGGTTTGGCATCATCCTGTGGGACTAGGGACACGAAGAACTGACCCAAGCTGACCTTATATCTGTGTAGCTAAGAAACTATCTGAATCTATTTGGCTTGAATTGTTGTCTCCTTAACAGCTGGCTCTATGGAAGTGTGCAAACCAACCTGAGAGCTGCATTAGTGATACTTGTGGCCTGTTAGCCACTGTGCTGCTGCCGGGGGAATGCTTAACTGCGTGACACAACCCAATCAGAGCAGCTCAGTACAGATGGCCAGGTTGTGTACTGCACAACCCTAGTGAATGCCATCTCATCAAAACTTTAAGATATTTCTTATTAAAAAATGTTCTCATAGGTGACGGTAAAGTATTTTGGTCCAACAGAATAAGAACATTAGGATGATTTTCCAGTTGTTAGATGTTAAATATCTGGAGAGGGATGCCTAGATGGCTTAGTCAGTTAAGCGGCCAACTCTTGATTTTGGCTCAGGTCATGATATCAGGGTCCTGGGATTGAGCCCCATGTTGGGCTCCATGCTCAGCAGGGAGTCTGCTTGGGATTCTCTCTCTCCCTCTCGCTCCACCCCTCCCCCACTTGTGCATGCTCTCTCTCTCTCTCTCTCTAAATAAATAAATAAATATAATCTTTAAAAAAATATCTAGAGAAATGAATTCCACTTAGTAATTCACACTAAGACTCATACAGACTGGTGGCAACCCTCAACTTCCTTCATAATCAAGGCTCACTTTGCATGAAAAGACCATGGTTCCCAGTGACATGCTAGAATATTATTCTGAGGGTTTTTTTTTTTTTTTTTTTTTTTTAAAGATTTTTTTTTTTTTTTTTACAGAGAAAGACACAGCGAGAGAGGGAACACAAACGGGGAGTGGGAGAGGGAGAAGCAGACTCCCTGCCGAGCAGGGAGCCCGACGCGGGACTCGATCCCGGGACTCCAGGATCATGACCTGAGCCGAAGGCAGTCGCTCAACCAACTGAGCCACCCAGGCGCCCCTATTCTGAGGGTTTTTTAAGAGTTTAAGGTTAAGGGTTCTTTAAGGGTTAAGATGAATCTGGATCATTTTGGGTGACTTCCTAGCATAAACAACTATTGAGAGATAGAACAGATAGAATAGCTATTTCGCATAGTGTAAAATATTAATAGTAGCAAGGTGCTAATTTTTTTTAAACATTTTGTTTTTAAGTAATCTGTACACCCAACATGGGGCTTGAACTCATAATCCTGAGATCAAGGGTCCCATGCTCCACCAACTGAGGCAGCCAGGCACCTGCAAGGTGCTAATTTGCATATTGTTATATACCCAAGATATTCTTCCTTCCAGCTTTTTTTTTTTTAAAGATTTTATTTGTTTATTTGAGAGAGAAAGAATGAGACAGAGAGAGCATGAGAGGGGGGAGGGTCAGAGGGAGAAGCATACTCCCCACCAAGCGGGGAGTCCAATGCGGGACTCGATCCTAGGACTCCAGGATCATGACCTGAGCTGAAGGCAGTCGCTTAACCAACTGAGCCACCCAGGCGCCCCCTCTTCCTTCCAGCTTTAACAAAGAAAATATATTTCTAGGGGTACCTGGGGGGCTCAGCCGGTTAAGCATCTGCCTTGGGCCCAGGTCATGATCCCAGGGTCCTGGGGTGGAGCCCCACATCAGGCTTCCTGCTCAGCGGAGAGCCTGCTTCTCCCTTTCCCTCTGCTGCTCCCCATGCTTGTGCACTCTCTCTCTCAGAGAGAGAGAGAGCCAGAGTGTGGACAGCAAAAACAGGGGGAGGGGCAGAGGGAGAAGCAGATTCCCCTCTCAGCAAGGAGCCCAACATGGGGTGGGGCTCCATCCCAGAACCCTGGGATCATGACCTGAACCAAAGGCAGATGCTTAACTGACTGAGCCACCCAGGCACCCCAATAAATAAAATCTTTTAAAAAAAATTTTTTAAAGGAAAAAAAAGAAAATATATTTCTAGACAGTAATTGGAGCTGGATTTAAGGTTTGTTAATTTCCTGGTGACAGATCTTATCACTAATTTTTAAAAAGTTTTTAATGAGTAATAATTACATGGTTCAAATTGTTTTAAAAAGTATCATTATCATGGACATTAAACCCACAGACTTAGAATTTAGAAGGCTTCTTCAGGCGCCTGGGTGGCTCATTTGTTAACATCTGCCTTCGGCTTGGGTCATGATCCCAAGGTCCTGGGATCAAGTCCCACATAGGTGCATCGGGCTCCCTGCTCAGTGAGCCTGCTTCTCCCTCTCCCTCTGCCTGCCACTCTCCCTGCTTGTGCTCTCTCTCTCTCTGTCAAATAAATAAATAAAATCTTTTAAAAAATAAATAAAAGAAGGCTTCCTACAATTCTGCATGCATGCAGGACATAAGGGGAGTGCTTACCAGCCTGAGTCTAGCCTGTCACACTGCAAGTCTTTAACAGGCGAGGGGGAAATATATGACAAGCAGTTATGTCTGTGGATGAAGACTATAGTCATAAGCTGGAAAACTTTTAGAGCTCTTTGTAAACAGGGTTAATGACATACCTTAATGACGGGTCACAGTATATTTCTGGGGGAAAGAACACCTAAGAATTTTACCAGCTGCTGAATCAGTAACCTCTTCTGTACTCACAGCTAGGATGAATCTGCTAGCTCGTGTTTGGTCATTACTGTACAGCGAAAGTCTACTTCAGTACATGTCCCCTATCTGCCCATTTCCCACCTTGCCCCCAGGTAGCAACTGGGTTCATTTTGTATGTGTCTTTTCAGTTGCTTTCTGCACACCCAAGAAAATTCAGATGTATATGTAGTCTTAATTCCCCCCCTCTTTATAATAGAAAAAGTAGCAAGTTATACACAGCATGCTTTTTTAACTTTACAGTATATCTTGGTGAGCTTTACATGGTAGCACATAAAGCATTTCCTCACTCCATTTTACCACTACATAGAGTTCTATTATACACATATACCACAGTTTAGTTAACTAGTTTCCTCCTTGCTGGGCTTTTGGTTTATTTCCAGCTATTTTGCCATTACAAAAACTTCAGTGATGACCTGATGTTTAAACCTCGTTACACGTGTATGTAAGCTAAATCCCCAGAAGGGGAATTGTGGAGTCAAAAAATACACGTGTGTGTAGCTTTGCTATCTGTCACCCACATGGCCTTCATACTGGTCATAAACCATTCACTATATCCAGAGCTGCAGAAATTCTAGGGAGTAGATTTTCAAGGAGGAATATATAAATATAAAATATATAAATATAAAAGCAGGTTTATAACTTGCTTCCTGAAGAGGTACAGCATGCTTTGCCAGCTCATGGGCTTCCCTTGGAAGTCCCCTGAACCTTCTGGGAAGTGTGTACTGACCCAAGCCAAACCTTGTGCAGTGGCATAGAAACCCTCCTCTTCCATTCTTTACAACAGTGCATTTCCTCCTTATTGCCAAAAGGATCCAGTGAGGATCCGCTCTCCTTCATGGCCAGGATTACTTTGCTATATGCCAAGGAAATGTCAGTGAGGGGGCACCTGGGTGGCTCAGTTGGTTAAGCGACTGCCTTCGGCTCAGGTCATGATCCTGGAGTCCCTGGATCGAGTCCTGCATCGGGCTCCCTGCTCGGCAGGGAGTCTGCTTTGCCCTCTGACCCTGTCCCCTCTCATGTGTTCTCTCTCATTCTCTCTCTCTCAAGTAAATAAATAAAATCTTTAAAAAAACAAAAAATGTCAGTGAGGGGTAATTCCTTTCTTTGCCTTGAAGGTTAGAACAGGACCAGCTAAGATACGCTCTTAGGTCTTTCAAACTCAAGCCCAAGAGGAAATGATTAGAAACTAGGACATTATTAATAATAGCCCAAGATTGCCCTCCTCTACCCCCACCTCCCAAAGACTGAGGAAATGACTTTAGCAAGAGATTCTCTTCCAAAGGTAACGTGAGTATCTGGAAAAATTTGGAACAAAGATAGGAAACAACAGAGCAAAAGAGAGAGAAAAGTAAAGAAGGGAAGAACTTAACCTGTGCACATTTATAAGGAAACCGTGGTAGAATTTTATATGCAGGGCCTGTAATCAACTCAAAAAGAAGCTAACATTTCTTAAGGATTAGGAATGTAGACCTTTCAAAGTTATACTTTTGCTCCCCAATCCTGGCTTTGGGCCAACTCAGTGTCCTGAGCAGGATCAATGGCTCTAAGTCCTCCTTGCCTACCAGTAGCTCCTGGCCTCATGCCCATTCTCTCTCAGAGCTGGAGCCAGGCCTTCTAACTCCGTCCCCAGTTGTCCTCAGGCTTCAGTTGTTCACGGCTCTCAGGAATTCCCATGGAAACCCTTCGATTTCTTTCTCTGCTTTTTCTTACCATGAGCACTCACCCTGGCCAAAAAGAAAATATGCTTTTGTAAAGTGAGTCCCATGTCTTGTCACTGGGATCTAGCTACTTCCTGGATCCAGGCAACCCATGATGGGGCTAGCCAGAACAGCTAACCAGGGAGTACTGTAGGCAAAGTCCATGTCTGCAGAGATTGTAATCAGTAGTAGATATGATATTCTTGAGGGCCTGGGAGAAGTGAGCAGATGTGGCTCCATGAAGAAAGGGCAAGTCGGGTTTTTTATGGCCATCTCCTCTCATCTAACTACCACCTCTCCCCCTGTCCTGCACTAACCTTCTCTGTGGTCCTTGGGAGTTGGTAAGTGTTTGTGAGAAGTGTGTGACACAACTCCATTTCAGAGTCCCTAGTCCACCTTCCCAAGTGTTCTTTTCCTGGCTATTCAGGTGCCAAGCTTGAATCCCCCCCTCCCCATTGTCAGAATCCCCGGTCTGCTCATCTCTGGCCTGGCCTTTGATAGTAAGTAGGCTCTCTCTTCTGTTTCTCAAATTCCCCATCCCCCCCCATCCACTGCTGCCAGAAACTGTCTTTTCTAAAGCACAAGTCTATCAGTCCCCTCCTTGAAATCCTTCAGTAACTTTCCAGCACATAGAGGATTAAATCAAAATCCCCAAGTCTTTTTTTTTTTTTTAAGATTTTTATTTATTTACTTGACAGAGAGAGAGATCACAAGTAGGCAGACAGGCAGGCAGAGGGAAAGGGAGAAGCAAGCTCCCCGCTGAGCACAGAGCCCGATGTGGGGCTCGATCCCAGGACCTTGGGATCATGACCTGAGCTGAAGGCAGATGCTTAACCATCTGAGCCACCCAGACGTCCCTAAAATCTCCAAGTCTTGTACCCAGGGACCTTCATGGTCTGATCTTTGATCCCCTGTCA
This sequence comes from Neomonachus schauinslandi, assembly GCF_002201575.2. NCBI lineage: Eukaryota > Metazoa > Chordata > Mammalia > Carnivora > Phocidae > Neomonachus > Neomonachus schauinslandi. Next base: position 45,695,454 of record NC_058418.1, read on the forward strand.
GTCCCCTGCTTTTCAGCACCGCAGGCTCCAGACTTTACTTTCAGTTCTTTCCTGTTATTTAGAAGCCCTTACTCCTGAGATTTAATTATTCTCTAAACTTTCCCAGTGCCCGGCTAGCTCAGTCGGTAGAGCATGAGACTCTTAATTATTCTCTAAACTTTCCAGTAGCATCCATCTCTCACTCTATAGTAAATAGCTGTAGAAGAATGTTTCTACCACTGGGCTACTGTAACTTAAGGGTAAATGCTATGTCTTGCCTTATTTAAAGGTACATGAAACTTGTAAGTGATTAAGGCTCTTTAAACACTTGTTGAATAAATCAATAGTTGAATATGGGAAGAGGAGTAATCATAGCTGGAAAGCAGATAACTGAATGAGATCCACTGAGAAACAGAAACTTGTCCTTTGCACATGGGTGTCTCTGTAGTATCAGTTACTAAAATTTAGGTGATTCTGTTGAGTATTGAGCACAGAACCAAAACTATCTCAATTGCATGGAGCAAAATATTAATAAAGTTAGAGGCATAGGTTTGATGGGATAGCACAGGTAACCTTATTCCAAAAAAAAAGGAGTTTCTACACCGAGTATGTATTAATGAAAACTAGAAAAAAAAAACCCATGAACATTATTTTTTTTTAATTAATAAGAAATAAAAGCAGGGCATTTGGGTGGCTCAGTTGGTTGATCTTCTGACTTTCGATATCGGCTCTGGTCATGATCTCAGGGTTGTGAAATCAGCCCCACTCAGCCGGGCGTCTGCTTCTCTTCCTCTCTCTCTCCTTCTCCCTAAATAAATAAATAAATCTTAAAAAATAACTAAATCTTAAAAATAAAAAAAGAAATAAAAGCTGTATTGCAGAGCAGAAGACCACTCAGACTACTTCTCTTGTCTAGCTAGCTCAGTTAGAAAAAGAAAAAACAGAGAAAACCCTCAGCACATCCTGTCATCACTGCCCCCCCCAAATAATTTAAAAACAGGTTGCACCAACTAGGGGTGAGTGGTATTTTCTTAAAAAAACATCACCATCATCAACATGACCTCATCTGGCAGCCTGATGACCACGGGCTGAATTATGGATGACCCCCAAATGAGTACTGGGTAGCCTTTTAGAAACAAAATGAGCAGGGGCACCTGGATGGCTTAGTCAGTTAAGTGTTTGCCTTCAGCTCAGATCATGATCCCAGGATCCTGGGATCAAGTCCCGAGCAGGGCTCCCTTCTCTGCAGGGAGTCTGCCTCTCCCTCTGCCTGCCACTCCCGCTGCTTGTGCTCTCTCTGTCAAATAAATAAATAAAATCTTAAAAAAAAAGGGGGGGTCACCTGGGTGGCTCAGTCAGTTAAGCGGCTGCCTTCGGCTCAGGTCATGATCCCAGGGTCCTGGGATCGAGCCCCACATCGGGCTCCCTGCTCGGCGGGAAGCCTGCTTCTCCCTCTGCCACTCCCCCTGCTTGTGTTCCCTCTCTGTGTCTCTCTCTGTCAAATAAATAAAATATTTAAAAAAAGAAAATGAATTCTGAGGGAAAAAATAACAGGCAGCAATTTAAGAGTCCCGGATTCCAGCCACTGGCACATTCCTAACTTAGATTCCCCAGTGAGATTATGCTCCCATAACCCGAAATTAGAGATGGCAGAAGATATTTTCACAAACCGAGATATCAGAGCTGGATTGGGGAAACTGAAATCCACACATATACCTATAGACCCAGGAAAACCATGGGGATAAGCACCTGGGCAAAGGTGACCATATAGTAACAAACACTAACTAGACTGAAAGTGCCAGGAGGGTTGGACCTGGGTCCTCACCACTGCTGCATGTCCAGTGTGCCAAAAACAGTGTCTGAAACATCTACCGAATGATGACTGAATGACATCATTTGTAGAGCAGTTTTTAGTGCTTGAGGTGCCCTCGTTGATTGGGGTAAGGAAGAGGGGGTGGGGGGACAAGATAGTTTTATTTTGCGCATATAAACGTATTTCAATTCCAACCAGAAGTTCTAGACTGGTCTGAGGCCATACAAGACAGAAGTCTCTTCTACTTGGGCTGATGTGCCGGCCTCACAACTTAATCTTCTTTTACATCTGAATAGCATTCCACAACTTTGAAACCCCATTCAGCCACAATCATGACAGCTATCCAGTTATATACACAGGACACTGAAAATCCACACACCCGTGTTTCAGAGTAAGTAAACTGAAACTGTAACTGATTGACTCAATGATGGAAATAGCCCTACCTGAATCAGACCCCAGGTGTTTTGAGTCTCAGGGCCGAGAGCATTCAGTGATCACATCACACCTCGCCTGAGCTCGAGAAAACGTACAGCTCCCTCCACCTCCCGTCTGCCATTCTCCAGCACCTGAGCAGAGAAGACACAGCAAGTATAGAAACTTGAACTCAGAAGCCAGGATCGGAGTAAGTTAGATGAGTCAGGGGACCATCTACAAGACATCTATCAGGACAGCCCTACTGGCCTTCTAGGCTTTTTCAGATCCTTTCAGAGATGGAGCTGGGTGGGGATGAGGGAGCTGTTGGCAAGAGGCGTGTGCTTTTTCAGGGAGATTCTCCGGGCGACTCTGATTTAGCCCCCCTCCACAACCCCCCTCGTCTGCCATTGCTGTTAAAATCCTTAGCTTAGCTGCAGGAGGTTTTCTGGGACAATGGCCGCGCTGTGAAGGTGTATACAGAGAAAACTCTCTCCTTACCTTGATAGTAGCTTAGGCTTCTCCAGTGCTTTAGAGAGTCTCACTGCTAGCCAAGTTGTGCTTTTCTCTTCTGTCTCACCAACTGCCCTATCGGCTTCCTCTTCCTCCTTGCATTTTGCGTAACCGTCCCTACTCAGAACAGATTTCACTGCCCTCTGCCTTCTGCCAGAATAGTGACCCACCTTCCCAGACGATGTTGAGAAAGCGCTCACTCCCTAGTAGCCTTGATCTTAGCAGCTTTAACACAGAGAGACTTAGCTGCTGGGAGAGTCTGCTCGCGGTAGACTGGGAGAAGCAAAGGAGGAAGCGTTCTCTCCCACAGCTGGGAGCCGGTGCTGGAAAGTAGGCTCCTTGAAGGCAGCTGAAAATGTTAACTCCCTTAGGACAGGGTAGAAAAAGAAAAAGGAGGCCTGGGAGATGAGGTTGATAGGGAAATCAGGGACAATCACAAACCGAATACCCACGAGATCTTAAGCCTTGCTCTTATACCTTAATCTTATCTCTGTTGCAAAAAAGAGGAGAAAACCTGAATGCTATTTCTGGATCGTACCTGCCTGCTCACTCCACTGGATTTAGGGAAGATAACATTTTTTTGGCCTCTGTGTCATGTTCAGCATCTTCAACCCTTCTTACAGGAGATTCTAACTAGATAATTACCTAGATGTAATAACTAAATGTATGGGAGGACATAGATATATTGGCATTTAGTTGGGGTACAGGAAAAATATTACCCCCACAAGAAAAAAAGAAACAAGTTATTGAAAATTATAGCTTCTTACTAGCTGTGTGTCCTTGGGCAAATCACACAACTACTCTGAGCTACTTTACATGATTGTTGTGAGTGTAAACAATAGATGAGAATACTCAAGTAAATGTAAATTGTGGCCAAGTGTAAAAGCCACTGACTTTGCAGTCAGGCATCTGGGGTAAGTCCTTCCCACCTCTCTGAGCCCTGGAATATCAGTGTAAAATATGTATCTACTTTATAGAATTCTTGTGAATGTCAGGGCAGGATTAGTGCATATTATAACACCCCTAATACAATATTATGACAAGGTTGAGTTAAAAAGTGGTAGTTAAGGGGCACCTAGGAGGTGCAGTCGGTTAGACGTCCGGCTCTTGGTTTCAGCTCAGGTCTGATCTCAGGGTCAGATCAAGTCCCAAGTCAGCTCCCTGCTCAGCGGGGAGTGTGCCTGAGTTTCTCTCTCCTTCTTCCCCTGTTCCTCCCCCCTGCGCACGCGTGCCCCCTCTCTCTCTCTCTCTCTTTCTCTCTCTCTCTCTCTCTCGCTGAAATAAAACAAATAAATATTTAAAAAAAAGTGGTGGTTAATCATAATACCTCTTTCTTCTTGCTCAGTTTCTGGCCCATTTTCTAGGCTTTGAAAGGGAGAGCAGGCAGAGTTGTAGGAGTTCTATAGGATAATGTAGTAAGTGTCTTTGCTGGTTTCCATCAGCTGGGCCTCCCAAGGCCTTATCATTGGCACAAATGACCAGACCTGTGGTGGTGGGATTTCAGTTGTGTGGCCCTCCCTCTCTCCCAGTTTCTCCCTGGCAGGGAGAAGAGACATTTCTCTTCCTCAGAGTGACTCCATGCTGGGATATACATTGAAGAGCCAGAACTGAGCAGTTGGGTGGTTCTGCTTTTATTCTTTTTTTTTTTTTTAAGATTTTATTTATTTATTTGACAGAGAGACACAGTGAGAGAGGGAACACAAGCAGGGGGAGTGGGAGAGGGAGAAGCAGGCTCCCTGCCAAGCAGGGAGCCCAATGCGGGGCTGGATCCCAGGACCCTGGGATCATGACCTGAGCCAAAGGCAGATGCCCAACAACTGAGCCACCCAGGCGCCCCTGCTTTTATTCTTATTATAAAAGTGAAGACTTGTTCATTATTTAAAAATTTGAAAACTACAAAATGTATAAGGAAGACAGTATAAATCCCTTTACATTTTGCTGCCCAGAGAAAACCACTCTTGATCTTTTTTCCCAGGCATGCAGCAAACTGTGTAACTGAGATCACCGTGGAAAATATAGATTTGTACTTGTTTTCCCTTTGTCTTTATTTTAAGACATTTTAAATTATGAAATTAGAATAAGGGCAGGAAGGTACAATTTAACAAGTAACATAAAGGAACTACCACTTAAAAAAGAAACCAGGACATTGGCAAAGCTGTTTCACAGTATCCCTTCTGTCCCACAACCTCCTCCCCCCTGTTGTTACTTAGAGGTGATCACTATCATGGTTAGTGGTTCCTTGCTTTTCCTTATACTTTGTCATCTTTTTTTTTTTTTAAGACTTTATTTTTAAGTAATCTCTGCACCCACCATGGGGCTCAAACTCACCCGCCGAGATCAAGAGTTACACGCCCCACCGACTGAGCCAGCCAGGCGCCCCCTACAGTTTATCATCTTAAGCAAGACAATTAAATTTTCCCCAATTTGACCTTTATGGAAATAGAATCATACCACATTCTTTTGAGCTTTTCTTTATTCGTTTCATATTATCCTTGTAAAACTCATCATGTTGTTGAGTAGAGTAATAGGGGTTTTTAAATTTGTTTTATTATCCTTGTAACATTCCAAGTGTGAATATACCATAATTTGTCCACGATCTTGTTAATTGACATCTGAAGTGTTTGTAGTTTGAAGCTATGGTTGAATATTCTTGACATGTCTCCAGGCACACATTTATACACATTTATACAAGTGTCTGGGGGGTGTTTGACTCTGATTTTTTTCACCTCATACTATGTAATAAGCATTTACCCATGTAAACAAACATTTATGGAAAACATTACTTCGAAAGGGTTTGTCATATGCCAACATTCTAGTGCTTGGTTGTCAGACATTTAGATTGTTCCCAGTTTCCCTATGACATATAACACTGCGATAAATATGGGGACCTTAATGATTAATGAAACACTTAGCATAATTCTCCGTACAAGTACCTGCCCACCTCTTTCCTCACAAGTAATACCACAGATCTTAGCCTCTTTAGTGTGTCACTCATATATCAGTTAGGAAGAACTTTCAGAAAGGTTGGGCTGGAAACAGTCATTAAGAAATAGGTATTCACAGCAATAAAAAACCCAGGGTATCCCAAACAGAGGGCATTCCCAGGAAGGAATTAGGAGGCACGAAGACTATGAAAGAAGAGAATGATAGGGTAGCTCCTGCTTGTTCAGAGCTGGCGACAAGCCAAGCATAGCACTGCATGCTTATTGGGGTCATTGCATTGTCCTCTCTGCTTAGGAGGTAATTTCTGTATTTTCCAGATGATGGAATAGAGGCTTGGAGAAGCTAAACAATGTATCCACAATTACATGGCTTATAGTGGAAAAGTATGGACCCAACCTCCAGTCCGAGATGAAAATCCAGGCTTACTCCTCGACAGTGCTACCTCTCTCTGTGATCATGGACAGGACTAGTGAGTCTATTCTGTTTTGCTGTCCTCCTAAGGGTAGTTGATAGTTCATTCAGGGCAGAACTCTTTCTACAGTTACAGGAATAGAAATTTAACATTCAAAAAGAAGGAAAAACTGCCCCAATTCCCTGTATCACCATGTAATCCTCCGTCCTTGCAGACCTCATGGAGGATTCTACTGGCCTCATGTAAAAAGGAAAGAGAAGAGAAACTAGGTCTTTGTCAGTCATTGATGAACACCAGTAATTGTAATCCAGACCTTTTTACTGTTCTTTTCATGCTTTTCTGAAGCCTTCCCAAATATAATGATCCCTCAAATATACCAAAACCCCTAAATAATGCATATCACCTACCATCTTTTCCTTGAGAGGAGTTTGTGCTGATAGAATGCCAAGCAGCTAAAGAAAAGCCTCCTTTGGTCACTAGCCTCTGGTGGTAGTCAGCACATTCAGATATGCGGCTTCTAAGAGTCTACAGTATTCCACAGCACCAGGAAGAAATCTGAATGCTGGTGTTCGATATCCAAGCCTTCTTGTGGAACATTCACAGGGAAAACACCATTTCTTTAAGTGAGCACCATCCATGGCACTTTTCTGTGATGAAGAACCGTTAGGTATCTGCATTGTCTAATATAGCAGCCACTACTACGTGAGGTTATTGGACACTTGAAACGTGGCTAATATACCAGGTTAGAAAGCTCGGTTAAGGCTGTACAGATCCCATCTCTTTTTAAGTCTCAGAAAAATCTGATGAAAGATAAAGACCATCTCTCTGTGAAAATGTACATTTGATCATCATACAAACACAAAATCAGATCCAATTGCAAGGGGTCCCTACTTAAGAATCCTGAGAAAGGGCTGTATGTACTTTAAGTACTTCTCAAAGCATGACTTCAAGAGAGTTGACTCCCAGGGACCACTATTCAGCAGAGCTTTGTGCTCCATCCCTCCCCCTTGGACTTTTGCCATCTTTAGAATCTGGAGACCCACCCACATGGTAAAGAGTCAGCCACTGAGCCAGAGTCTGATTTTCTCAGGGGTCAAGAAGAATCTTTCTGCTGGTTATACTACCCACTCCTACCTTTACCCAGACCATTGCTCCCTGTGTACTAGGACTGGAGTTTCTTCACTGCTACACTTGGCTACATGTCTTTCCTGTTCACTGACATTAAAAGGACAGTCAGGGGTGCCTAGGTGGCTCAGTCGGTTAAGTGTCCCACTCTTGATTTCAGCTCAGGTCATGATCTCAGGGTTGTGAGATCAAGCCCCAGGTCAGGCTCTGTGCTGGGCATGGAGTCTGCTTAAGATTCTCTTTCTCCTTCTCCCTCTTCCCCTCCCCGCCCTCAAAAAAAAAAAAAAAAAAAAGAACAGTTAGGCTTTCCTTGAGTTCCTTTTTACATGGGGGCTCCAGAATTCTACACTTTACTCAATATGGAACCTGCAATGTGAATGTCAAGACTTGAAACCTGAGTGACATTACCCTCCCTACATTGGTCACCAGCTCTGTGTTACTTACCAAAGTCTGGTGTTAGGCTTGACAAGGGTACAGGCTGGATTTAGAGAATGGATTCTGGAGGACTAGAGCTTTCTACTTTGGTTGAGCATCCGCAGGCTGCACAGGTTGGACCTCAGCATCCTAGAGAGCCAGCACCTCCTGAAAAAGTGTGCCAAGAAGGGGATTTTGGTTGCTATAAATCCTATTATCAAATGGACAATTGCCTTCAGTAGAACCTGCTTCCCTGCGCTGGGCCCTGGAGGCGAACACCTGACTGGGGATCCCCTGGCCTATATCTCTGTGTTAAAAGTATTTGTTTCAATAGTGGGAAAACAAGTCAGATTAGGGTAGGTCAGGATGAAGGAAAAGGTAAACATGGATTAAGTTTCTTGTTGGTTCTTACTTTCTTGAGGCCCCTTAATAGGACAGAGAGGGTGAGAAAATGGGGAATAAAGAGTCAGGAGTTCCTCCTGAACCTCAGTGTCAGTGGTGGTTCAGGAGCTGGACATTATTGGACAAGAGATGCCTTATCTGGAATTGGGCCAAGATATAATCTGAGATGAGAATTCTACCTCCAGGCTTTCAAAAGATCTCCAGAGCTTTATATAGGTGATCCATGAGAGCCTAGACAAGGAGTTTCTGGGGATGAAATTTGAGGAGAGTAAAGAGATGTCTTCTGGTGGTCTCTAACCCCATGTACCGCATTGGTCACCCTTATATAACTCAAATTTGCTTCCTTTTCTTTTTGTTCACAGACACCATCTTTGCTCAGGCTCTCAATTTTTCCTGCTTGAATTTCTGCCAACAACCCCTCAACTCTTCCCTCAACCTCCAATCCTACTCTCTCCAGTCTTTGCTTCACCCTGCAGCTAGAGTGATCTTTCATTGTATAGATCCAATCCCAATCACTTCTCTGATGAAATGCTGCAGTGGAGCTCATTATAGACAAGGTGAAAATTTTTTTGGCCTGCCATTAAGTACCTTTAAGAGCAGGTGTCTCTCTTCCCTCCATCCTAATCTTCTTCATGCAATAAATTCCAGAAATATTTGTTGGTTGCCTACTACATACCAGGCTTTGCTCAAGGCCCTGAAAACTGCAGTGAATAAAAGACAAAATTTCCTGCCTTTGTGGAACTTTCATTCTACTGGATGGGGGACAAACACATAAATAAAATGTGTGGTATATCAGATTGTGGTAAGTGCTATGAAGAAAATAAGGAAAGAAGAAGATAGAGATTGTGGTGGGGATTGTTCCGATTTTAAATTGAGGGGTCAGGGAAGGTACATTTTGGCAAGGACTTGAAGGATGTGAGGGGGGGGAAAAGCAAGATAATATTTGAAGAAAGACCATTCCAAGCAAAGGGAACAGGCAAGTGCAGAGGTACTAAGCTAGGAATCTCAAGGAAAGCAGTGTGACTAGTCAGAATGAGTAATTGGGGAGTAAATAAGGAAGTTGAGTGTTTGTCTTTATTAGTGGGAGTTTGATTCCTACTTTGGGTGAAATGGGAAGCTACTGGAGGGTATGAATTTGAATGACTTATATTCTGAAGGGATCATTTGGGATACAGTGAGGGGAATAAACCATAACAGAGTTAAGGGCAGAAGCTAGGAGATCAGCTAGGAGGCTAGGCAAGAGACTAATGGCTTGGATCAGGGTAGTAGCAGTGAAGGTAGTAGATTCCACAATATCTATTAAAACATATATTTTAAAGATAGAGTCAAATAATTCACTGATGGATCAGATGTGGAGATAAGAGACGAGTCAGGGCTGACTCAAGGATATGGTTGCCATTTTTCAAAAATGGGAAGAATTAGGTTTGGGGTGGAAATCAGGTATTTTGATTTGAGATGTGTTAATTTCAAGATGCCTATTGGACATCCAAGTAGGCAGGTAAATATACAGTCTGGAGTTCAAAGGAGAGGTCCAGCCTAGAGACACACATTTGAGGGTTGTCAAGATAGAGATAGTATGTAGAACCATGAGGCTGGATGAGAACATTCTGGAAGAGTGAGAAGATAGAGTTTCAATTAGTAATAATCGCGCCTCGGATAAACCTCATTAGCTACGATACTGCCACTGCGCAAAGCTAAGAGTGAGAAGATAGAGAAGAGGACAAAGGAAACCAGGAGAAGGAATCGCTAGCAAGTTAAGAGGAAAACGAGGGGGCGCCTGGGTGTCTGAGTTGGTTAAGCAACTGCCTTTGGCTCAGGTCATGATCCCAGGGTCCTGGAATCGAGTTCCACATCGGGCTCCCCCTGCTCTGCAGGGATCCTGCTTCTCCCTCTCCCTCTGCTGCTCCTCCTGCTTGTGCTCTCTCTCTGTCAAATAAATAAAATCTTAAAAAAAAAAAAAGAGGAAAACGAGGGGGTATAGTGTCCTGGAAGCCAAGAGAAAAAAGTGTATCAAGGAGAAAGGAGTATTTAGTTGTGTTAAAAGCTTCAGAAAGATTAAGAAAGATATTGACCATTGGATGTAGCAAGATCGATGTTATTAATGATCTTGACTAAAGGACATTCTGTGGAGTCATAGGCATGAAAATCTGTTGGGAGGAAAGGAATTGGAAGTAGGGAAGATAGCCAACTGTCAATGTCTAAAGGGGATGAGAAATGGGATAGTAGACGGAAGTGAGGTCAAGAGACAGTTTTTTGTTTTAAGATGGGAGAAATAACAGCTTTTTACTTATTGGTGGAAATGGTCCAGGACGGAGATGAGAATGGTTAGAGTGGTGGAATAAAGTGTACACGAGTGGAGAGTTGGCCCAAGTTAGGAGCACATATAGTTCGTCCTTATTAATAGGAGGGAAGGTGGACTGAATGAGCCTAGATGCAGGTAGGTGGGGAGATGATGTTCTGGGAGTTTGTGAACATTCTCTTTTTATTGTTTTTATTTTCTTGCTGAACTAGTTGAGAAGGTTGTCATCTGAGTCTGAGGATAGGAAAGAAGTTGTGGAAAGTTTAAAGAGAGAGGAGAAGATATGGAATGACCATTAATGAGGATGGGTTAGTAAGTATACTCGGGTAATGTAAATGGGATTGATGAGTGACATTGAAGGCCTCTGCAAGGTATGTGGTCATAAACTTAAAGTGAGAGCAGTTGGCATAGGTGTGTGAATTTTCCAGCCATGTTCAGCTGTTGCACTTGTGCAGACATAGGTGGAGAGTTAGATTTAATTAAGGCTTGTGTTCTGTCAGAGAGTAGAATGAAGTGAGAGAGGAGAAAGGGAACCAAGGATGTATTCAGAAGAGTGATTATAATAAAAAGCCACAGAATCTAAGTAGGATAAGAGGTGAAACAAGGACATGAGGGGAATAACTGAGCTAAGGAGGAGGACAGACTTTTTGAGGGGAGGAGGTTAAGGGTTTTAGAAATAAGCATTTTGGAAGGATCATCTCTAAGGATGTTGAGATTGTGTTGGAGCTGGGTTACAAAGGGAGAGTGGCCATATGGCTGGAATGAGAGTAGCATCGTCTGGTTAACATCAGAGTCAAAGTTGGTCAGTGTTTTTTTGTTTTGTTTTGTTTTGTTTTTTTAAAGATTTTATTTATTTATTTGAGAGAGAGAGAATGAGAGACAGAGAGCAGGAGAGGGAGGAGGGTCAGAGGGAGAAGCAGACTCCCCGCTGAGCAGGGAGCCCGATGTGGGACTCGATCCCAGGACTCCAGGACCATGACCTGAGCCGAAGGCAGTCGCTTAACCAACTGAGCCACCCAGGCGCCCCAAAGTTGGTCAGTGTTAAGAAGGAGGGAAGCAGAATGGTCTGGAAGCAGAATGGGGAATATTAGAGAGTAATAGAGGACAGTGATTATTCCACTGTGGGATGTGGGAGAAAAACAGCCACCACCTGAGAGGGCTGCAGAGGAAGCAGCATCCTGAAAGGAGACCCCAGTTTCCTTTAGAGGAAAAAAGTGAAGAAAAAATTCAGAGACTTTGAAAAAAGAAGGATTTTGCTGATCCTGACAGTGAATTGCTAAGGATTTCAGGAGGTGGGGGATCTGGGAAATGGGGTCAGAGAACGGGATGTACAGGGCCATTTTTGATGAAATGCAACTGATAATGAACAACCTAGGATCCTCGGTTCCTTGTGTGACTGGCATGAAGCTGGATAAAAGGAATCATGATAACAGATAATGATGGTCTCAAGGAGGACCATCATTGGTCTATTGACCTGGTCTATGGTCTCAAGGTGGCCAAACTGGATACTGTTGGGAGTCCGAGGTGCACTTGTTGATGCTTGGCAGTGATGATGTAGAGGCAGGGCAGGGGTGTTGTCTTATCCAGAGCACGTGAAACTCCAGAAAATTAGAAACTTCATCCTTGAGAGAACTAGTATTAACACTTCTGCAAATGATGCACAACATCTGGAGTCAGCTCAACTGAAGGAACTGGAGTTTTAACTAAGGAAGAAAGGAAGGTAATGGTGGTGCTTGCAGAACTGACTGGCAGGGAGTTCCTGGGTGCTGACCCAGATGACAAGGCCATTGTCGTGGCTCAGTGGTGCTGTTAGGTGCTATCTTTCTGTAGACCTTCAATCTGATGATTATTGTGTCATGGTCATAAGAAGGCTGCTGCATATCCAGGACTCACATTCTAAATTCCAGACAGAAAATGGGGAAAAGATGTAAAGGGTACTTGCAATCTCTGAAGTTCTTCTTAGTTCATGTGGGTTGCTCTGCTAAACGTTCCTTCCCTTCTCTATGATCTAGCTAACTTCTGTTCTCTTTCTTTTTTTTTTTTTTAAGATTTTATTTATTTATTTGAGAGAGAATGAGAGACAGCACGAGAGGGAAGAGGGCAGAGGGAGAAGCAGACCCCCCGCTGAGCAGGGAGCCCGATGCGGGACTCGATCCCGGGACTCCAGGATCATGACCTGAGCCGAAGGCAGTCGCTCAACCAACTGAGCCACCCAGGTGCCCAAACTTCTGTTCTCTTTCAAGATTCAACTCAAGTCAACATCACCTTCTCAGGGACACCGTTCCTTATCTCCATAGGCTGAGTTAGGTGCCCCTGGTCTGCGGGTTCATAGCCTGTGATAGATTGCAGTGCTGACCCCAGTTCTCCTGTCTCTGTACCCGTGCCCTGTGCCATATAACTCTGAGTCTAGTCTCAGCCATGCAACTTGCTTTGACCAGTGGGAGGTTTTTAAGCAGAAGCTTAAAAGTCACTTGTGTAGTTGGGCTTGTACTTCCTCTTGTGCCTGAGCCACAGCCATGAGAACATCCTGTTGGAGGACGAGAGACACATGAAGCAGAGATGAGCCATTTTTTTTTTTAAAGATTTTATTTATTTACTTGACACAGAGAGAGAGACAGCTAGAGAGGGAACACAAGCAGGGTGAGTGGGAGAGGGAGAAACAGGCTCCTGGCTGAGCAGGGAGCCCGAGGCGGGGCTCAAAGCCAGGACCCTGGGATCATGACCTAAGCCAAAGGCAGACGCTTAATGACTGAGCCACCAAGGCACCCCGAGATGAGTCATTTTTATGAGACCATTCTAGCAGCCAGGCCCTTCAGGGTGCCCAACCAAGATCAACTGAACTGCCTAGGCAACTACCCCAGATGTATGAGAAATTAACAGTTATGGTCATATATCACTGAAATTATGTGGTTGGTTGTTACTCAGCATGGCAGTGGCATTGGATCATTGCTACAGAATCCCTCGGGCATAGCTCTGCCCCAAGCCTTAGCCCTGTCCCCCCAATCAATGTTGGGGAGCTCCTTTAGAACACGGTCACCTTTTATTGTATAACTAGCACCTAGCACAGTGCCTGGCACGTAGAAAGTGCTCAGTGAAACTTGTGAAAGGAATGAATGAATGAACCTTTGTTCAAGCTTTAAAAAGGAACTTGCTGCACAACAGGTGCAAAATTACCCATAACTAAATGTGATCAAGTGAACTCACCCACAGAAAACCTGACTCAACAAGGTATGTGAAACTACAATAAAAAATAAGCTCTTATTCCAGATTAAAGTGCTTTTCTACCTCAGGTACAATGGTCATGCTTTAAACACTGGGCACTCAGTTTTATAGTTTATTACATTGTGTAGGCAGTTTAAAGATAATCTAAATCCCATAAATATACTTTTAAGAGTAGGGTGTGAGTGGATATGACTCAGCCCTACATATCCTTATATATCCATACCAAACCACTGTAATTACTGACATTTCTTAATAATGTCAAGAAACTTGCACTGCTTTAAAAAAAAAAACACTATTTGAATATTAACATAAAAAAGAGAATTTCAACTAGTGGTCTGCAGAGGAAAAGATATCTAGTAACCTAGTCACGTATGGGAGTGTAAAGGTAAGAATATCATTCTTTTATTTTAATTACAGTATAATTAACATACAATGTTATATCAGTTTCAAGTGTACAATATAGTGATTCAACAATTCTATAGGTTACTCAGTGCTCATCACGGATAAGTGTACTCTTAATCCCCTTCACCTATTTCACCCATCCCCCCCCCATCTCCCTTCTGGTAACCATTGGTTTGTTCTCTATGGTTAACAGTCTGGGTTTTTTTGTTTGTTTCTTTTTTCTTTGTTCATTTGTTTGTTTCTTAAATTCCACATATGAGTGAGATCACATAGGATTTGTCTTTCTCTGACTTACTTATTTCACTTCACACTATACCCTCTAGATCCATCCATGTTGTTGCAAGTGGCAAAATTTCATTCTTTTTTATGGCTGAGTAATATTTCTGTGTGTGTGTGTGTGTGTGTGTGTATCTCACCTCTTCTTTATCCATTCATCTATTGATAGACACTGGGGTTGCTTCCATAATTTGGCTATTATAGACAATGCTGCAATAAACAAATTAGTGTCTTCATATTCTTTGGGTAAATACCCAGTGGTAGAATTACTGGATCACACGGTAGTCCTGTTTTTAATTTTTTGAGGAACCTCCATACTCTTCCACAGTGGCTGCACCAGTTTGAATTTCCACCAACAGTCCTCGAGCATTCATTTTCCTCCACATCCTCACCAACACTTGTTTCTTATATTTTTTATTGTAGCCAGAGAGTATCGTTTTTGTGAAAGGTCAGCAATCACCTGGCATGGCATGTTTTGGGGGCTTAGAAAGTAATTTTACCAAAGAAGATTCTGCAGAGAAATAGTAAACAAGACTGGGAGTAACTAATATAATGTTAGATGTCAATTATATATACATAAAAAAAAGATTTTATTTATTTATTTGACAGAGAGAGACACAGCAAGACAGGGAACGCAAGTAGGGGGAGTGGGAGAGGGAGAAGCAGGCTTCCCCCTGAGCAGGGAGCACGATGCGGGGTGCACGAGCTGAGCCGAAGGCAGACACTTAACGACTGAGCCACCCAGGCACCCCAATATGTACATTTTTTATAAAAGGCTGGAAGTGGCGGGGCAGAATTGATTCCAATTGTGGAAGTCCTTGAATATAAGGTTAGGGACATTTTAACATTATCTTTTACTCAGAAGAGGATAAACAGCTCTTGAGCAAAGGAGTGATATAATGAAGGGTTGGGTCAATCTTAACTGCTAGATTCTAGCAGTATTGTGTGGATGGCTTTCACAGGAACACATTTAATAGTCATATTAAATTTATGCTTTATGCTGGCTGCAAATGACCAAGCAATTATTTTGAAGTCATAAGATATGCTGTCCTCCTGCAGATAGTCAGTTAGCCTGTTGTGTGTCAGGAGTCCATGAATTACTATTTTTCCCCCTCTGGCTATTGGGCTGTCTCATTTTCTTTTATTCTGCTTTTAATACACTCCCCTGTCTCTGCTTGTCCAGTTCTATAAAAAACTGTTACAGCCAGGGTGGAAGTCAGAAGTAATACCGACTGGGACTCCATGTAGCCAATACCAGAATCAATATTGGGATAAACTTTTCTTAAGCACCTTTTCCAAGGACACATCTCACCTGAGTTTTGGTAGTATTTACCGTTTTTTTTTTTTTTAAGAATTTAAAATTTTTTTTTTTATTTTTTATTTTTTTAAAAGATTTTATTTATTTATTAGAGAGAGAGAGAGCGAGAGCAGGAACACAAGCAGGGGGCGTGGGAGAGAGAGAAGCAGGCTTCCCGCTGAGCAGGGAGCCCGATGCAGGGCTCGATGCCAGGACTCCGGGATCATGACCTGAGCCGAAGGCAGGTACTTAACGACTGAGCCACCCAGGCACCCCAGTATTTACCTTTTGGGTGTGAGGGGGTCATTGTATTCTTGAAAAATGTTTCCTAATCCACTGAGTTTATTTGCTACATGAGTGTCACTGTTTCTTTTTATTCAAGTGGAACTTAGAGTCAGGAAGATAAATATCTTACCCAAAATTTCCTGTCATGTTAGTGATAGAAGCATGTCTTTTCATACTCCACTCCTTTATACCTGTTTTGTTTTTTAAGAATGTTCTTGTCTCCACCTTACTCCCAATTTCACCTTGCAAACTCCCATTCAGCTTTCTAAACCCTATTCAGAAATGCCTTGTCTGTGCAACCTTTCCTTATCCCCATGCCCAATTCTGTCTCCTCTTACCCCCCACATCCCCCGATAGAAATGATCATTCTCTGGGTTGTACGAACGTCTGTAATTATGCATATTCCTTTACGTGTCTGTCTCCCCTGTTGGACTGTAGGAGCCTTGAGGTTCCTCCCTTTTGTGTCCCCAACACCAGGCTGGGGTACACAGTAGGAGCTCCGTTAATGTTGTGAATGCAAAGAGAACCAAAAAGCAAAAAGGAAAATTCTAAACTCTCCTAACAATTTAAGCAGAAGATTAAGGGACAACACCCCAAACCATCTCCACTTAGATTCATGTTTTTCTTCTTTAAAATGTTTGGGAATGGAGGTTTCCCATTCCCTTCCTATAGCCATTAAGGAAATGTCAGTGCTGCCCCTCAGGGGTTCCCCCGTGGACTCCTGCAGTTGTGTGCTGAGCCCTTCCCATGACACCTTGACCCCTCCCAGGGGCCCCACCAGGTGTGGTTACTTTTTCTGCCTAGCTGAGTCTTCAGTGTGGATGCTTACTTTACTCACTTTGTCCTGGTTTTCTCACATTTTCTCCATCCAAGAACTTTGTTTTCTTCCTCTTGAGGAGCTCCGTCTTCCCCACCACATCCTCCTCCAGCCACCGCTTCCCAGGAGAGCAGGCAGGAGGAGGCATTGTCTGGGCTCCCTTGTGTGTTTTCTTTTACTTAATGTACATTCCTTCCAGTTTTTTCACATCTGTAGTCAGATAAGCATGAAGTGTAATCAGTAGTCAGTGAGGACTGAATGAACATGAGCACAATTTATTTAGGGGGTGAGAAGGATGTCTACACTGACAGGCTGGCTCTTTCAGCTTCTTCTAGCTTCCTACACTGGCTTAGATTTGAATCTGGCACATGGGTCTTGGGGAAGCCAAGTCACAAAGCTTCATACACAGCCCAGTTCTCAGGGTGCCAAAAGAACCAGGGAAGGAGCAAGCAAGTTTCAAGGGCTGACTGGGGGACCAGTTGGGAGAAGTTGAGGGTGGACAGTGGGGCAAAAGTGTGCTGTTAACCCCTTTGAACTCCTCAAATGTGTAGCAAAGCACAGCCCAGGTAACCCCACTGCTCTTAGCTTTAGGGTCTTTTTCCAAGTACTTTCCCCGGTGACACAGTCAGGTCATTGCTCAACCATGCCCTCCCCCACCCCTGCATTTCACTGAGGGAACAGTTCAGGTTAGAGTCACCCCAGGCCCCAGGTTAGAAATTTTTGGAAATAGAGAGTTTGGCCTAGGAGAAGAGAACGAAGCAGGGTTGACCAGTCACCTGTGGAGAGGAAGTAGCAAAGAGATAGAAAGCATGAATGGTGATTTTTGCTTGTATTTTTCTCTAGCAAATCTCCACAAGTAGAATATTTTAAGCTAGTATAGCGGCAGTTTTCCTAAACACATACTATAATCACATAAAACAATTATGGTATCATCTTTATGGAGTCTTGAAATTAACACACATTTCTTTTTTAAAAAAATGCAAATATCTTAGACCTGAAATGTTGACAGTGGTTGTAACAGTCAAGGTTGCCATAAAAAGCAGAAGGCACCCTAAGTTGCAATTTAGTAGGGAATTTCTTCTAAAGGGTCCACTTGTAGAAATGTAAGTAGCATTAAGGGAATCAACAAGCGAATGTGAGGTACCTGGAGTCTGGCAAAAGCAGGAAGCCCTTAGCACCCACAGACCTGTGAAAGCTGAAGGTGTGGGAGAGGGGCCTCTGGACGGGAGCTGTTTCTGTGGCAGAAGCAGCCACTGCCTGAATTTAGGTGATGAGAAAGGAGGGAGTGGGAAAGAAACACCCATCCTCTGGTTTCCTACAGGTGCTTCCCATTGCTGAACCCAGCTGGAACCAGAAAGCAAAGAAGCTCATTGGTGCCACCCTCAGGGATCAGCCTCCCAGGGCCCAGAGGAGGGCAGAGAAGGGCGGAGAATGGATCTGGGGGAAAGGGGACATGCAGGGAATGACCAAGCCCAGTCAGCGCCAGAATGAGGGTAAGGAGAGGGAGACTGAGCGAGGCAAGTGCAGGGTGGGATCCTGCCTTTATTACAATTTAGGTATTGTGTCATCCTGGATTTTTTGCAATAATTTTGTTTTTTAAAAACTATTACATTAAAATATTATTTATCTTGATTACTGAATTTTTTAGCATCCCACCCCCCGCCCCCACTCCCTTAAATTTTGTACCACTGACCTCACTCTAATCCTGGCCCTAAAGGGATTCTCTCTGGATAAGGAGATTGTGGGTGATTATTTTCTCATTTGTGCTCAACCTGTATGTTCTAATTTTTTCAAGTGAGCATGTATTTCTTATATAATAAAAACAAATGCAAAATTTTCTTCTTTGAAAGTAGGGATCCTGAGGTGCCTGGGTGGCTCAGTCGGTTAAGCAGTTAAGTTAAGCAGCTCAGGTCCTGATCCTGGGGTACTGGGATTGAGCCCTGTATGGGGCTCTGTGCTCAGCAGGGAGTCTGCTCCCCCCTTTCCTTCTGCTCCTCCCACTTAGCTCATGATCTCTCTCTCTCTCAAATAAATAAAATCTTAAAAAAAAAGAACTTAAAAAAAAGTGGGGACCCTTTATTCGTGCAGCGTGGAGCAGACTCAACAAGAAAATCAAATGTTTATTGAATGAATTAAAAAACTTGTGTATCAACTCTATTTCCAAATCCTACCTCTTCTCAAGTTCTAACTCAAATGCCACTTTCTCATGAAACATTTCCTTTTATCCCCAATCACATTGGCCTACAAAGGCCTACACAATGTGTGCATGGGCCACCCCTGTCCCTTCATGGCTCCCCCTTCCCTCCTGCCACCCACCCTCTCCCTCACTTGGTTCCTCTATATCAGCCCCCTCCTGGATATCACTCCTGGCATGTGGGGAGCAATTGATTAATATTTGGTGAATGAATGCATGAATGAATGAATGTAGCCTCTTCCTTTTTTTGTATCATCCTTGACATAATCTGTTTTGTTCTATATAGGTGTGTATTTATCTTACCTCCCCTATTCTTAAGCAACTCAGGCCATCATCCTACTCACTTTGATGTGACCCTTGGTGCCTGGCACATTGCTTGGAATGTAGTCAATGATAACTACCAAAAACAATAGTAGGAAGAGCCGTTTTTGAGTTACTATTATGAGCCAAGCCCTGTGTTAAACATTTACAGGTATCCATCACCTCATTTATTTATCTAAATGACTGTGAGGATGCAACATCCATAGGAAGGCATGTGGTCATAAAAGGGACCTTCCGTTTTTAGTTGTGCTTTACAGCTAAGGAAGGTGAGGCGTAGAAAGGTTAAGTCACATGCTAGAGGTCACTTTGCTAATAAGTGGCATGACAGGAAAGTACAGTCCCAAATTATACCAGATCAGTAGTTCTCAAAGTGTAGTCCAGGAGCCACTGGTGTTCCCAAGGCCCTTCAAGGGGTCTGTATGCTGAAAACCATTCTTGTGTGCCTACAGTGATCTGCTCAAGGCTACATGCCATGTGCTATCAAACACCTTAAAGGCAGAAGTAGGGATAAGAATTCCGCTGTCATCTGTAGGCCAGACACTAAAGAGATTTTCAAAAATGTAAAGGAATGCCAATCTTTTCACTTCATTTTTTTTTCTTTTAAGATTTTATTTTATTTATTTGAGAGAGAGAGTGAGAGATCACAAGAGGGAGAAGCAGACTCCATGCTGAGCAGGGAGCCTGATGCGGGACTCCATCCCAGGTCCCAGAATCATGACCTGAGCCAAAGGCAGTCGCTTAACCAACTGAGCCACCCAGGTGCCCTCACTTCATATTTTTATGTTTTGTAAAATATGGTGGTTTTTCATAAAACATGTTATTTATGTTAACATGTAATGTGTTTATTATTGTTATTTTAAAATAAATTAAGAAATACTTAAAAATTTTATTAGTGTTAATTTCTAATATGGTCAATATCAACAGATATGGCTCATACTTAAACAAAATCTCTTTGGGGTCCTCAATGTCTTTAAGAGTATTATGGGGCCCAGGGACCAAATCGCTTGAGAATTAGATGTATTAGGTAATATTTAAGTTTCTTGTCAGCTCTGAAATTTCAAGGTTCTCCGTTCATGAAGCAATTTAGGTCATACATAACTTTTGGAAGGCAGGGGCAGGGGCTCCAGTTCATGAGGCAGTCTCCGGGGCAGCTCAGAGAAGTGGGGCCATCTTGGGACTGGATTCTGTGTCTAGGTTCCACTTTGTTTCACTGGTCTTGGGTACCTGGATTTATTCTGCTCTTAACTGTTCTATGGACTTCTGGAAACTCCTGTTCCTGTTTTGGACTCACCCATAACTCCCGGTTATGATTCACTTCTCCCAGACTCATTATTTTACTCTGTCCCTCATCCTGTTTTATGCTTATATGATGTGTGTCAATGTTTACCTTGACCCTTGATTAGACCCTGCTGCCAACTTTTATTTTATCCTCCAACCAGATTTATTGAACATACCAAAATTCTGTGTACAAAGTGACATGGACCTGCTGCTTCAAAACATGATCCTTTCTTACTAATATTTTGATAAGTCAGTCCATTGAGTGTCCAAAAGCAGCTTACTCTAAACTTAATAGAAACGTGGCCAATGCACACTAAAGAAATGGCGTCACTACTGGAACTTTAATAGTTCTACAAGATAATTAACATTGAGCCCTTATGACAGGCTTCTGGAGAACTGATATGAGATATCAGGAAGTCATTTTGTACACTGTCCTTGTGATAACATCATGTTTCTGGATCATAATGTTTCCGTTATCTTTTTTTTTGTAGTTTTATGGTTTTATTAACACAAATATGACAATCACACAAGCTGTCTATTCATTTTCTTTGCTGCTCAACCTGGCATTGACATTGGTGACTCTCATTGCCAGTTGGGCTGCTCTTTCCACAATGGCTTTGTGGTTTTCGGAGGAGACATTGTGAGCAATCTCCGCACAGTAAGATTTATTGCACATCAGCAGCACTTCAGGCTCCTTGACGTTGTGGACTAGGAACTTCCGGAAGCCACTGTGCAACATGTACTTTGCTTTCTTGTTGCTCCCATAACCAGTGTTGGGCATCAAGATCTGGACTTTGAATCTTCTGCGCACCCTACTGTCAGTGCCTCTGGATTTCCTTTTTTTTTTTTTTTTTAAGATTTTATTTATTTATTTGAGAGAGAGAGAATGAGAGACAGAGAGCATGAGAGGGTGGAGGGTCAGAGGGAGAAGCAGACTCCCTGCTGAGCAGGGAGCCGGATGCGGGACTCGATCCTGGGACTCCAGGATCATGACCTGAGCCGAAGGCAGTCGCTTAACCAACTGAGCCACCCAGGCGCCCCAGTGCCTCTGGATTTCCATCAGTTGTGCTTAATTTTGACATATTGGTCTGACTGGTGCCGGATGAACTTCTTGGTCCTCTTTTTAACGATCTTGGGCTTCACCAGAGGTCTGAGGCAGCCATGATGCCCAGTAACAGATGGCTGCCACCTCCGCAGGCAGCGCTGAGGAAGAGAGGGGAACCACATTCCCATTATCTGATTCTAGACACACCACAGGAATATCAGGTCTGAGGTTGGTGTAGCTGCTTGCTGGGCTAGAACAGATATCACCCCAGCATGCTCAGCTGACAGCATCCCCTGGCATCCCAGATTAAGTCCTTGTGAATCAGTGCCCAGGACTCTCAACAATGGCTGGATTCTTCATTGTGTCCTCCAAGTGCTGCTCCAAGGTCATCTCCATCCTCCCTGCTGTCCATCCAGCTCCTGCCCTGATGCCAACTTTCTATACTTAGTCTTCCATAAATGAAGGTCTTACAATATCCAAACACTTCCTGGACAACGGATTAGCCCCAGATATCTTATTTCATGTTGCCCAAGGCATGTACAGGGTTAGAACAGATTTCATGATTTAAATTCTTTCTCGTTGCTTACCTCTGGGGAGGTAAAGAGGTGGAAGGAAAACTTACTCTTTTTTTAAAAAATTTATTTATTTGACAGAGAGAGAGCACAAGCAGGGGGAGCGGCAGAGGGAGAGGGAGAAGCAGACTCCCTGCTGAGCAGGGAACCCAATGCAGGGCTCGATCCCAGGATCCTGGGATCATGACCTGAGCCAAAGGCAGACGCTTAACCGACTAAGCCACCCAGGTGCCCCCAAAACTTACTCTTTTGTAATACCTTTTGAATTACTAGCCAAAAAATAAACTAAAACTTTGTTTCAAATGAAGCAAAAAAATAATAATCTATCCTGAAATAACTTCCTTGTTTGGCTGACCTCATTCTGCCCTGGGAAGGATCATCTTGCAGGGTGGTTACAGAAGTACAAAGTGCATCACACATCACTGGACAGTGAAGAATGAATATGCATCTTGGGGTGGAAACTGCTTTGGGGAGCTTTATGTTTTTGGGGTTTTTTTCCTGCTCTTCAGTTAACCGAGTCACAGTTTGATGGAGCAGACTAAGAATATTCACTGGCCTCTGTTACTTTATGAAAATGATATTTTAAAAAAATCCAGATGCACTATATAAACTTAGGTATACTATGTATTGTATATAGTATACACATTGGACATGCTTCATACTTTCTGTTAATTTGATGGTATTTGATATAATTGGTGATTTCTTCATGCTCTGCATGTGGAGAAAGAAGGTGCTATTTCCAACCAAGTCATTTATTTGCTGTGAGATCTTTGGCCAAGTCTTGCCCTGGATCTCCATGACCCACATCTTCCACACAAGGGGAAGACTTGCCTTTGAGGGACAGTTGGGAGGAAAACACAGATCCAGACAATAAAGTCTTCTGGAAAGTTAAAAGTACTATTTGAAACCTAAGTAGTAGTAGTAACTATTTCTCATGTTTAATTCTCAGAACACTATGGAAAGAAACCGGAAACTAGACATTGGTTCAACTTGCCAGATTAGAACAAGAAGGCTAAAGAATGTTCCCTGAATTCCAAAGCAAGTCAGTGGTGAAGCCTGCTGTATCTGCCTTTTCCCAGCCCAAGGAAATATCCTCAAAGCTGGAGGTCAGTGGTCAGTGGTCTTCAAAGTGGGAATAGCAGCATCTGTTTCCAGATCCTCAACTTCGTGTGGAAGCAGGGCTGATTGCTCCCTCGGGTTCTCCTTCCCACAACCGCTTTCATAATCTGCCCTTCTGCTTGATATAAAGAATGCATACTCTTAACCTGCCCTGAACTGCCCTAGGGAGTCAAAAACCTCTGGGGCACCAAACAAAGAGACACTTTGAAATATAGATTTCTGAAAAGGCTCCTTTAATAATTAATCAAAAGAAAAAAACCCACCTACCTTTTGTCTTACATTGTCTTGTACATTTTTGGGGGGGGGAGGAATTGGCCTGAATTATGACCGTCTGAATTCAGATATTGTGTACTGGCATAGTGGCTTGCAGATGACTTCACCTCTCCCATCTCTAGTTTATTGTTGAAAAAACTTTGCTCCTAGCAACAACCCTGGGAAATCAAAGCAAACATCAAATCCTCAAAATGCCTACCCCCCCGTATTTAAGATAAACTGTTCGATTCGGTACATTTCATTCCATACTCACCCCAGGATGTCTTTTATGGAAAGAAAAGGTACCTCTAAAAGGGTACAAGTTAATAATGCTGATTCCTTTCAAGGGAACTATCAAATTATTCAAGATATACTGGATAAATTTGCCAACAAAAGTTTCATGTGATTTCTTTCAGATTTTCTGTGCATTAATCAATACAGTAGTTAATAAGGTACTTTTATCAAAACATGTCCTGAAATATTTATTCCAGTAGCACTCAGTCCTCATCTTATTTCACTTATAAAATGTTTAAAGATGCAAGTGTTGGGCTAATTAGTGCAATATGCCTTTCTCTTTCATTGGAAAGTTCAATCATGATGTCAAGCAAAAGTAGTAAAGTTAATTCTGATTTTTATACATCATTTTCTTTTCTTTTTTTTTTTTAAAGATTTTATTATTTATTTGACAGAGAGGAGAGAGAGAGAGAGTGTGTGAGCACACAAGCAGGGGAAGTCGGAGAGGGAGAGGCAGGCTCCAGTGCCAAGGAGGGAGCCTGATGCAGGCCTCGATCCCAGGATCCTGGGATCATGACCCGAGCCAGAGGTAGACGCCTAACCAACTGAGCCACCCCGGGTCCTCCATCAGTTTAGTTTCAAAAGCTAAATACCTGATATTTATATATGCACATGCAGACATCAAAGAAATATACCTTCCTCATATGTCTTGCTTTGTAAATAACTTACAATGTTAGTTGAATATTATATTGGAACATTATAATTAAGTGATGGCAAATAGCATAATTATTTTTATAAATTCTAAATGTGAATAAATTAATTATATAAGAGCTGCATTATTTGAATCTTACCTGCTTTTAGTCTTGTGTTGTACAAGATGTATTCCATAACTTATTCCTCAGTAATTGTTATAATATTCCTCAAAAATGCCTAGTAACACATTTACTTGAATTTTAAAAGTCAGGCGGAAATTAATTCTCATTTAGTTTATTGGTTTGAAAATGAGGATCAGAGTTGACAATTAGGTAATATGGTGAGTGTTTTTCATAAGTGGAATGAGACATATCTCCAAGTCTTTTTTAAAAAAAGGTGTTTTTTGGGCGCCTGGGTGGCTCAGTTGTTAAGTGTCTCCTTCGGCTCGGGTCATGATCCCAGGAACCTGGGATCCAGCCCTGCATCGGGCTCCCTACTCTGCGGGAAGCCTGCTTCTTCCTCTCTCACTCCCCCTGCTTGTGTTCCCTCTCTCGCTGTGTCTCTCTCCATCAAATAAATAAATAAAATCTTTAAAAATAATAAAATTAAAAAGTGTATTTAAAATGTGGGATGAGGAAATTATTATTTTTTTTAAAAGATTTTATTTATTTATTTGAGAGAGAGAATGAGAGACAGAGAGCATGAGACGGAGGAGGGTCAGAGGGAGAAGCAGACTCCCTGCCGAGCAGGGAGCCCGATGCGGGACTCGATCCCGGGACTCCAGGATCATGACCTGAGCCGAAGGCAGTCGCTTAACCAACTGAGCCACCCAGGCGCCCCGAGGAAATTATTTTTTTTAAGATTTTATTTATTTATTTGACAGAGAGAGTGATAGAGCACAAGCAGGGGGAACAGTAGAGGGAGAGGGAGAAGCAGGCTCCCCGCCAAGCAGGGAGCCCGATGCAGGGCTCGATCCCAGGACCCTAGGATCATGACCTGAGCCAAAGGCAGATGCTTAACCATCTGAGCCACCCAGGCACCCCAAGGAAATTATTTTTATTGAAAAAATATTGAATTCAAGCTATGGTGCATTAGAATTAATATTTGGTTTTTCCAATATTTTCTGAGTATATCAGATTAAATGAGGTGTCTCTTACATGAAAGAGTAACAGGCAGGGGCACCTGGGTGGCTTAGTCAGTTGAGTATCTGACTCTTGGTTTCAGCTCTGGTCATGATCTCATGGGTCATGGGATGGAGCCTACCTCAGGCTCCATGCTCATTGGGGAGTCTGCTTGAAGATTCTCTCCCTCTACCCCTCCCCCAGCCTACATGTGCACCCCCCTTCGCTCTCTCTAATAAATAAATAAATCTTAAAAAAAAAGAGTAACAGGGGCGCCTGGGTGGCTCAGTCGTTAAGCATCTGCATTTGGCTCGGATCATAATCCCAGGGTCCTGGGATCAAGCCCCGCATTGGGCTCCCTGCTTCGCGGGAAGCCTGCTTCTCCCTCTCCTACTCTCCCTGCTTGTGTTCCCTCTGTCACTGTGTCTCTCTCTGTCAAAAAATAAACAAAATCTTTAAAAAAAAAAAAAAGAGTAACAGGCGTAACTGATTATAATTATATAATTCTTAATATTAACAATTATGTAATCTGATAATAATTCTTGAAGTTATTTGAGTATACTACTTTTCAGAAATTACGAAAGTGAATGACTCTAATTAGGGAAAAAATTATTTTCTGGTTTCCAGTTATTTATTTTCATTAAAATTGAAGGAAGAACATGTAATGAAATGATGGATCTAGGCAGTGATCATTAATGGCTGCTAAACCATCAGATGAAAAACTGATGGGGACCTTTGAAATGGGTAGATACAGCTAATAACACTAAACCCACGGATACAGCCTATCACACACACAAAAAAGACACCCAGACTTTAGGTACCTCCAATGAAATAAAAAGTACAAACAAACCACCTATGAAGGACTCTTGCCAAAGTATCAAATCTGTATCTAATCAAGCCTCAAGATCTAAATATCAATTTTCAGGAAATACAGAGGCCAAGGAGATGTAATCAGCAAAATCCAGAACTTGGAAAACACATCTACAGGACAAATTACCCAATTTTTCAACAAATCAATTGCAAGGGGAAAGAAAAACAAGGAGAAAGAATCTATTGATTAAAAAAAAAGACTTAAGGGCACCTTGGTGGCTCAGTCAGTTAAGTGTCTGCCTTCAGCTGGGGTCATGGTCTCAGGGTCCTGGGATGAAGGCCTATGTCAGGCTCCCTGCTTGGTGAAGAGTCTGCTTCTCCCTCTCCCTCTGCCTCCCCCTCCCCCCGCTTGTGCTCTGTCTCTCTCAAATAAATAAATAAAATCTTTGGGCGCCTGGGTGGCTCAGTTGGTTAAGCAACTGCCTCCGGCTCAGGTCATGATCCTGGAGTCCCGGGATCGAGTCCTGCATCGGGCTCCCTGCTCAGCGAGGAGCCTGCTTCTCCCTCTGACCCTCCCCGCTCTCATGTACTCTCATTCTCTCTGTCTCAAATAAATAAATAAATCTTTAAAAAAATAAATAAATAAAATCTTTTTAAAAATTAAAATAAAAAAAAAAGACTTAAGAGGGGTGCCTGAGTGGCTCAGTCAGCTAAGCATCCATGGACTCTTGACTCTTGATCTTAGCTCAGGGCTTGATCTCAGGGTTGTGAGTTCAAGCCCCGTGTTGGACTCCATGCTGGACATGGAGCCTACTTAAAAAAAAAAAAGGCAAGAGAAAAATCAGCCAAATGTAATTTGTGGGCATTGTTAGAATCTTAAGTTGAAAAACCAACACTGAAATCCAAACCAAATCAAAATAAAAGTATGTATGATATAATCCAGGGAAATTTAGACAATGGCTGGATATTGGATGATTTATATTTCTTAGGTGTACTGGTTTGTTTTAAAAGTGTTCTTATTGGGGCGCCTGGGTGGCTCAGTTGGGTAAGCGACTGCCTTCGGCTCAGGTCGTGATCCTGGAGTCCCGGGATCGAGTCCCGCATCGGGCTCCCTGCTCGGCAGGGAGTCTGCTTCTCCCTCTGACCCTCCCCCCTCTCATGTGCTCTCTCTCATTCTCTCTCTCTCAAATAAATAAATAAAATCTTTAAAAAAATAAAAAAATAAAAGTGTTCTTATTTTTAAGAAATATTTATAGAGGTATTCTCTCTATTCTCATCCCAAGATGATTCTTGGGATTTGCTTCAAAATGATCCAATAGTGGTGAAGGGGTAGGAGTGGAGGACAGACAGCAGGAAAGGATTGAAATAAAAGAAGATTGGCTATGGGTTGGTGAAATTGTCAAAGCTGGATGGTGGTCATGTGGAGATTCATTTTATTATTTTTCTACCTTTATACAGGCTTGAACTTTTCAATAATAAAAATTAAAAGATAAAAACAAATGTAAAAAAATTCATTGAAGGAGTACCTACTCTAGCTGTCAGCTGATAGATCACTAAAACTAATTTTTTGATGATTTATCACTGTGATTTTTGGGCATATACCTTGAAAGGACTGAATGACTGACGTTGGTATAACAAGCCTGTTTATATGAGCAGTGCTTAGATGTGTAGAAACAAAAACAAGCAATGAGAGTTTATACTGAACTCTTTCATATTAGCAAGAGGTAATATAATATTTATTCATGAATGCATGAGCAAACAGGAAAAAAGAGAAAAGCCCCATCCATTCTCTTAAGAGACCTGTGTTTTCAACAATTTTTTTCTTTTTATGTTTAATAGTTGTTTATATTATTATTTCTTTTTAGAGAGCGGGTGGGGAGAGGGAGAGAGAGAATCCCAAGCAGGCCAGAGTCCCAAGCGCAGAATCTGACCTGGGGCTTGATCTCACAACCCTGAGATCATGACCTGAGCCACAATCAAGAGTTGGTTGCTTAACCAACTGAGCCACCCAGGTGCCCCAGTTGTTTATATTATTTATCAAAGTTTGTAATAGTTATGTATTTTTGATCAATTGTATACTAATACCAACTGTACAAACCGAATCCAAAAGAATTTTTAGTATTTGGAGACTTCGGGATCAGGAAAAAAAACTTTAAAAATTACACAAAGAAGGGCCTGGGTGGTGCAGTCAGTTAAGCGTCCAACTCTTGGTCTCAGCTCAGGTCATGATCTCTGGGTTGTGAGATGGAGCCCGGTGTCAGACTCCGCACTCAGTGGGGAGCCTGCTTGGGATTCTTTCTCTCCCTTGCCTCTGCCCCTCCCCCCACCCTCCCTTTCCAAATAAATAAATCAATCTTAAAAAAATAATTAAAAAAATAAAAATTACACAAAGATAAAAATCTAAGAGGAAATGTAATGGAAATATAATTCCAAGAAGAGAAAGGAATGATACAAGATAACTTATAGTTACAGAGGAGGTTGTTCATGTACTTTTAAAAATAGGTGATAGGGTTGGGTGCCTGGCTGGCTCAGTCAGTAGAGCCTGCGACCCATGATCTCAGGTCGTGAGTTCAAGGTCCACGTTGGGGATAGAGGTTAACTTAAAAAAATAGGCGATGGGGTATCAAATTAGAGCATTAAGATTATGTAGATATATTTAAAAGAATGATGTAACAGTTTTATTTTGAAATGTTATTTATGATATACTGGAGAGCCGCCCTCTGCACACCCAGCAGTGCATCAATATCATATGATGTACCGGAAATTACTTCATTTGCAATTCTTTATACTTAGTTCAGAAATGTTAAATATTGACTAAAAATATGTAGGGAGACTATTTTGGTTTTTTTCTTTTATGGAATTTTTTTATTGAGTAAAATCCACATAACGTAAAATTACCATTAACCATATTAAAGCATACAATTCAGTGGTGTTTAGTATGTTTATAATATTGTGAAACCACCACCTCTATTTCAAGACATTTTCATCATCTCATTAAGCAATAACTTAATAACCCACCTGTTTCCTGACAACCACTAATCTGTTTTCTATCTCTATGGATTTACCTATTGTGATGTTTCCTATAAATGGAATCATGCAATATTTGACCTTTTGTGTCGGTTCCTTTTACTTAGCATAATGTTTTTGAGGTGTATCCAAGTTGTAGCATGTACAAGCACTTCATTCCCTTTTATGGTTGAAAAATATTCCATTGTCTGTATATACCCCATTGTGCTTATTCTTTCATCAGCTGTTGGACATCCATCTTGTTCACACATTTTGGCTAATATGAATCACATTGCTATGAACATGAGTGTACAAGTATTTGAATATTTGTTTCCAATTCTTTTGGGTCTCTACCTAGGAGCAAAATTGCTGATAATTCTTTCACTTTTTGAGGAACTGCCAAACTTTTCCACAGCCACTGCACCATTTTACATTTCCAGCAACCATGGGTTCCAATTTCTCTGCCTCTTTGAGAACTCTTGTCATTTTCCATTAAAAAAAATTGTGACTAACCTGGTAGTTATAGAGTGGTATCTCACTGTGGTTTTGATTTGCATTTCCCTAATGATATTGAGCATCTATTTACGTGCTTGTTGGCCATGACTACCTAGTTTTTACAAAATTATTTTAGGAGGTGTGCAAGCAAAAATGTTATGGTCCACAGCTGTAGGCATAAACCACTGTGTTTCTGAAGATCTTGTCTAGTACCCTTCTGTTCTCTGGCAGCATCGTGCTCTTGCCTCAAGGCTTTGTGACACTTTGTCTGAGTGACCCTTCTTCCATCTAGAGGTGCAGAACTAAAAATAAAAAATACTTTCCTTCTCAGTGGGGTGGCTTGAGGGTCTGTGCAGACTAAAACTACAATTTATTTTTTTTATTATTTTATTTAAAAAAGATTTTTATTTATTTATTTCACAGAGAGACAGCGAGAGAGGGAACACAAGCAGGGGCAGAGGTAGAGGGAGAAGCAGGCTTCCCGCCGAGCAGGGAGCCTGATGTGAGGCTCGATGCGGGGCTCGATACCAGGACTCTGGGATCGTGACCTGAGCCGAAGGCAGACGCTTAATGACTGAGCCACCCAGGTGCCCCTAAAATTACAATTTATGATACCAAATCTTTCTCTGCTATCTGCTAAATGAGCCCTCTTATGTTTTGAAGACATTTAATTTTGAATGCCAAAGTTAGCTAGCCCCTTGCACATAGTGAGCTTTTTACATGCTTATTTGTTGTTTGACATGAAGTCAGAAGGGACCTTTGGCTGTGCAAACTGAGAAGGAGTGCTCTGGGAAAGACATTTCTGTGTCAGGCTGGAGGAGAGTGAGGAAATGAGGGCGCATCTGCACAAAGTTGTGCCTAGGCAGGGGGCTATGAAAGTAACAGAGAGTCTTGGAACCCTCATGTCTGCCCCGGGACAGCAGGGAGCTTTATGACTGGCAGTCTCCCCTGGATAGGTTGCTAGTTCATTGAGAACAAGAACAGCATCTTAGTCCTATATCCATATATGTTCCCTAACCCAGAACCTGGAGTATAATAGGTACACACAGGATGTTTCCTGTATTGGATTGTGCAGTGGTGATACTCTGTCCCCTGATGACTGTCGAGCCCCCTTGCCTTCCTGATGGAAATTAGGAAGAAGACATCCTGGTTGCTGCTCCTGATTCTCACTCATTCTGGTCCATCTCAGATTGACATCCTCCAAAAGCTCCCCATTACCCCCATCACTGTGTTCCTAGGATTCCCAGTTTTAACATAAAATATGCCCTATATCCTTGATCATTATTTCTAGAGGATTCCCTCTACTTCCTTTTTATTTAAATTACATTCAAGCTACCCATAGACATGGCCGTGTTTGGGACCTTAGAATCACATCCAGTCTTTTATGGTAAAGAAAAATTTGAGAGACTTCCAATTTTTTTGTTGATAGACTCTTACCCAAGATGTCTGTTGATGTGGGTTTATTCATTGCCCATTGCCTCTAAAGAAGGCTCTCCTAGGCTCCCATGCAAAGGATATAAGCCTGGTTTGACAGTGTTTGAGAGCCAGGTGGGAGAATGGGGCAGGGGGCAGTGTTGAGGCATTGCAATATTTCTCTGTTGAGTATGCAGACTTTCATTCATTTCCTTGTTTTAAATCCACTACTTGAATCTGACCCTTTGCTATTTTCTCCCCCCAGAGCATAAGCGTATTGTTGTAGGGTTTGGGAGAAGTCTCTGGGCTGTGTACATGGGGGTAGGACCTGCAGATCCAATTTCTGCTTGTACTTCTGTCCTATGATTCATCTCCATCTTGCAAAGTATCTGATACCTGATGCCTGATTCCTGAGCCTTTCCACGGGGTGCATCAGCTTGCCCATGGTATTACCCACGTGTCCTAGCCACCCTCCTCCCCACACTGCTGCATGCAGGCGTTCCAGTTTTCTCTGGTTACCACTTCTCTATCCCTTTCCATCTTCCCAGACTGTGTTGGCATCTCTCCTCTGTTTTCATCTCCTGTCTCATTCTCATGTCCTTGTAGATTCCCATCCTTTTTGTACTTTCAGTATCATGTTATAGGGTTCAGGAAGTGCCTGTGTTCAGTCTGCCTGTATCCAATAAACAACTATTCTTTATGGTCCTCAGTTCCACACTGTGTAATACTCTGCAGCTATTAAACGGAATAACATATCTACATGTCTGGACCAGTGAAATGGACAATATAGAAAGTTAAATGAAGAAAGCAAGTTCACATTTGGTTCTGTATGATATGAAACTGGTTTCATTAAAAACATTTTTATATTATATATACACAGTTATAAATACACACATATTGTATGTATGTATATATATCATATATATATATATATTCTCCTCAGCATTATCTGAGAAAACATAAATACCAGAATAAATACATGGAGCTGGTTGGATGTTTTCATTTGGCAAAATATTTAAAAGGGTCTGATTTAAAGGTCTAGGCAGTCTGGTGAGTGTAAAAATTTCCTGTGGGGACATGGGAGCCAGGGAGCGCCTTTCACGTTGTGTTCTATGTGGACAGCGCCCCCTGGAGTTGCACAATGGTGGTGGCACTTCCTGGATGCTCCCCAGAGGCACCAGCTGTCATCCTCCAGAGCAGGAGCAGAGGTTCGCTTGCAAAGGAGTTGCCTCTCCCAGGTATAACTCCTAGTGGCCTGTTTCCAGGATATGACTGTTTAGCTGTAGTTAATGATCCTCCTGAGCTGTACCAGAGAGGCCAACTCCCAAGTGAGGTGAATAATAAGCAGCAAAATTTGCGATGTCTGTTCCAGCATGTTGTGGGAAACCTGCAATTCCTCACAGAAGCAACTAACCTTCCTCCTTCCAACCACCTTCAGCCCCCAACTTACAATCAAATGGGAAGATGTGGACATTTTCCAGTTAATACTCAGTGATAAAGGGTCAAAAGGAATTTAGCCACATATTCAAATACTCTCTGGCAACAGGTCTCCAGACTTTTCCCCTCAAACTTTGCTGCATATTAGAATTACCTGGGAAGGTTTTAAAACTCCCATGCCCGGAAAGAACCTATTACCTAGACAGGTGAATCTTTAACAAGGTTTCTCAATGTTGGCCCTACTATATGTGGAGCCGGGTAATTTTTTTGTTTTGGGAGGCTTCCCTATGTATTGTGGGATGTTTAGCACCATCCCTGGGCTCTATGCACTAGAAGCCTATGGACCCTCCCCCAGTTGTAACAACAAAAAGACATTTGCAAATCGCTCAGTTGAGAATCACTGCTGTAGGGGGTGGGACCCAGGCATCCTATTTTTTTTTAAAGATTTTATTTATTTATTTATTTGAGAGAGAGAGAGCACGAGTGGAGGGAGAGGTAGAGAGAGAAGCAGATGCCCCGCTGAGCAGGGACCCCCCCCCCCGACATGGGGCTCGATCCCAGGACCCCAAGATCATGACCTGAGCCACCCAGTCGCCCCAAGGCATCCTATTTTTAAAAATCTTCCCAGGTGATTCCAATGTGCAGCCAAGTTTGAGAACCAGTGCTCTGATGGAGTTTCCTTTGGGAAGTGTACCCTGGTGGAAAGTCCCGGGACTTTTGGAGTCAGTTTTTATAAATTGTTATTTAATACTGATGAAATAAGAATGGATATATTCTAAGCGAGATGAGCAGTTCCACTCATCCTATCTAGTAAGCACCTGTTTCTATCAAGAGAACTTTGGAAAACAAAGAGTCTGTGAACATCTCAAGAGCCTCGCAAAGCCAGCTGAGCCTGTAACTTATGGAGAACCTTTACAGAGTGATAACGAAAGGGACCTGAACAAATGAAAGGTCTAAGCAACACTCCAGGACCCACAAGGTGTACCTTACTGGTGCCAAGATAATATCTACTGTTGATTGGAGGTCCCCTGTGGGCCATGGTCTTGTGCTAGGGGATCTATTTGTATGTCATCAAATAAAGACATCTAAGTTATTATAATAGTACTAATAATAAATAGGGCTGGCTTAAGGAATAGGCATATCAAATACTTTTGAAACATGTTTTAAACCTAAGTGGTGTACATCATATTTACACATTGTGAGTATGCTCCTCAGTCCCATGTGGCAGGAACTGTAGATTGGCTCACACAACACTCTTTCCATCCTCTTTCTACCATGAAGAAATTCTTTAAAGAGGATAAGATAAGATGTTGCTCAGGGGTACAAACTTGCAACCAGTAGTAAATAAGTCCTAGAGATCTAATGTACAATATAGTGAATATAAACAACATGTTGTATTATATCACCAATTTCCCAAGAGACTAGAATTTAATTATTCCAACCACTAGAAATAAATTATAATTATGTAACATGATAGAGGTCCTGGTTGTCACTATAATTGCAATCATATTACAATATGTAAATGTATGAAATTAACATGTTGTACACCTTAAATTTACACAATGTTATATGTTAAATATATTTCAATTTAAAAAACATCCAGGGGCGCCTGGGTGGCTCAGTCCATTAAGCATCCGACTCTTGATTTCAGCTCAGGTCATGATCTCAGGGTTGTGAGATCAAGCCCCACATCAGGCTCCAGTATGGAGCCTGCTTAAGATACTCTCTCTCTCTCTCTCTGTGCCCCTTCCCTGCTCCCATGTGCTCTCTCTCAAAAAAAGCCATCCAGTTTGTTGTATAATTTTATTTCAGTAATATGAAAAATAAGAGCAATTGTTAAGAAAATTAAAAGGCGAGTTACAAACTGGAAAACAGACAAACAAACAAACAAATTTCTTGGTCCTGCAGGAATCCTGAGAGAATGGGAGGCACCAAGAAACCTATTTCTCTAAATTTCAAGTAAATTGCAGAGCTAGCTGATATATATCCAACCAACACTAGATGTCACCATCGTGCTGTGCAAATGTAGCTGGCGCTCCGGGGTGCTGTTTAATATTTAGGACGAGGTCAGGCTTTTCAAGTGTTTGAAGGTTGTTCATTTTTTCTCCCCCATTTGATGCCAGAATATGATTACTATGGCTTTACCGAAAAACTCCCTGAGCCTTGATCTTCTCTTGTTTATGATTCATTCTACATCTCTTGTGCTTGGTACTGCTTGGGGCCAAGCTCTAAGGAACACACCAAAGGGGGGTACCAGCCTCAGTGGTTCCTGTGAAGGACGGCCACGTGCAGAGTTCCTGTGTGCCTCTGCCTTAGACCTGTGCTTGCTTCTCCCTGGAGACCTCACAGATGCAAGTTCCACTACTAGAGCTGGAAAGAGAGTGACCCAGGGATGGGGAGCACGAGAGAAGTGTGTGCAGGTGGCACTGCCCAGGCGTGAGAAAGGGGGAGACAAGGAGCCCACCTCCTAAGGGGCTAGACACACATTTAAAATGGGGAGGCTTCCGGGTCCTAGGAAACTGAACAGCCTCCTGGGTTCTGTCACCAAGGGCTGAAGCTTTAACCAGGGCTGTTGTAGTATCCAGTTGTTTGGGAGCATCCAAAACTACCAGTTTGGTACAAGAAATCACATATAACACAAAGAAGTTATTGTTCCCAGTCTTTAATGATTACTGGACTTTGGTAAGAAATATCAAGAAAGAATGTAAAAAAAAAAAAAAAAAGAAAAAGAAAGAATGTATTGTAATGAACTACAAGAGGGTAATTAGTGAAAAGAGAGCTCACTTATATCTAATTTGTTGTATTAGTAGTTAGTAATTTAGGAATTTCTGTTTAGCATAGTGTACTTCATGGGTACATGGGGTCTTGTCCTTAGTGAAAAGAGGAACGGCTCTCCAGATATTAGAAACACAAGATTTCCCATTTGTGAGGCTATCTAGGTGAAGGCAATCACCCTATTCACAGGCTTATTTACCCTTACCCTTGTACTTATGGAAAGTAACCCAGTCATCTAGGCAGAGTATGTCTCATCCATTTGCTGTATTGATGCTTTAAGAATATTTTAACCTATTTATATTTATTGTGATAAAATTTGGTCTGACATCTGTCATCTTAAGTGCTTTTAATTTTTTATGATTATTGCTGTCTTATTTAGTTCGTTTTGCTTTGTGGACTTGGCGTTCTTTGCTCTTTTATCATCCCTTGCTATTCTGGAAGATATTTCTCCTGTTTTTGTTCTACTAGTGGTACTGTTGAGATTCTAAAACATTCTTAGAAATATTTTAGGTGTAGAAAAGTGGAGTAAAATAAACCTCTATGTACCTCCCCTTAGTTTTATCATACGTGAACATTTTGTTATGGCTGTTTCCCATGTTTCTAAGAACTAAAGCAGTACAGATGTAATTGAAGTCCCGTGTATTAAATTGCCTTTCCCTCTCTGTGGCTCCAGAGGCAGTTTACCATCTGAATATGGTGTTAATTGTGCCCATAGATGCTTTTAAACTTGTTATATATGGTTATTTCCGTAAACAACATAACATTATTTTGCATATTGTGAGTCACATAAATGGTATATCTTTCTGCAGCTTACTTTTTAAATTCAATATTGTGTAGCTGAGATTTTTTTTAAAAGATTTTATTTATTTATTTGAGAGAGAGCGTGAGCAGGGGGAGTGGCAGAGGGAGAGGGAAAGAGAGAATCAAGCAGGCTCCTGAGATCATATGATCCTGAGATCATAACCTAAGCCAAAGGTAGCCGCTTAACTGACTGAACCACCCAGGCACCCCTGTAATTGAGATTTAAACACATAGTTCAAGTTCATTCATTTCCACTTGTGTTTAGTATAATATTTCATTTTGTGGGATAAAGCTCAGTTGGTTTAGCCATTGTCTTAATAATGGACATTAAGGTTGTTTGGAGTTTTTTGTTTTGAAAAACTGATGCAGTGAACATTCTTAGACATGTTTCTTTGTAGACATGTGAAATAATTTTTCTCTCACATACTTAGAATTGCTGGGTCAAAATGTAGGATGAGGGAAAGTACAATGCTGGTGATGGATGAACATGTAACTGGCAACAAGGCCTGGTTTATTTTTCTACCTTGACCATTTTCCTTTGGGAGATACTGTGTATTTCCTTTATAATAGCCTCAGCTTGTCATTGGTTAGTTGAGGTGATTGGACAATGATATTTAATAGTCCTGTGATTTTGTGATCCTGTTGCTTTTTCAGGAGCAATTCTTTTAAAAAAATTTTTTTCTATTTTAATTTTTTTAGAGTGGGGAGGGGCAGATGGAGAGGGAGAGAGAGAATCTCAAGCAGGCTCCATGGCCAGTGTAGAGCCTGATGAGGGGCCCAACGCAGGGCTGATCCCACAACCCTGAGAACATGACCCGAACGAAAATCAAGAGTCAGATGCTCA
Source organism: Neomonachus schauinslandi (assembly GCF_002201575.2). Lineage (NCBI taxonomy): Eukaryota > Metazoa > Chordata > Mammalia > Carnivora > Phocidae > Neomonachus > Neomonachus schauinslandi. The sequence goes on from NC_058418.1 coordinate 45,732,474, forward strand.
TAAAACTGAGCCACCCAGGCGCCCCTTAGGAGCAATTCTTAAGTGTAATATTGTTTTCCACTTCTAAATATAGATGATGTAAACAACACTGCAAATGAATTCATAACAACAAAAGATATAGCAAAGGAAGAGATTATGCTCTCTAGTAAACTCCAGAGAAACATTTTCCAAGGAACTACCTTTCTAGAAGACTATGAACTGAAGAGACAATAGGAAATATCCATGGTGGGGGAAGATGAGGGGAATAAAAGTTTTTTTTCCAGCAGGTGTGGAGGGATCATATGATCTCAGGAGCCTGCTTGATTCTCTCTTTCCCTCTCCCTCTGCCACTCCCCCTGCTCACGCTCTCTCTCAAATAAATAAATAAAATCTTTTAAAAAAAATCTCAGCTACACAATATTGAATTTAAAAAGTAAGCTGCAGAATTAGAGTCTCCACTGGAGAGGTTATTTTAATCAATGTACAGATATATTTATAAGTTTCAAAGCATTCCCACTAGGGAGAAGTCCTCTGAATATAGGATATGTGGGAAAGGTTATCAGCTTTAATTCAAAACTGATTCAGCACTGAAGAATGTACATGGGGGTGATACCCTTCAAACATATAGAGTTGTGCTAACTCCCAACTTAGCACTAGAAAAGTCCACAGAAGAGTTTTGAAGCTATCTCAATGTAAGGAATGAGGGAAAACCTTAGATATGAGTGCAAAACTAACTTGGCATTAAGCTACACGGTGGAGAAACCCTTCAAATATATAGAATGTGGAAAAGATTACAAATATAGTTCTTAACTATATTAGACATCATAGAATTGAACTGGAGAAAAGCCTTATGAATGTAATGAATGTGGGGAAAGCTTTCAATGTCAATGCAAATCCAATCAGGCATCAAAGAAACCATAATAGGGATAAACCTTATTTGTGTATGGAATATGGGATGGTTTCAGCTGTAATTCTATCTTCAACATCAAGAGAATCCATATTGGGGAGAGACTATGAGTGTAACGAGTGTGGGAGAGCCTTCAGATGTAGCTCCCAGTGTAGAAAGCATCAGCTTATTCATACTGTAGAGAAGCTATTTCAATGTAAAGAGTGTGGAAAAGACTTCAGCATCAGTGGAAAACTAATTCAGCATAAAAAAATCCACAACGGGGAGAAGCCATGAATATATTAGGTGTGAGAAAGCTCTTAAACGTATAACTTCAGACTTTGTTGCATCAGAAAATCCACACTGGGGAGACACCTTATGAGTGAAGTGATTGCAGGAAAGCCTTCAGGTGTATCTCCCAAGTGAGTTAATATCAGAATACCTACACTAAGGAAGAGCCCCCCACATTGTTAATGCAAAATTAATTGGGCATTCAGGCCTGCCATGGGAAGAAACTTAACAAATGTGTGTTGTATGAGAAGGGCTTTAACTGTAGTTCTTTTCTTTTTCTTCTTCTTTTTTTTAACTGTAGTTCTGAAAGGACCTCCCAATTTGAGTATCTATACTGGAGAAAAACTCTACCAGTATAAGTGCTTTGGAAAAGTATTCCATATCGTTATAGCAATATTGTTAAATTCCTTATTGTTAAAGCAAAATTAAGTGGGCATCATGATAGGAAGAATGTATGTATGAAGTGTGAGAAAGGTTTCAGCTATAGTTCTAATGGTATTATGCATTACAGAGGTAAGAAATCCAGTGACTGTAAAGCAAGAGATACTCCCAATTTAGACAGCCTAGGGTCTACCCCGTGGAAGCAAGTTCTAAAAATACATCTGTAAGGCTTCAGCATTAAAACAGAACTAATACATCACCTGACAGTCCATTCCAGGATAAAAGTCTAATAATATAATGAATGTGATAAGGGCATTATTTCTACTTTTAAATCTTTATTTTTAATGTGAAATAACTGATATAGAAAAGTACTAAAAGTAATCAATTCTCATGTACCCCCCATCTAGGTTAAGCAAATACTGGGATTTTGCCAACATTTCAAAAATATTTCACAGCTAAAGTCCTGCTTCCCCTGACCCTCCTCCCCTTCCACTTCCTCCCAGTGTAAACACCTATGCTGAGGTTACTGTGTATCATTGAACTAACATGTTTTTTGGGGGGGGCTTTTACTATATATGTAAGTTCTAGAAATTATCCATAAATATTATATATATTTATAATTTATGTATTTTTAAAAATGTATAAACATTTTGCACTGTGTCCTTTTGTCACATGCTTTTTTTAAAACTCAGCATGATTTTTATGAGATTTACATGTTGAAGCTGGTAAGAGCTCTAGTTCATTTTAACAAATGAATGGAATTCTCTACAGCTAACTTAACCTATTCTTACTATTTCAAGGAGTGCCAGAGTGAATATCCTCGTATGTGTTAAAGAAATGAACTCAAAGAGGTCTGTAGGGAGAAAGCCAAAGCAAAGGGGTCTTCATGTTTAATAGTTGGTAAGTACATGCTACTTATATAATAGGGGTTACAGAATGAAGGTAATGACTTATAAATAGTAAGAAATCAGTAGAGGTAATATGCTCATTACATATTAAGTGAATAAACTCAATTTCCTACAACAAGCATATACTAACAAGTGTTTTGTTTTTTTTTTTTTTTAGCAAGTAGAGCATGCCAAAACAATTTTCCACAATAAATTTGTAAAAAAGTTTGCAGTAATCATAATCTCACCATTTAGAGGAGGTTCCCTAGGAGGCAAATATAAAACTTTTGTAGTCAGTGATAGTGCTGTCTCTTTATTAATGGATGCATTAGAAACTCAAATTCATTATAATAAGGCAGTGTGTATTTGTAAGAGTTTAGTTTAAATAAACCAGATTTATTACAAGGTTTTAGAAATTTATAAAATCGGGGCACCTGGGTGGCTCAGTCGGTTAAGCGTCTGCCTTCTGCTCAGGTCATGATCTCAGAGTCCTGGGATCGAGCCCCATGTCAAGCTCCCTGCTCAGCGGGGAGTCTGCTTCTCCCTCTGCCTGCCCCCGGCCCCCGCTCATACTCGCTCTCTCTGTCTCTGTCTCTGTCTCTCTCAAATAAATAAATGAAAGGTTTAAGAAAAAAATCTATAAAATCACTGGGAAGGTTGAAGAAATAGATTCTGGCTTAATTTCTGGGAATGACTCCCACAGCAATACTGCAGGCCTATACGATCAAAGGGACTCTAATTCCTGCAATAGATTTGAAACTGCCTTCTAGATTACAGCTGGGGGGCTTCTGAACAATGCTGCCTCTGTGGTGAGCTACACACTTGAATCACATAAGTTAGTCCTGCATGAATACATCTATCAGTGGAGCCCACTCAGAAACCCACCCGCAGGGAATATGGGACATTTGGTGTTTAGCTTTCCATCTTGCAGTACAGAAAGGCATACCAGAAGGCTGGAAAAGATGTTGAGTGAACCACTCCACAGTATCTACCACATAGAGTATGCATTGATTGGACTCAGACTACACTGGTGTCCCATCTGGCTTATGCTCCTCTTTTTAATGCTTTTAGGTAACTGGTATATAATATTTTAAAATACTTCTTTAGAGAAATGTAGGCATTGATTTCTCAAAAGCATGTATAAGAATATTCAAAGTCTCTCATTAAATACCATTGTTACTTGTGGCTTATGGTATTAAAATTTTAACCATAACTGAATCAAAGTTTTGGGGCTTATCATTTTTTTTATTCATACAAAATGACTCTCTGTGCATGTGTGCAAGAGTTTTTTAGGTTATAGGAATATAACCTACAGGGTCATAGTGCATATATGGTTTTTCAGTTTTATGATATTGCCTGGTTGCTCTCCAAAGCATCTGTATATTCACATTCTCAAGAATAAAATATGAGTACCCATTTCCCTATATCTTTCTCACTTGTTCTCATACTTAATATTCTCTTCCTTCGGATATTTATTAGCTGTATAATGGATATTCTCATTTTATTCTTCATATTTCTTAACCTCTTTTGTATTTTCCATCTCTGCCATACTGTGCTATGGTGTGTCTGTATTGTTTCCCTAAAAGTTTCATCAACTCCATCTCCTGAGCCTCTAAGAACATGAGTAGTTATCCCCCAACACTAGAATCCCCAAATACTAGAACATGAGCAGCCAAAGTGCCAAACCCCTGTCCAGCCAGAAGCGCCCCGCCCCCCCCAAAGAGACTATCTGGTTGTATCAGAGCAATAGGCTTCTTGCCTAGAGTATTGTTCTTACCTAGTTGAATTTGAACTGAATTACAGAGCTTACAGTCCAACCTCATCAGGCCCTGCTATTTATCCATCTATGGAGATGTGGGACTGGAAGCGTTTGCAGATCCCCAAGTGATGTTGAGGCCCTCAGTGACTGAGTTGAGGCAATGAGAAGAGAGATAAAAGTCGGGGTCATAATGCAAAAATGGCCAAGAAGCTTCCTACATCACTGTGAGATCTCTGATGTTTCATCTTTCTAGGATTCAGTTCCCTCAGTGGAATAATAGATCTTGAAGTCTTAGCTTTCCATCTTGCAGTACAGAAAGGCATACCAGAAGGCTGGAAAAGATGTTGAGTGAACCACTCCACAATATCTACCACATAGAGTATGCATCGATTGGACTCAGACTACACTGGTGTCCCATCTGGCTTATGCTCCTCTTTTTAATGCTTTTAGGTAACTGGTATGTAATATTTTAAAATACTTCTTTAGAGAAATGTATGAAGTCTTGAAGAAGGCACATCTCCAACATTTTGTTCTTTGTCAAGCCAAGGGCACTGAGACAGAATAAACATTGGCGATTTTGGAGCAGTTTGGATGCTGATTATGTGTAATGTGTAAGTAAGAATACTTAAAGATTAATTTCTAGAGAGGTACCATCCAGAAGGCTGAATACATGTGTACATATAAATATGTTTGTGTGTATCTATAGTTACAGCTGTTTCCCGTTATAGAACAGCTTGCTGCCAACCATCCAGCTCTTCATTGTTGTGACGGGGCCTTTTTAATAGCCTTCTAACTTCTCTCTTGCCTGACTTAAAATGCATTTTTCACACTGTAGTTACAACTCATAGATCTACAACGAAACCAGACCTGGTCCAATGAGCAGAACCAGCTTGAGTACAGCCAAATAAGAGAATCCCCAGATACTAGCGCTCATCCAGGATGGCCTTTGGCTTCCTCCGCCCCTTGCGAAGGTTTAAAGTCTGTGCCACCGCAAGCCCTTCGGAGAGAAAGTCGCCTCCTCCCCGCAAGGGTCGGCGCGCGTCGGGGAGCCCGGCGAAATCCGAAGAAGCCCCAGCATCCTGAAGCCAAGGAAGCGAGAGTCCGGGAGACGCGCTGGCGGTGACGCACTTCCGGCGCGCCTCCTGCCATGCCCTTGCGGTCCAGCGCCAGCCCGTCACTGCGGGAGGTGAGTGCGGACTGGGAGGTTTCCGTCCCGAGCCCCAAGGTGGCGGTTCCGTGATTCCTGAGGCCTCTGGGAGGCCGACCCGGGAGGGAGTCGGGCGACGGCGTGGCTATCGAGGAGAGCGGGGCGGTTTGCGGGCTGTCCGCCCTTCCCCCGCATTCCTTCACCCGTCGCGGCGGCCACTTCAGGAAATGGGGGCTGAGGCTGTGGGCCGCCAGTAGAAGGTGTGGCCCCCTTGGGTGACCGACGCGCCGCAGTTCAGTCCGTTACCCCAATGAGCGTATGTTAAGTGCAGTGTAGTTCCGGTTCCGGGGATGCAGCAATGAGTAAGCCGCAGGAACTTTAAGGCTAACGGGGAAGTGAATATTAATCAATTTTGATTATACCTCTGCCCCTGCTCATAATAACCCCATTGATTTTGGGCAAAAGAACGTTCTGAACGTTCACGGGTCCCGCTTGGCCTGGCGTCTCGCAGCTTCTTCCTCTCGGTCTTGGAGCACAATCCCCTTGCCGCTGCTGCAGGCTTCTTGGCCTTGTACTTGTAAAACATGCCCCCCCCCCCCCCCCCCTTGGCCTAGTTAATTCCAGTTCTCAAGTATTCCTCGACTCGGGCAATCCCCCTGCTTTCATTGACACTGTTGACCTCATCATGGGTTTTCCGACCACCATACACCTAGCGCATAACAAAAGTAACCTCACACTTAAATTTTAGCCCAAGATACAGGAGAACAAGAAGTTGTTTGAATCTCTAGTGCCAACCGTATTGCCGTGCACCGAGTATACCTCAATAAATACTGACTGAAAGGGCAGATATATTTCTAATTGCAGTGTAAGGTACTTGATAAAAGAATACATGCCCACCAGATCTGACTTAATTTGGATCTTCCAGGATATGACTTTCTTTTTTTTTTTTTTTAAGATTTTATTTATTTATTTGAGACAGAGAGAATGAGGGAGACAGAGAGCACATGAGAGGGGGGAGGGTCAGAGGGAGAAGCAGGCTCCCTGCCGAGCAGGGAGCCCGATGAGGGACTCGATCCCGGGACTCCAGGATCATGACCTGAGCCGAAGGCAGTCGCTTAACCAACTGAGCCACCCAGGCGCCCAGGATATGACTTTCAAATTGAGGTCTGAAGGGGCGCCTGGGTTGCTCAGTCGTTAAGCGTCTGCCTTCCGCTGGGGTCATGATCCCAGAGTCCGGAGATCGAGCCCCGCGTCAGGCTCCCCGCTCGGCGGAAAGCCTGCTTCTCCCTCTCCCACTCCCCCTGCTTGTGTTCCCTCTCTCGCTGTCTCTCTCTCTGTCGAAAAATAAATGAAATCTTAAAAAAAAAAATTGAGGTCTGAAATTCTGAAAAGGAGTTAACAGGTTAAAAGGGGGGCAAGTTGGGAAAGGCTATTAGAGGCAGGGGAAATAGGTGCTAGGACGGAGTTGGGACCCAATCAGCCATTTAATACTTGCGTAATGACAATTCTTTTAATTCGAAAAGTAGTAGTATATTTCTAGTAAGCAAATTGGGGAAATAATTAAAATGTCACAAAGAAAAAAAAATCATCAATAAGACTACCATTCAGGGATACTGTTTTAAAATTTATATCCAGGGGTGCCTGGGTGGCTCAGTCGTTAAGCGCCTGCCTTCGGCTCAGGTCATGATCCCGGGGTCCTGGAATCGAGCCCCGCATCGGGCTCCCTGCTCGGCAGGGAGTCTGCTTCTCCCTCTGACCCTCCTCCCTCTCATGCTGTCTCTCATTCTCTCTCTCGCAAATAAATAAATAAAATCTTAAAAAAAAAAAAAAAGAAAAGAAAAAGGATTACTTAAGATGGTATAGTAAAAAAGAAATCTCCCTCTCTATTTGGACCCTAAGGTCCATTCTCCAGAGGTAACCACTACTAATAATTTTCTAAATGTGAGCAAATCACACACAACTGAATTTGGTATTTTATACTTATAGATAGGAATATTCTTAAGTAGGTATTTGTCTTGAGGAAATGATGGAACAATTTACATTCCTACCAGCAGATACTGGTCTCCTATATTTTCTCCAGTATAAAGCATTATCTTTTTTTTTTTAAGTTACCAATTGCATAGATAGAAAAATTACATTTTATTGTTTTAATTTGCCATCTTTATACAGTAAAGGCTAAACAGCTTTTTGTGTGTTTACTGGCCACTTCTAAGTGAATTGCCTATTAGTGATATTTTCTAGGATGTTCGACTTTTTCTTACTGGTTTTCTAAGGTCCTGGGCTATTAATGTTTTTTGCATATGTTGTAGAATTAATTTCCTAGTTTGCTTTTGAGTTTTCCTTAGTCATTTAAGCCAGAAGTTGTAAAGTAGTTTAATTTGTCATTTTAAGAGTTTTCTCTTTGTTTCTTTGTCATTTGGCTTGTGACCCCACCACTGTGCTGGAACTGCTCATCCTAGACGTCTCTGCACCCTGGGATATAGACTTACTCACCTTTATTTTCTTTGGTTTTGTTTTTCACACTCAGAATTTTAGTGCATATGGAATTATTTCAGTGTATGGTAAGAGATAATTTAATTACACATTTTTACTTCAGTAGTTAACCAGTTTTCCCAGTGTTGTTCATTGAATAATCCATCCCTTTTCCTCACTGATTTGGAATGCCATCTGTCTGATTTACTTTTATGCTTTAGTCTTTTCTGGGTCTTAGATTCTGTTTTATTGTTCTAGCAGTATGTTCTTGTACCAGTCTACTTTATTCATTATACATTTAGCATCTGGTATTGCAAGTTTTTCTTTCCTATTTTCCCTTTTTATTTAAATTTTAGTGGCTATTTTGACTTTTCTTCTGTATCAACTTTGGAATCACTTTATCAGATTTCTAAATAAATTCTGTTCATAATTTGCTTGAAAGTAATATTGGTTAGCTGCTTACAAGTATGGCTCTTGGAATCTGGCAAACTTGGCATGCAATCCAAGTTTGGCTTAAAATCCAGGTTTGACCGTCTGTTCTTTGTGTGAACTTGGTGAAGTCTCTTAATCTCTTAGCTTCTGTTTATTCATCTGTTTGCGGGGGGGGGAACCCAAAATCTAAATCTATTTTAAAGGAATGTTGTGAGGGATAAATGAGAAGATGTGTATAAAGCATTTTAGCATGATGCTGAGCATGTACAAGCTCTTCATAAAAGGAAGTTATTACTAAATTTGTAGATTAGTTCGGAGGAAAGTCAGCATTTACAAAAAGTTTAATATTGATTGTTTCAATCCAGGAACATGTTTTGCCTTTTCATTTATGTCAATAATATTTTATATAATTTTCTTTACATAAATTTTTTATGTTTCTTATTAAGTTTATTCCTGGGTTCTTTTTTAAATTTTTAAACAAGCTGTTATATTTTAAAAGGTATTAAGGTACATGCTAAAAATTTGAACAGTTCAAAAGGCATAGAGTGAAAAGAAAGTCTTTCTTCTGTCCCAGATTCCAATTTCCCAGTCTTCCTGCACCAGAAGCAACTACTGTTGCCAGTTTCTCGCATAGGTTCCCTGGGTTCTTTTTTTAATGTTTGGTTTGTTTTGCTTTTGTTTATTTATATTTTTGCCCTGATGTATTGTTTTACCTAGGAAAGATAGCACTACCTAGTGGTTATGAATACAGCTCTTGTGGCCTAAAATAATTACTTAAACTTTCTAAGTCTCATTTCCTTGTTTTGGTAAAATGAGGACAATAATTTTACATATCTGCTAGTATTATAATGAATGTAAAGTCTGAGTTCTGAAGCTGGCACATTGCAAGCCTAGAGTGAATGTCAGTTAATATTAGCAGCTAATACAGGTTTGCATGTTTAAAGGAAAGTCACTGACTCTGGGTTCTCTTTGCTTCTTCCCTCAGCCCCTGCCCTTCATTGTGAGGGAGCCCAGGTGATGGCAGCCATATCCCTGAATGCCTGTTACTAGGTGAGCTGTGATTCCCTCAGATCCTTCAAGAAATCTTATTTGAAGGAATGGGAAATAAGAGGAGTGATTCGGGCAAAAGTGTTAGAACCAAAGCAGCAGGAAGGCCCTGCTTCATCCCCACAGTGGTACTGGATGATGGGAAAGAGCTGACGATGACAGATTGAGCAGCCAGAGACTCCAGAGCCCAGGAAGCAGTGGCTGGAGAGAGTGAGGAATCGAAGTAAAGCCTCCTGCACTCTGAGGATCTCTGCTGAGCTGGAGAGCCCCCAGGTTCAGTAGGGATCCCCACAGAGGGATCCATGAGATAAGGGACTCAGGCTGGTGGTGGACGTATCCAGTGTTCATTAGGAGTGTTCCAGATCAACAAGGTGGCAAGATTCTTGGGAGGTGGGACCAGAGGGATGGTAGGAGGAGGAAAAGAAAAAGGGGGCATATACAATTTGTCCTCCAAAAAGAGAGCATAGTTGGGGGCTCTGGATCAGTGAGGAAAGAATTGGTTCAGGAAGGGCACATGAATGTCTGTCTCAAGACTCAGTACTTCTGGTTGAGGGAAGCAGCATGCGGCAATATGAAATGTGGTACTAGGTGACAGGAAATTTAATTTCAGAGGAGATCCCTATCAGCCCTCAGGGGCACTGTGACTTTGAGCTAGTCACCTAATCTCTTTGTGCCTCAGCTGACCTCGTCTGTCAGATGGCAACAATGCTACTCATTCCACGTTAGGAGAAAGATGCTGCCAGATGCCTTTCAGCTCTGCAGTGTGCTGGGTTGTTGAGTGCTACTTGATGGACTGTCTTCTTCAGGCTTCTCTATGTCGCATCTTGTCATCCATGATCTTATCCCAAGTACCAGTCCCAGATCATCCATTGTCTGGGTTCCTTTCCATTAGTATGGCCTTGCCTGGAAGCCTAATCTCGACACATCAGAGAGACACAGTTCATTGTACCCCTCATACCTCCCACTCCTTCTGCACTTCCTGCCAATTGTTAGTATCCCCATGCCACCATCCCTGGTCACTGTTTTTAGATTTTTAGTCATTACTGATTCTTCACTCTCCTTTGTCACCTTGTTCATTCAATCCAAGTTCTGTTATTCCTGTCTCAGCACCCATTTGTCCCTTCTTTGTATGGCTTTCCTGATTTTCTTTTTAAGATTTTATTTATTTATTTGAGAGAGAGAGAGAGAAAGCATGAGTGGGGGGAGGGGCAGAAGGAGAGGGAGAGAGACAAACAGATGGCCTGCTGAGCAGGGAGCCGGATGCAGGGCTCGAACCCAGGACCCTGAGACATGACCTGAGCTGAAGTCAGATGCTTAACTGACTAAGCCACCCAGACGCCCCTGGCTTTCCTGATTTTATCGTCCCTTTCCTGGATATTGTCAGCAAAGCCTCTCAGCAATTTCCTTTGTCTCCAGTCTTGGACCATCCTGTCATCTAACATTTTTTGCTTTTAAGACTCAGGCTCAGGTTCTTGAATTTGGAGTTTGTTGTGGTATGGTGATCCATCTAAGTGCATTAGCTCACAGAGTTGAGGTCAGATTGGCATTTTTTAATTTTTTTTTTAAAGATTTTTTTAAATTTATTTATCTGAGAGAGAGAATGGGAGACAGAGAGCATGAGAGGGAGGAGGGTCAGAGGGAGAAGCAGACTCGCCGCCGAGCAGGGAGCCCAATGCGGGACTCGATCCCGGGACTCCAGGATCATGACCTGAGCCGAAGGCAGTCGCTCAACCAACTGAGCCACCCAGGCGCCCCCAGATTGGCATTTTATAAAGATCTTTCTATGTGCTGGACAGAGGTGGACTTGGAGGATAAACCTGGAATTGGGGACCATTGCCATGGTCCAAAGGACAGTTGCTGAGGACTTGAGTTATATGGTGACTAATGATGTTGCATAGGAGTCAGATCCAAGAAATATTTAGGAGATAGAATTGGCAGGATTTGATTACTGATTGCTTGCCAGAGCTAAGCAGTGACTAGGGGATAGTTGAGAATGATTCTTAGGTTCCCATCCAAGGAGACCAGGCTAAAAGTGGTGCTACTCTCTGAGACAGGGAATCAAAATAATGACCAGCATCCGATGTGAGCACTTACCATTTGTTTCTTCTTACACTGAGCAGGATTAGAAGCAGCCATTTAAGGGAGGGTGACAGGTTCAGAATTGGACGTATCAGAAACATAACTGGCGTGTGGGTCACTGGGCATCTGAGGCAGGCATGTGACTGATTCCAGGACCACATGAGACCTTGGAGTGAGGATCATGTCCACACGCGGAGGACACCAAAAAGACAAGAAGGACCACATCATTGTGCTGTCTGGGAAGGAAGAGTTTGGGCTGGCAGGCGGTTTGGTTGGCAGAGGATAGTTTATCTGAGAGGTATAAGGAGAGACAGCCAGAGAGCCACCGAGCAGCGTTAGAATCAAGAAACACTTTGTCGTAGGAAGACTGCCTGGCGTTAAGGAGGCTCTTCCATCTCCAGAGTTCTTTCTGCTGGCCGGGCTTAAGCAGAGGCAGCGTAGCCCCCTTTTGTTGAGGGTGGAGGGGTGGGTGGCACAGTAGGGTTCTGTGTCAGGTGAGGGCTGCAGGGAATGGGGCCTGTTTGGACAAACCATGACTGTTCACAGTAGGTAGCTGTGAGGATTGGGGTAGGGCAGGCAGATGTGGACATAGAACAGGGCTCAGTGTAAGTGCAGGGAGCAGGATGGATAGGCTGGACTCTGATCAGTAAAGTGGGGACAGGCAGCAGGGACATCCCTGGCATGTCACCCATGAGAAGTACAGTCGGAGGCCAGTCATCTGTTCATAGAGTGTCTGAAAGACCAGAAGGGCATGTACAAAAATGAAGAGGGTTTACTTCAGGGAGGTGAATTTGTGAAAGATTTTCTTGGTTCCAGTTTTCTATAATGTGACATTGCCTCTTGTAATAGTAAGTCTCATGTGTAATTAGAAGCTGCTCTGACAGTGAAGGGGTCTCAGAGTTGCTTGTTGTAGGTGTGGTCATTCATTAGCACGCAGGGCCTTGTCCTTTTACTCTTCATTTCCCAGCCATCATGGGACTGTCCCTCAGAACCTCACACTGTCCCCTGTGCTCCACACTCTGGCTCTGAGCCAGAGGATTGGCTCTGGGGCAGCAGGAACCTGTTGTTTTAGGAGGTGGTGACCTTCGAGGACGTGGCTGTCTACTTCACCAGGACAGAATGGGCTGGCCTTTCTCCTGCACAGAGAGCCTTGTACAGGGAGGTGATGCTGACAAATCATGGGAACTTGACTTCCCTGGGTAAGGCCATTTTGCCTTTGGGACTCAGATTCATAGGACAAGGGTAGGGTAGATTGTGGCGTGAATGTCCTAACCTTTTACATATTTACAGGGGCAAAAACTCCTAAACCCTCAGGCCCAGAAGATATCAGGCAGGGATGGAGGGAGAAGTCTGAGGTTAGTTTGGGTCTAATGTGGGTTTGGCCATTCTCTGGTGAGAACACTTCCCACCATAGGAGTTCTGTGCAGGGCACTATGGGAAAGAAGTATCTTCTGTTGAAGGTAGTACCTTCAACTGTCCCGGTGGTCTAAGAAAGACTTCCCTCATTGCTTTTCTGTGCTTGCATGTGTCTCATGGGATTTCACTGACAAACTCTGTGATTTTTTACAAAGAGGTCACAAATGCTCAGTTTCCTCTTGATCAAAAATCTCCTTGGGCTTTCCCACTTTCCAGCCCACTTCTATGGGCCTTATCCTTACTGAGCCGCTTTGGGGTTTCCTTCTCTGACTGCAGACACGGGGTTATGTGGTGCCTCAAAAACACTAACATGAGACTCCCCTCCATTGCCATTTTCTGCCTCCTTTTCAGGATACCCAGTTTGCAGACTTGCCCTGACCTCACTTCTGGAAGGAGGGGATTTGCCTTGGGGCCTGGAGCCACAGGACGATCTACCTGCAGGGAATACCAGTGATGTCTCTAAAGGTAGGTGAGGCAGGTTTAGAACCATCAACCATAGTCCTTTGTTAGATGCATGGTTTGCCAGTTTTTGAGCACTTGCTGTGTGCTAAAATGGCGTTTCTTTGTTTGAGAGGCTCTGGAGGATACTAATTATGGAGACAGGGTTAGAGAGCTAAAAAAGAGAGAATGTGTTAAGTGCTGTTGGTATACTGTTGGTATATACGCAGCAGGCTGTGGGACCCAGCAGGAGGAGTTAGAGGAATTCCCACTTAGAATAATATCAGGTGACACTCCTTCAGTGGCAGGCCACACGTTCTGCATTCAGCAGATAAGAACATTGCAGATGGGGTGGGGGGAAGATAATCTGGCTGGAGGAAAGGAATAATAAAAGATCCAGTATAATTCCTGGCATAATATAATATCTGGAAAAGGACTAGTATCTGGAATATATAAACAACTCTCAAAACTCAGCAACAAAAACAAAACAACCCAGTTAGGAAGTGTGTGAAAGGTATGAACAGCCATTTCACCAAAGGGAACACGCAAATGAAAAGATGCTTGACATCATTAGCCATTAGGGAAATGCAATTTAAAACTACAATGAGATATCACTACATCTTGATCATATATGTCACCATATAATTGTGAAGAGCTTCATGGTTTGATGTGCAGGAGAATTACCTGGGGAGCGTATTTTAAAATGGACATTTCTGGGGCCCACCTGTGAGCATGCACTGTTTTATCTTTTTAAGGAAGTGTTCAGGAACCTAGGCTTAGGACTGAAAGCCTAAGCAGGACTTCCTTTTGTCTACTTCTGTGCCGTTAACATGGTGGCCACTAGCTGTGTGTGCTTATTAAACTCTTGCAGTTGAAGGGGGGCTAATTCAAATTGAAATGTCCTATAAGTATAAAATACCAGATTTTGAAGACTTAGTAAAAAAAAAAATAGTGTAAGTGATCTCATTTATGATTTTTATGTTGACTTCATGTTGAAATGATAATATTTTAGATTTACTGGGTTAAATAGAATATATTATTAAAACTAATTTTACCATTTTTCTTTTTACTTTTTTAATGTGGCTCCCATAAAAACAAAATTACATATGTAGCTTGTGTTTATGGCTCACACTGTATTTCTTTTGAACAGCCCTGCTCTACTACAGAGCATATCCTTAAGCCCTCTTATTTAGCCAACCATACATAAGCATCGTTGGTGTGTATAGAAAGCCCAGGACACAGAGGTTAAGGCAGACCCGAAGACTTCTGTCCTAGGGAACTTACTGCGTGGGAATAGGAGATAAGGGAGCTGGCAAAAGAACATGGAGCAGGAGCGGGGACCCCTGCCACAGTGACCTTGCCACCAGTGCCGTATGGCGTGAGCCTGTGATTACTATGTTTCAGAACTGTCAACTGGACATGTATGTAATTTGATTGGCCTGTGAGGGAAATTAAGGCATAAAACTTTGTTACATTGTTGCTGTATTGCTGTTAATAACTTCGGAGGCCTGCACAAGGGTAGGGACAGGGTGATGCAGGGATAGACAGGATCGTAGAGGTGTCAGGTAGCAATGATAAAGCTTAGCGGTAAACATAAATGAGTCTTGATATAAAAATAGCTTTTATGGTGACAAGGACTGTAGACTCATCCCATGAAGTTTGAGTTTCTCTGAAACATACAGCTCCCTGGGTATAGCAGGCTCTTGAGAATGCAACTCTGTGATGTTGGGACAAGGTCAAGGCTGGGATTATACAGGGTGCCAAAGTCTGGAAACCTAGGCAGGCCTACATAATGGTGTCAAAGACATCTTCAATCTATTAAAAAATACATCTACTTCCAGACTTTATGATCACCCTGTATATGTGGGAGTCCTCCATATCAGTGGTTCTCACCGGGGGCCAGCCACCTTTGTCCCCAGGGGACATTTGGTAATGTCTGGAGACATTTTTGTTTGTGCAGACTGGGGAAGGGGCTGATACTGTATCAGGAATGGTGCTAAATATCCTCCACTGCACAGGACAACCCCGCACAACAGAATTATCTGGCTGTGAATGTCAGTAGTGCTGAGATTGAGATACCTTGCTCTGTATAAAGGACTCCATGTAGCTGAAATGTCCCTAAATAGAGAAGGAGATGGGGAAGAGGATCTTAAAGATTTTTTAGGGTTGAAGAGAGAGGGAGGAGGAAGTAGAGAAAAGAGTGAGACTGAAGCTAAGGGTGGGAAGATTTCCAAGGAAGCTGGTGGGCAATGGAGTAGAAGCCCGTGAGGTAAGTGGGATATGAACATGTTAGGGAAACACTTACCTTCTTTTGTGAGGTTTAGGAATGAAAGGAAGACTGTAAACAGTAGCTTTAAGGCAGTGTTTTGCAGACTTTTTTTACTGTAACCTACAGTAAGAAATACAACTTAAGTCACAACCTAGTATATATGCTTTTACAAATAACTGAAGCCAGAGTTTCAGATTTAGAGCTTACCTTTCCTGTTTGCTCTGACACCTGGTATTCTCTATTAATTCTCTATTCAAATCTAGTCTGATGTCTTTCACTTCTTAAAAAGTTTCTTCTTGCTACCTGCCACATTTATTTCATGATCTACTAGTGGTTCTCAAACAGTTGGAAAAAAAAAAAAAGCTAGTCTAGGAAAGATAATTACCCTCAGGTGGACCTGAGTAGCTAAAGTCAGAAAAGGTGAAAGGGGGGCAGGGAGAGGATGTACCTGATGAGCTCTGTTAGAGGAGTGGGCAGAGCTGGGATCCAAGTGAGAGAGGGGGAGCCCTGAAGGGAATGTGGGAGATGGGTGCCACCCTGTGGGGGTGGATAGTGAGGAGGTTGAGGAGCACCTTTGAGGCAGTCTTGGTTTTCCCAGCGAGGAAGAGGTGATACTGACGGGAGGGTTAAGTGAGGGGCCAGTTGGAGGTTTAAGGAAAGTGGTGATTGCTTGAAAGTACTCTGGGGAAGCTGATAAGTTCAAATGATAGGGTTCTAGGGTATCAGGGAAGGAGGGGGTTTCTCTGTCATCTATTATTCTTTTTTTTTTTTAAAGATTTTTTATTTATTTATTTGAGACAGAGAGAACGAGATACAGAGAGCATGAGAGGGAGGAGGGTCAGAGGGAGAAGCAGACTCCCTGCCGAGCAGGGAGCCCGATGCGGGACTCGATCCCGGGACTCCAGGATCATGACCCGAGCTGAAGGCAGTCGCTTAACCAACTGAGCCACCCAGGCGCCCTGTCATCTATTATTCTAATCTGGATTGTGTGACACTTGCTTTCTGCCAAACAGCAAGGGAAAAGATACATGAGAATTGACTTCCAGGTTCCACATTGTTCTGGTCACTGTTTTTCAGATTGTTATTTCCCTGTTTGTTCACAGTTTCAGCTATCTCCTTGCTCCTGTTTCCCTTCTGCAAAAGCCCGCTCCTCCAAATTCACATGCACATAGGCATGCGCAGAGAACTGGGTAGATCACCCCCACTCCCTATTAAAACAGAACTTATCAGCCATTATGTTATAACATGGATCCAGTTAACTTTCAGGTCATAATAATTTTATTATTGTAGTACATAAGTTGTATGCCTTTTTTTTTTTTTTTTTCTGAGAGGGGGTGAGTGGGGTGGGGGAGCGCAGAGGACCAAGAGGGAGAGGGAGAGAGAGAGGATCTTAAGCAGGCTCCACGCCCAGTGTGGAGCCTGACTCAGGGCTCCATCTCATGACCCTGAGATCATGACCTGAGCTGAAATCAAGAGTGGGACGCTTAACTGACTGAGCCACCCAGGCACCCCTGTATGCCTATTTATACAGACAACAAATAATTATTCAGTCATTTATTTTATCACATTTATTTAGTATCTACTGTGTGTCAGGAATTGTTCAAGACACCTAGGATACAGCAAGAAAGAAAACAAAGCCTTTGCTTTTGTGGAGCTTATGTTCTAGTGGTTTAAGATCAAGGGCAGCTAATTTGTAAAAAAAAAAAAAAAACCCAGAAGATAAACAGGCATTCTGCATACAATGTTATTTTGCAAATGGCATAAAAATGCTAATATCTGCTTTTAACCACAAATGTTTAATTAAGAAGAGTACAAATTGATAAAGATCAACACTTGAATATGAAATTTAACTCAGTTTTAGAAAAAAATGGGTTGAATTTCAAAAAACTTAATGGCAATGTCCTCCAATCTTTGGAAATAGAAATGCCACTAGACAGCCTGTTCCTGTTGTCTTTTTCTCACCTGAGGCTTTCCTGTTCCTCAGTATGCAAAGGAGAGCACTGTGCAGTCTCCTGGGCCTTAAAGAAAACTGTGTTCTCCTCTTCCTAAGAGGTTGAGCAGACACGTTTTGAGTCCCACAACAGCACATACTCAGCCATTTCTAACAGATGGCATGTGCTCAACTCTTGTAGCCCACCAGGTGTTGCCTCTTGCTCCAGATTCTGTGCTGCTTCCTCCAGAGCATTTTCAAGCATTTAAGTACTATGAAGTCACAAGTTATTGGGGACATACAGGTCTGGAGAAGCATAAGAAGCAGTATTTTGGGGCACCCGGGTGGCTCAGTCGGTTAAGCGTCTGCCTTCGGCTCAGGTCATGGTCCCAGGGTCCTGGGATCGAGTCCCGCATCGGGCTCCCTGCTCGGCGGGAAGCCTGCTTCTCCCTCCCCCACTCCCCCTGGCTTGTGTTCCCTCTCTTGCTATCTCTCTCTGTCAAATAAATAAAAATAAATCTTTAAAAAAAAAAAAAAGAAGCAGTCTTTTTTGTTGGGAAGTGTAGTGACCTGGATTCAAAATCTCATTTCCTATTCCACAGCTACTATTTTCTGCCTCTGTTATATTTGGCTCTTCCGGTTTAATAGGTTTATATTTCTGGCAGGCTACATGGAGTTTGGAATAGTAATCTCCGGAGGCTCTATACTTGAGTGCTCTATTGTTTCCAGTATAATTCTCAGGTGGCATGTGTCTTCCATTTCTCATGTCAGATGCTGAGACCAACATTGACAGTGAGTCCACATCAACTCAGGGAATTTCTGAAGAAAGAGATGTGATGATATCACATGGGCTGCCACAGAGTGTTTCTCAGGAAAGTGACTTTCCAGAAACATGTGAACTGGAGAAACACCAGGAAATCCCCACAGTGAAAAATATTAAAAGAAAGGATGAGAGAATCCTCTGTGCAAGGAAACCCTTCAGATATGAGGAATGTGGGAGATGCTTCAGCTTTTTTTCTTACTATGTTAGACACCAGAGAATCCACACCAGGGAGAAACCCTACCCATGTGAAGAGTGTGGGAAATCCTTTAATGGCAATTCTTCATTAATTTGGCACCAGAGAATCCACACTGGAGAGAAACCCTACCAGTGTGAGGAATGTGGGTGAGCCTTTAATAATAGTGCAAATCTGATCAGGCATCAGAGAATCCACAGTGGGGACAGGCCCTATCTCTGCACGGAGTATGGAAATGGCTTCCCCAGTAGTTCTGAGTTGGTTATACACCAGAGAATCCACACTGGGGAGAAACCTTATGAGTGTGGAAAAGCTTTCAGTGTTAAGTCAACATTAAGTCGGCATCAGAGAATCCACAGTGGAAAGAAACCATATGAGTGTCTCAAGTGTGGGAAAACCTTTAGGACTTCCTCCCAGCTACATCATCATGCGTGTGCTCACCCTAGAGAGAGGCCTGTCCTGGACCTCGGTTCCTTTGGCTTCCCAACATTTTTTACCCCCTTTTCATGGTAGTTCCTGCCCTGCTTTTTTGGAAGGCCACTTAGCCCTCACTCACCAGTTGATGTGGTAGATAGGTGCAAGGGTGGAACTTGTGGCCTAGTCTAGCCCGTCAATACTGTTCCTTCACCTGGCCACAGTGATGGGTGCAGGTGACCAGGTTCATCCAGTCAGGGGCGAAACCTACCCTGGTTTTGTTGGACTTATTCTGCTGGACTCGGATGTTAGCCTTGAGCCATCATGAAGGGTGAGAAGAGGCCAGCCCTGCAGGTAAGAGAGAAATGAAGAGAACCAAATCTACCTCTGGGTTTTTCAGTGACATGAATCAATAAATTTCAATTTTTTGCTTAAGTAGTTTTGAGTTGGGTTTTCTTTCCTTGGTGATACTGACCCATTTCAGTGTCTCACATGTTTCAAAGCCTTCAGAGTTAACATAAACTTGATTTGGCATCACTGAGTCCATGGTATGAAGAAACTTTTCATATGTGTGATATGTTGGAAACACTGTAGCTGTGATTCTGATGGTTTGCACAGAGGCAAACACTCAAGTAGTTTGAATGTGGGAAAGCCATTAACCCTCAGTTAAGCCAGGTATCCCAAATGGATGGAAGTTAAAGCAATTTAAGCACTGTAATGAAAATTTCAAGTTACTTAGGTGCTTTTCTTTGTTTTGTTCTTTTTTTTTTTTTAAAGATTTTATTTATTTGAGAGAGTGAGAGGGAGCATGAGAGGAGAGAGGGTCAGAGAGAGAAGCAGACTCCCTGCTGAGCAGGGAGCCCAATGTGGGACTCGATCCCGGGACTCCGGGATCATGACCTGAGCCAAAGGCAGTCGCTTAACCAACTGAGCCACCCACGCGCCCCTTTGTTTTGTTCTTAAGTAGGCTCCATGCCCAACGTAGGACTCAAACTCATGACCTGAGATCAGGAGTCACATGTTCTACCGACTGAGCCAGCCAGGTGTCCCTTCAAGTTAACTATAAAACTAAATTTCTATCAGTGAATATTCTGTAGGGAAGATGCATGCATTAAATGGAAAGCCTTGTTTACTTCCTACTCAGTTTCTGACAGGAGTGGGTGCTGAATTTTTCATCTTATTTTAGATCTTACAGAATGCTTCCTTTTTGACCTATCTATAGTTAATTATACTATTCTTTTCCTAATATTTAGTCATATTTATATTCTCATAATCTTAGTTGGATTTGGTAGTACACATTTCTTTATATCTTGCTGGATAGTATTTGTTAATATTTTAGGATATTGTCATCTATATTCATATGTGTGATTGCCCTGTAATTTTTTTCCATCTTTGTCAAGATTTGGGAACTGAGTTATATGAGATTGCTAGAAATAGCTAGGAGGCTGTTCTTTTTCTGTACTTTAGAGAAGTTTCAAAAGCCTAGCAATTATCTGTTCCTCGGAAATTTGGAAAAAAGTCCACCTAATAATGCTGGCTGGGCCAGTCGCTTTTGTTGGGGGTAGTGTAGAGGACAAGAGATCTTTGATTACTTTATCAGTTCCTTCTATGGTATTGATCCAATTACACTGTCTATTCTTGAACCAATGTTGGTAATTTATAATTTCTTACTGACATTTACAAATCAGTAGCCCTGCCTTTTACCCAGACTATCCTATTTAAAATATATATATTTTCAATATATGTTCCTTGGCATTCCTAAATTTGTTGGTTGACAAAATCTATATGAAGATTTTTTATTACTCATATATTTGCATGCAAAGGCTTGACATTTGTCCTTATAATGCCTAGAATAGCATGGCTGCCATGACCTTTGATTTGGTTAGGGGACTCTAATAACTGAGGAAATGGCCTTTGTTATCCATCTAAAGCAGGGTTTCTCAAACTGGACACTATCAATATTTGGGACCTGATAATTTTTTGTTGGTGCTGTCCTGTGCATTGTAGGATGTTTAGCTTACCCACTGACATCTACCACTACATACTATTTGTAACACTCTGCCTGACCCCAGTCATGAAAATAAAAATTGTCTCCACTGATCTAGAGAGACCCTAAAGGTATATTTTTGTAAAAATAAGGAGCAAATCCTCTTCTTTGCATGCATGTCAGTTTGTGCCTTGTTATGTCCCATGCCTCCCTGTATTGTCATCTACTTGTCGTGACAGTTCTCAATTCCAGACTTAACCTGCTGCCTGAAATCTTGCCCTGAGAAGACAGCTTTATCATCTCCTTATTTGACAGCAATCCGCCCAGTGGGGAGGACACTGGGAGGTCATCTTTTAGTAATGGACTTAAAATTGTGCAGACGCACCAAAAGTGATTCAGGCAAAGAAATGGTTGAAGTCACTTGAGTCAAGGTTTGTTTGTTTCAGTTGTTGCCTCTCCAAAGAATATTAGCCTTTTATTTGTTATAGCTGTTCTTTAATAAACACTAATAGCCAGTAACATTGTGTGTGCTTTCCTATGTTAGGTAATCCCCATTAATTGGATCCTCCCAGCAGCCTTTGAAGTAGATACTGTTATCTTGTTTCACTTAGGAAATTGAAAAACAGGTTAAATAGGTTGCCCAAAGATACAGCTAATAAGTGGAAGAGCAGAGACTCAGACCTGAGTGGTCTGACTTCGGAGCCCATGTGCAAACCATTACACAGTATTGCCCTCCTGTCTCCACTGCCTTTTTTTTTTTTTTTTAAGCTTTATTGTATTGTTGACATACAGTTGAATCATCTTGTTGACTTCTACAAAAGGTCTTGCTGGGATTTTGATTGGATTGCTTTGAATGTATAGATCAATTGGGGAGATGTGACATCTTAACAAATTTGTTTTTCAGTCAATGAACACTGTATCTCTCTCTGTTTATTAGGTATTCTTTCATTTGTCATTATTTTGTAGTTTTCAGCATGCATATCTTGGACATATTTTGTTAGATTTATACCTAAATATTTTGTGATTTCTTTGTGCTATTGTAAGTGGTACTATTTTTGAAAATTTATTAAAATTATTTTGTATCATAGGAAATTTTATTATCAGAAATTTCAGTTTCCAACAATTGATTTTTTTTCTTTTTTGTACCTTGACTTTAATTCTGTGACCTTGTTAAACTCACTTGTTCTAGGAGATTTTGTGGATTCTTTGGGATTTTCTTTTCTTTTTTTATTTTATGTTATTTATTTATTTGACAGAGAGAGAGAGCACAAGCAGGGGGAGCTGTAGGCAGAGGGAGAGGGAGAAGCAGGCTCCCCGCTGAGCCGCGAACCCCACATGGTGCTCAATCCCAGGACCCTGGCATCATACCTTAGCCAAAGGCAGACGCTTAACCAACTGAGCCACCCAGGTGCCCTGGGATTTTCTGCGTAGACAGTTATGTCCTCTTGCAAATAGTAACGGTTTTACTTCTTCCTTTCCAATCTGTATGCCCTTTATTTCTTTTTCTGGCCTTCTTGTACTTGTTAGGACTCCCAGCACGGTGTTGAATAGTAGTGGTAAGAGCAGACATTCCTGCCTTGTGCCCAATCTTGGAAGGAACGCATTCTTTCTATCACTATCGAGTATATTTTCAGCTGCAAGGAAGCAATCCATATCAAATCCTATGTCTTTGTAGCCACTGCAACAAAACATTGAGCTTAACTGTAACTCTTTGGGCAGCCAAGTTTTATGCATGAAACTTAAGTTCCACTATAACTTCAGTCCATTTGTGGCTAGGCTTTTCAGAGAGCTGGGAGAGAAGTTGCTATTTTCCCCACCACTTTAAAGTCAGGAATAACAGCCAGTGTGTCATGATCATATTCTATATTCTGGGTCCCCTGACTTACAGTGCTCTTAGTCTAAATTAAAGATAGATAACATAGGAGTTAGAGGGAGAGCCGGGTATTCAGGCGGTGAGGTGACCAGGAGAGAAGGTGGCTCCCATTGGAATCTTAGGAGTGACCAAGGCTTTAAGATAATTATGTTTGATGGTAGATACCACAATAGACCTGGGTATGAGTATATATTTTCTTGTAGGTGGTACAATAGAACCGCAACAATTAGCTATTTATTAATCCTGAAGACTCACTGGAATACTGTGTGGACAACTGGGATTGGAAATTACTCATCATTTAAGCAAAAAGGATTTCAGGATGGCTAGCTTTTCCCCATTCTAAAGGTCCTAAGGACACTGGATTAGAGTCTTGGTAAAGGAAACCCAGATTGCAAAATCCTGCTGAATTTCTTTCTAAATATCAAGAGTGGTATGCACTCTGATTCATGAAATGTGACTATGCAGGAAATAAGTAACACTGTTTAAGTTCTAATTCTCACCTGTAAGTCACCTGTGACAGTAATTGTTCACCTGCCATTCACCTGTGACAATAATCTTGCTATATTTACTAAATGATTTGAATAAAAAAAAAGACTTGCATAAAAATCAATAAAATATCATGGAGAAACAGGGCACCTAAGTTCAAGCCTTGGTAGGAAGCATCTGCTAATGCTCATGGCCAGGGTTGAAAGATGGCGCAGTATGTAGTTTGTCTAAAGCACTTCAAAATACAACTCAAATCACACTGCTTCTCTGCGTGGAGTGGTCATTTACCAGAGATAATTGAGACATTTCTTCTCATTGGGTAGTCTTTTTTTTGTTGTTGAGAGTTTGTGTAGATTAAAAGTATAGCAACCCCCTCCCCCAAGCAAAAAAATCAAGCTCTTCCCAAGTCTTGCCACTGAATAAACACATAGGTTTCCATTATTCTGAAGACTAATAAAATTACCAACAATAAAGACTTTGTTTCATGTCCAGATTTAATGGACATTATATGATGTAAATACCGAGAATAGGCAAGTCTGTAGAGTCAGAAAGTAAATCAGGAGTTGTCTGGGAATGGAGGAAAGCTTTACATTGGGTTGTATTAATTTTCTGTTCCTGCTGTAACAAATTATCAGTGAACAGTGACTTGAAACAACCCACATTTATTCTATTTATTTATTAATTTATCTTATAGTTGTAGAAGTCAGAAGTCCAAAATGGGTTTCACTGGGCTAAATTCAAAGTGTTGGCTAAGGAAAGACTTTATTTTCTTGCCTTTTCCAGTTTCTAGAGGCCACTTTTCTTGATTCGTGGCTCTTTCCCTCCAGCTTCAAAGCCAGTGATGTTGGGACAAGTTTCTCTCAAACTGTCACCTCTGTGGTTCTCTCTTCCAATGACCTCTTCCACTTTTAAGGAGTCTTATGATTACATTGGGCCCATCTAGATAATCCAAAATAATCTTATTTTCAAATCAACCGATAAGCAACTTAATTCCATCTGCAGACTTAATGTTTCTTTATTATGTAAGCCAACATACAAGTTCCAGACATCTTTGAGAGGAACATTATTCTGCCTATCACAGGGAAGATGGAAAGTGAGTGCTAGTGCTGATAGTTACGAGGTTTCTTTTTGGGGATGAAAATGTTCTAAAATTGTGGTGATGGTTGTGCAATTCTTTGAATGTACCAAAAACTACTAAGTTCTGTACTATAGATGGATGGATTGTATGGGATATGAATTACATTTTAATAAAGCATGTGTGTGTGTGTGTGTATTCAGTATTTCTAAAACCAAATTCTGTAATCTTCCTGCCTGAAACCAACTTCTTTTCCTGAGTTCCTGAAGTAATTGAATCTTGGTTAATGACCCCTTCATCTATCAGGTCACCCAAACTTTATGGCTAGAATAGATTGCTCCCTCTCCTCATATCTGTTATTCAAACTTTTTAAAAATCTCCACTGTTTTCACTTCCTAAATAGTTCTAAAGTAATATCCCTTCGCAATCCTGGTCTTTCTTACTTTCTTACTCTTTTCCCCTAAGGAGGACATTTTTTTTTTTTTTTTTTTTGCCTAACGACCTCTTTGGCATTGTGATGACATCTGTGGACCACTCTGAAACTATATTAAAATACAGTTAAATGGTTTAAAAATATAAATCTGTGATACATTAATATACGTGTCTTTATCACTGTGGTGAAATGAAATGACATGATCTAAAGGTGAGCCCTCATAACAACGATGATAACTTCAAATTAGGGATGAGAATAGCTTGTATTTTGAGATACCTGCATCAACTGTGATGTGGTATGAAAATATCTGTGATTTCAATTGGTGACAAAGTCACAGGTACTGCTGATAGTACTGCGGTTTGTTTCCAACACATAATTGAAGGAAATGCTAAATTTCGGTTAGAGATCAGCGAAAACAGTCAACGTTCCCTGCCATTCAAGGTCTGCGAGGACCGCAGGTTAAGAAGCCTCGCCCGCCCCCCTGGGGCTCAAAGCCAGGGGACCACCGAGCGGCGCGCTCGGGCGTCCTAGAGAGTAAGCACGTGCGGCTTGGGCTACGCGGCCTGCTCGGTGACGCGCTTCCGGTCACGCCGCACATTGCGCCTTTCTGAGGTGAGTGGTGGGCTTTGTGGCCGGGTCGTCTCTGTTAGGGGCACACCCTTCGCCCCTCCTGCGGCCCTGAAGCAGCGGTGGAGGGAGGCGGAGGCTGCCTGCGGGCCGGTTCCGTCCTCCCTCGGGTGCCTTTGCTCGCCTCAGCCCGCGGCGGCCGCTTTGGGGCGAGGAGCTGTGGACGGAAGGAGACGCCCTGTGTGCCCGACACAGCTGCAGAGCCCTGCCCGTTGGGCCCGCCTCTACTTACCTAGCAGCTGCATAGCAGCCCCTGCTCCAAGTTCCCGGGATGCGGCTGTAAAGGAGCCGAGAGTGGGCCCCGCCCTCAGGGAGCTTTCAGTTTAATGGGAAAGTCACGTAGTAATCAAACCTGATGGGTTCACCCTACCTGTAGCTGCGGCCTGTTGCTTTTGGGCGAAGACCAACTCTTTAACGTGTGCACAGGTCCCTGCATGGCTTCATCTTCTGCAACTTCTACAACCTCGTTTTGCAGCACACTCTCCTCGGCTGTGCTACAGCCTTCTTGGCTTTTCGCCTCCAGAACATGCATTTTAAACCTAGTTAGTTCCTATCCCTAAGTCTTCCCATCTAGGATAGATTCCCCCGGCACTAATCACAATTGTTATCTTGAAGTTACTTATGAGACTCTTTGATTAGTGTGTGTCTTTCCTTTAGACAGAGCTCCATGACAGAAGGTCGCATCCGTTTTTCCTCTCTCCATTGCATCTCACACTTGGCCTGGAATGAATGAAGTATATATACATAAATGTTGAGTGTAGAAAGCACAAATTAATGCAAATGTGTGATCTCAAACTGGGAGACGTGGTATACAGTAAAGTGAACACAGTATGAGTGTAGTGTTTAACATGGGAAGCCGACTTGGTTTGTAGAGGATGATCTGAAGGATGATCTAGTATTACCTAGGTGAGGAAGGGTCAGGCTGCTGGAGAGTATTGTAGGCAGCCAGTATCAGTTACAAAGGTCCTAAAGTTGGAGAAGAGTAGTTCATACAGAGGCAACAGCAGGTACAAAGGCCCTGAGTTAGTATAGTAGAGGGAACTGAAGGAAGGCGGGAGTGGCTAAACAAAGGAGGAGGGTGGCACAAGATGAGGCTAGCAGGAAATTACAGCATGCAGTGAGGTTAGGGAAGATGCTGGCTTTTTGGCAGAATATGACTGCTTAGCACAAAGTGTAGGGGATGATATAATTAAAGTAACACCCAGCATTTGGGCAAGTTGAGGTGGCCTTTCAGGGTCCTTTGCTAATCAGTTTTGGTCATCACTGGGTTCTAGAATGGAGTGGTTAACAAAAAGATGCCGGCCCCAAGGTCTAAGAAAAGGAAGACTTACTCTGTGATTCTTTTTCTGAATATCCTTGGTGACTATTCCATATTAACCTCAGAATGTTATAAAAGAGGTCCTTTTGGGATTATAATTGGAAGTGATCTAGTGTAGTTAACTGAAAACGTGTCTTTTGGAATCAGGCACATCTGGTTGGAATCCAAGTTCATCCACCTCCTTGTGACCTTGGTAAAGAAAATTATTCTCATAGCCTTGTTTTCTCATTTGGGAAAAAGAAAATTAAGAGGATTAAAGTGGAGCCTGAATGAAGGGATATGTATTTTATATATTTTACATCCGAGAACATTTTTTTTTTAAACTTTTTAGGTTTCTCAGTAAACGTTATTTTATTTATTTATTTATTTATTTATTTATTTATTTATTTGACAGTGTAAGAGCACGAGCAGGGGGAGGAGCAGAGGGAAAGGGACAAGCAGACTCCGCACTGAGGGGGGAACCCAACGTGGGACTGGATCCCATGACCCCTAGATCATGACCTGAGCTGAAATCAAGAGTCAGACGCTTAACCGGCTGAGCCACCTAGGGGCCCCAAAGTTTATGTTTAAAAATAAAGGTCTGGGTTTCCTCTTGTTAGGTTTTGATTTTGTTTTTGCTTGTTTTGCTCTTTGTGTACTCCTATTCTCCCTGTACTTACATCTTACCCAGGACAGGAAGCATGGTTTGATGGTGGTACAGGCTCTGGTGCCCGAGGGCAAGTTACTTACCCTTTCAAAATCTGTTTCTTCCGAATTCAAACTTCATTGTATGGTGTGGGTTGAAAGAAATATATGCCACTTATCCAGTGGGCATTGGGTAAATGATGGCAGTATTGTTATTGGCTATAGGTTTGTTGGTTTAAAGGAGAGCCTTTGGGCCAGGCTCACTCATGGTTCTCTTTGCTTCTTCCCTCAGCCCCTGCCCTTCACTGAGAGGGAGCCCAGGTGACGGCAGCCATGTCCCTGAACGCCTGGCACCAGGTGAGCTGTGATTCCCTAAGGTTAGCCTTCAGAGATCTAATTTGAAAGAAATGGGGCATGAGAGGGATAATTCTGGAAAGACTCTTAGAACCAAAGCAGCAGGAAGGCATCTCTTGATTCTCTCCAGTAGGACTGGATGTTGGGGAGAAAGCTGATGGTGAGGGGCTAAGCAGCCAGAAGCCCTGCAGACATTGGCTGGAGAGAGTGTCCGGGGAATCAGAAGTACAGTCTCCTGTTCTCCAAGGATCTCTGCTGAACTGAAGAGCCCCAGGTTCAGTAGGGACTCCCATGGAGGGATCTCTGAGAATGAGGGACTTGGGTTGGTGGTAGAAATATCTGGTGTTTGGTGGGGGTGATCGAGATCAGTGAGGTTGCAAGGTTCTTGGGAGGTGGGGGCAGAGGGCCAGTAGAAGGAAGACAAGAAAAGGGGGCCTCTAGCCTTTGTCCTCTTAAAGAAGTTTGGGTTTCATAATCAGGGAAAATACATCACCCTTAAGGTCAGTGCTGCTGGCTAAGGTGAGGCACCAGCAGACTATGACGGGGAAAATCTGCACTAGGACAGGACACCTGAATTTAGGGATCCCATCGGGCCTCTGTGGACTTGAGCTAATCACTTGAACTCTGTATTTTGATGGACTTCATCTGTTAAGTGAACATTAGGTACCTTACATTTGTGGGACTGTGAAATTGATTTCTTGAGTTGTAGCTCACTTTTTGACTGGGGAGTTGCTAGGTGTTGATTACCATTTTCTCTTCCTGGGACTTATTTATCCAATAACTTAGCATCCATGAACTGTATCCCAAGTCCCAATCCTGGGTTTCTGACATCTGGAAGGTCCCTCTCCCTGACTTTAATTGATGCAGTGTCTTCCCTATAGCTTCCACCCTCTTCTGATCTTCTGTAAGTATTGGTGAGTCACTGGTACCACCATATCACAGTCCTCACCACTCAGTTTCCAGACTGCTGAGCAGTTGTTGACTCATTCTCCCTTCATACCACTTCTAGAGAGGAACCAAGTCCAACTCCTGCCTGCTATCTCTTCCACTTGTCCAACAAGTCCACTCCTGCCTGCTGTCTCTTCCACTAAGCTCTCTGCTAGACGTTCTTGAATACAGGCAGTATAGCTTTTCGAGCACAGATGGGGTTGGATGAGACAGGCTCATCAGAGCAAACCATGATGCTCTTCTTGTTAAGGTGGGCTTGAGGTTTGGGGCAGAATGAGCACTTGTGGGGTACAGATGGATTACCTGGGCACTGAGTCAGTGAAGAGGGATTAGGTAGGTCCTGACATGCTACCTGTGAGTGAGTGTCTAGACCGATTGAAGCTAATGTCCATTTGTAGATGTAACAACAAAAGATTAAAAGTATTTATAAAACCAAGGAATTTGCTTTAGGAAGTTTAATTAATGGGAGATTTTCCAAGGTTTTTGAAATGTTACCATGTTTTAGAATAGTACATTTCATGTTTTAATGGAAGCTCTTCTGTTAGAGAAGTTTCAGATTTTTGGTTGTAAAAATAGTCATTTAATGTTCTAACATCCAGTTTCTTCATTTTTTCTCATTAGCCATCCCTATTAGGACCCCTCCCTCATACTGTTCCCTATGCCCTGCACTCTGTCCCTGAGTCAGAAAATTGGCTCTGGGGCAGCAGGAACCTTTTGTTTTAGGAGTTGGTGACCTTTAAGGATGTGGCTGTCTACTTTACCGGGACAGAATGGGCTGGTCTTTCTCCTGCACAGAAGGCCCTGTACAGAAGTGTTATGCTGGAGAATTATGGGAACTTGACATCCCTTGGTAAGGCTGCTTTCCTCCTGGGACTCAGATCTGTGCTTTCCTGTTTCCTTCCTTGTTCTCTCCTAATAGGCTGGGTGTGCAGTGTGGAGAGGGAGAGATTGTCTCCAGTATCTTCCACTCTGTGGCTCCAGGGCTGAAACCAAATGACCCACTTCAAAGGTTGCTGGGTAGGGAGAGATACTGAGTCAGTTTGGTAGCAGTGTATGGAATTGTCCCCTGGTAAGAGTACATCCCATCCTCCAAGGGACTCTACACAGTAAAGAATACATACTTTCCATTGCCAGAGGTAAGTTCTTGTCTAGGGAAGGGTGTGACCCATTCCCTGTGTTTGCATATATCTTGTAGGATCTCACTAACTTACCTACTCTTAAGTAGGAAGGGATCACAGATGCTCAGTTTCTTGATCAAATCTTGACTTTCCCCAATCCTGAGCCTTCTTCTGTGGATCTTACTCTTATGGAGGCTCTTGGGGTTTTCCTTCTTTTGACACAGCAGACCCACAGCTGAAAGGTGCCATTTTCTCCCCCTTTTCAGGATACCCAGTTCCCAAACCTGCCCTGATCTCACTTCTGGAGGGAGGGAATTTGCCTTGGGGCTTGGAGGCACAGGATAACCCATCTGCAGAGAGGACCAAAGACATCTGTAAAGGTAAGGAGGAAGGTTTAGAACTGGCAACTATGGAGCTTTATAGAGCAGTGTATTTTAAAATGAACCATGCTGGGAAGGATTTAAATAAAATGGATGATTTCTCCTAGTAAGTAAAATATGAAACCTTTTCCATTAATTTTAACTCTTATTAAGATAACAAGTTCCCCTTAGTAAATTTCATGTAATTTTTGAATCCATTACTCCTTTCTGAGTTTTGGCCTTTCCTATCTCAGTGGTCCTCCTTAGGACAGGATGGATTTGTTCACAGGTGGTTTTCAGCACTTGCCGTGTGCCAAGCTTTGTTTAAGAAGCTCTGGAGGATACATGCTATGGAGACAGATGTAAAGAACTTTAAAAAAAAATGTGTTAAGTGCTGTTCTTGGCATATAGGTATTGGGCTATGGGAGCACAGCAGAAGGAGAAGTTGGAGAAATTCCCATTTAGGACCTTAAGTAAGCTTCTTCAGTAGCAGGCTATATGTTCCAAATTTGACTTATGACAATGGATCCCATGTGAAAAAAAAGGTAGTCTCTGGCCTAAGAAAAGGAGTAGAGGATCCAGTAAATTGTTGGGAAGAATTTAGCAGTTTAATGTTCAGGGACAGTCACCTGGGAAGCATATTTTAAAATGGATATTTCTGGAGCACCTACAAGTATTTGTCTTTTCTAGTAAGCAGTGGGGGAGCATGACGCTTAGGACTCGAAGGCTAAATAAGACTTCCTAGAATCTGGGGCTGGCAGAGTCTACAGTATATCCTGATCCCCTTTACTCAGCCAATGGTGTAGATGAATGTAGTTGGTGTGTCTTACCCACCCAGCCTTGTATGGAAAATCTAGAATTCAGAGTTGGTGGTGGACCTGAGGGCTCTATCCTAATGAACTTGGGGCTTGGGAACCGGAAGTGAAAGAGCAGGTAAAAGCAAACAAGGAGCAGGAGCAGTGACCCCTGCCACCGTGACCTTGCCTCTAGTGACATAGGCCCATATTTGGTTGTATTTGTGAAATATTAACATAGTATTTGCTGTGGATTGGCCTGAAGGAAATTGAAGGTATAGAATCTTGTTAAAAACCCTTACTACATGTCAAGTGTTAACTTTTGAGTGAGTAAATTGGAAAGGGGATAGTGGCAGTGCAAACAAGAAAGAGGAAAGAGCATGTGGAGCTAACATTGACCAGATCTTATCAAAACTTGGCCATCAAAGAGGAGAATTGAGTCAGATAACACTGGGAAGTCATGACACAAAAGAAACTTTTTAAATTCATGTGAATTCAGATCTGAGCACAGAGTCTGAGTTTCCTTTAGAATATGTATAATTGGATGGCCAGAGCAGACCACAGAGAAGGCAGGTGTAGAGTCTGAGATAAATGTCAGGTCTATAGGAGTAGATACAAGGGTACTCTACCAGAGTTTTAATTAAAATGACACCCAGAGAACAAAAAGAGCTGAATCTTAAATATTAAGGGATATTTAATTTTATTGAGACAGGGAGGAGAAAGTAGACAGAGGAGCGTCCCCAAGAGGGAACATGGACCTGAAGCCAAGGGTAGGAGTTTCAGGGTAGATACTTTGTAGAGAAGGAGTAAATGGGAGATGAGGAAATTGAGGCAGCACTTTATTTTTTATTTTTTTATTAACATATAATGTATTATTTGTTTCAGGGGTACAGGTCTGTGATTCAACAGTCTTACACAATTCACAGAGCTCACCGTAGCACATACCCTCCCCAGTGTCCATCACGCAGCCACCCTATCCCTCCCACCCCCCACCACTCCAGCAACTCTCAGTTTGTTTCCTGAGATTATAGGCAGCACTTTAGATAAGTTTATTTTGGTAAGTTTAGAAATGAAATACAACCATACCAACTCTTTTATTATGAGCTTCACCCTGTATATGCATTATGTACTTTGAGACTGGAGTTTCAAGAGACAAAATTTACCTTGGCATTGCAATGTATGTGAATTCTGTTCTAGGTTACGCTAGTGTGTTTCATTTTAAAAATTGTCTGATAGTTACATACTATGTCCATTTCACAACTAGTGGGTAAGCAGTTTGAAAAACACTACTATAAGAAAAAGTTGGGGGGCGCCTGGGTGGCTCAGTCGTTGAGCACCTGCCTTCGGCTCAGGTCATGGTCCCAGGGTCCTGGGATCGAGTCCCACACCAGGCTCCCTGCTCTGCGGGAAGCCTGCTTCTCCCTCTCCCACTCCCCCTGCTTGTGTTCCCTCTCTCACTGTGTCTCTCTCTGTCAAATAAATAAAATCTTTGAAAAAAGAAAGAAAGAAAAAGTTGGATGTGAAGGGATGATGGTTAAGCCCAAGTTGATTTGAGGATCTGCAGAAGGAGGTTGGTGATGAAGAGGAGGGATGACACAGCTGGTAGAGCAGTGTAGCAGGGGGAGGGAGGAGATGGCATCAGGGGTGATTGGGAAGTGTGAGACTTGAGAGGGAGCAGATGGCTTGTAATGAATGGGTGTAGAAATGGAAGGGAAAGACGTTGGGGGCACTGCATCTGGGCAGCTTTGTTCTTTCAGCAGGAAGGTGGGGGTAATGGCTAGAGACCTAGGAAGGTGATGGCTTGGAAGAACTGCTGTGGGGATCCTGATCTAGATGATGGCAGATTATGGGGCAGCAGGAAAATAGAGTATTTTGGTCATTGATTGCCCAGTCCTGGTTTTATAACTGAGCACCCTGTTTACTTCAGTCTCCAATGTCTCCTCTCCCACTGCCTTTCTCCAAGGGCTCTTACTCGTTTAACACACACTTGAAGGACGAACTTGATTAGATGAGTCCCAGATACCTGAGATTAATGTTAAAATTAGTCCAACATTTTATATAAAATAGATTGACTTTGGGACACCTGGGTGGCTGAGTCAGTTAAGTGTCTGCCTTCAGCTCAGGTCATGATCCCAGGGTCCTGGGACTGAGCCCCGCATTGGGCTACTTGCTCAGCAGGGAGTCTGCTTCTCCCTCTGCCTGCCGCTCCCCCTACTTGAGCACGCTTTCTTTCTCTGATAAATATATAAATAAAATCTTTTTAAAAAGTAGAATGACTTTAACGAGGTAAAATGGCATACAGTCTTGGAATACAAATGCCATTTTACAGGTGGCTGAAATGAGAACTACTCTGCAGTCTTTGTGTATCTAGGTAAACTGTATTCTTCCCTTTCCAAATAAAGTCTCTGCGTGCTTGAGATCCAGACTTTTGTGAGAGTCTGATAACAAGACGGGAATTGCCAGCAATTTTAGGGAGTTCATTGTCCTCTGTGGACCTGCAGTTAACAACCTTTGGGGGATGTCCTGTATTTAAGACCCTCTGAGTGTGATTTTCTTCTCTCCCTTGTCTTGTCACAGCCTAGTGCCTTTAATGCTTAGTGTCTCCAGGCTTTGGGGCTATTTACAGGGTATGGATTTTTTATTTATTTTTGGGTATGAATTTTTTAAAAGAACCTTTTTCCTTCATCACATTTGTATTCTGACTCTGTTCTGTTGTGCTTTCTGACTCTTGAGTCTTGCTAGCCCCAGTGTCACCACTTGCTCTTAGGGCCTGTGCCTTTGGCATTTTGTAGGCCTATGAATATGATAAGGTCAAGAGATATTAGAATGTACCAGAGAGAAGTTATTCAAAAAATACGGAGTCTGGAAAAGCTTAGGAAGCAATCTGATGTGTGCTGTGTATACCAGTACCCTGTTTCTCCTTGACTGTTCTCTGTGTGATATTTGGCACTTTAATTTTAGTAGCCTGGTCTTGCTAGCAGTTCGATGTGGAGGTTGGAATAGTAATCTCTAAAGACCCTATAATTTTTGATGCTTTTTGTTTGTTTCTAGCATAATTCTCAGGTGGCATTTGTGTTTTCTCTTTTATTAGATACTGAGACCAACGTTGGCAATGAGTCCACATCAACACAGGGAATTTCTGGAGAAAGAGATATGATATTGTCACATGGTTTGCAGAAGAGTGTTGTTCAGGGAGCCAACTTTCTAGAAACCTGTGAACTGGAAAAGCACCAGGAAATCCCCACAGTGAAAAATATTAAAGGAAAGGTTCCAAGAATCCACTGTGCAAGAAAACCCTTCAGATGTGAGGAGTGTGGGAAATGCTTCAGTTATTTTTCTTACTATGTTAGACACCAGAGAATCCACACCGGGGAGAAACCCTTTGAGTGTAATGAGTGTGGAAAAGCCTTTAATGGCAATTCTTCATTAATTCGGCACCAGAGAATCCACACTGGAGAGAAGCCCTATCAATGTGAAGAGTGTGGGAGAGCCTTTAATGATAATGCAAATCTGATCAGGCATCAGAGGATCCACAGTGGGGACAGGCCCTATCTCTGTGGAGAGTGTGGAAATAGTTTTACCAGTAGTTCCGAGTTTGTCATACATCAGAGAATCCACACTGGGGAGAAACCTTATGAGTGTAATGAGTGTGGAAAAGCTTTTGTTGGTAATTCACCACTACTTCGACATCAGAAAATCCACACTGGAGAGAAACCCTATGAATGTAAGGAGTGTGGCAAAAGCTTTGGAAGGACTTCTCATCTTAGCCAACATCAGCGTATTCACACAGGGGAAAAGCCTTATTCTTGTAAAATATGTGGGCAGGCCTTCAATTTTCATACAAAACTAACTCGGCACCAGAGAGTCCACAGTGAGGAGAAACCCTTTGACTGTGTAGATTGTGGAAAAGCCTTTAGTGCTCAGGAACAATTAAAAAGGCATCTAAGGATCCATATTCAGGAATCTTCCTGTTTATGTGATGCCTGTGGAAAAGTCTTCGCTAGCAAAAGAAATTTTCTTCAGCATCAAAGAAACCATACTGCAGAGAAACCCTATGAGTGTGTCAAGTATGAAAAAACCTTTAGGACTTCTTCCAAGCTAGGTCATCATGAGCATGTCCACCCCGGAGAGAAACCTGTCGTCCTGGACATTTGTCATTTTGGCCTCCCAGAATTTTTCACCCCCTTTTACTGGTAGTAGTACACTAAATTTCCCTTTGGATTTCATCTTCCACTCAGGAGCAGGATGTGTGACACAGGCCTGGCTCAGCTGCATGTTCCTTCCCCTAAGCCATAGCTGTTGGTTCAGATGTCAGTAGTTTACCCAACATGGTCCAATTACAGTCCCTGGACTCGGCAAGAGTTAATAGGAAGAAATAACTCTACTTTTTCCCCTTATCTTAAAGCTGAGAGGAACTCTTAGATTCTTGTGGAGGCTGAGGAGAAAGCACAGCAAAAAAGAAATCGGAGTTGAAGAGCAATCTCCCTCAAAGCTTCTGTTTGAACAACTACATTAAACCATATCTGAAGCCAGAAGTACAGCTGGGTTTTTGAGTTCCAGTAAGCAATATGTTTAATTTTGTTTTTGTTTTGTTGTCTTTTTGTTCAAGCAAGTTCAGGGGAGGTTTTCTTTCCTTGCAAGAGAGCTTTATCACTCTAACAAAAATCTTCAGGGCTAACAAACCTGATGGAGAAATGTTTTTTGTTTTTTGTTTTTTTTTAAGATTTTATTTATTTATTCATGAGAGACAGAGACAGAGAGAGAAGCAGAGGGAGAAGCAGGCTCCCAAGGAGCAGGGAGCCCGATGTGGGACTCGATCCCAGGACCCTGGGATCATGACCTGAGCCGAAGGCAGATGCTTAACCGTCTGAGCCACCCAGGTGCCCGAAATGTTTTTTTTTTTAAAGATTTTATTTATTTGACAGAGAGAGACACAGCGAGAGGGGGAACACAAGCAGGGGGAGTGGGAGAGGGAGAAGCAGGCTTCCCGCTGAGCAGGGAGCCTGATGTGGGGCTTGATCCCAGGACCCTGGGATCATGACCTGAGCCGAAGGCAGACGCTTAACGACTGAGCCACCCTGGTGCCCCTGGAGAAATGTTTTTATGTGTATGATGTGTGGGAAAGTCTTTAGCTATAGTTCCAGCAGTCCCTGTGATTGTAACAAGAATGGAAAACCCATTGTAATGTAATAGCCTGGGCTACATCAGGGTACCAGTATATAGAAGTTCTAGCTATTTAAGCTCTGTGATACGAGTTTGATGTTACTGCAAAACTGTGCCTGCATCAAGGAGTCCATTCTCAAGATAAGTCCTGTGAAACCAAAAGCTATCGCTCTTAAAGCTTTCATTTTGTTTACTCAATTTTTATTTGGAATGGGTGCTATTCTAGGGATTAAACTGGTAAATGCCGGGCTATTGTAGCGTTTACAGCATGCCACTTACCAGCGTGTCTAGAATAGCATGCCCACCTTGCCCTTTGAATTGGTCAGTGGGCCAAGGAAATGCTCTAGTTCTCTCATAAGAGGGAGTGCTGAGGTGTCTCAGTAGGAAGACAGAGCTGGCTCTTTAACTTAGGTGTGATGAATGTGGTCTGTGCCCTCCTTTGTCTCCTGTGCCCTTTTGCTGCCAGCCATTGTGGCAGTCACCCTGCCACATTCCAGACTTCACCTGCTCCCTGAAGTCTGCCACCTGGTGGCTTCACCACCTCTTCCTTATTCGGCAGCAGTTGAACTGACCAATGAGTGACAGGCTGGGGGAATCACTTAACTTAAAAATTGAAGTATAATATACACACAGGAAAGTGTACAACCTGAAATATTACCAAAAACATGGCCTTATCATCACCAAGATCAGGAAAAAGTACATCCCAGTACCCTATGTCTCCTTGTGCCTGGTTCTAGTCATTACTTCTCTCTCACAGTAGTCTCTTTTCTGATTTCTACCATCACAAATGTTTACGTGAACGGAATCATCAATATAGATTCATTCTCATTGCCACGTGGCATTCTGTTACATGAATATACCACAATTATTGCCTGCTGTTGGTACACACGTGCGTTATTTTCAGGGGGATCATTTTTTTTCTTTTTAAGATTTTATTTATTTGACAGCACAAGGGGGGGGGGGGGGCAGCAGGCAGAGGGAGAAGGGAGCCTGATGGGCTCGATCCCAGCACCCTGGGATCATGACATGAGCTGAAGGCAGATGCTCAACCCACTGAGCCACCCAAGTGCCCCAGGGGGATCATTTTGAGGGCAGATGATCTAAAAGCACTCAGAATAAAACTGGTGAGAGTAACAGATTCCCTGACTTAGTTTCACATGTTGCCACGTTAGCCACAGCTGCCCTTAATAAATGATGTCACAGCAGTAATACACTTTTGACGCTCACCCTGTGTCAGGCACGTCCCTAACCACTGCACATACTTAATTGTATGAAGTAGTTGCTGTAGTTAGCTCCATGTTACAATTGAGGCAAAGATTAATTAGGCCACCCAAGGACACAGAAGTAGCAGAGCCAGGGTTCAAACACAGGCAGCCTGGTTTCAGAGCCCACTGGTGTCCTGGCCATCCCAGTATTGCCCTGTCAAGATCAGAGGGAAGGTCAGTAACAGAAGAGG
The DNA here is from genome assembly GCF_002201575.2 of Neomonachus schauinslandi. Taxonomy (NCBI): domain Eukaryota; kingdom Metazoa; phylum Chordata; class Mammalia; order Carnivora; family Phocidae; genus Neomonachus; species Neomonachus schauinslandi. The sequence goes on from NC_058418.1 coordinate 45,769,932, forward strand.
GGCTGTTGGAGGAGACTGATAAACTCCATAGAGGTGGAAAATATCAGGAACAAGTCAGGATGAGGCTGTACCTGACTTCAGAGAGAGGGAGGTAGATGGGGAATAGGCAACAGTGAGGGAAAGCATAGATTGAGCTAAAACAGACATGTCTACTACAGACAGTATCTTAATATGGCATACCCAGGAGGCAGAGGACCGGGCTCTTAGGTCCCTTCACCCTCGGAAACACCATTTGAAAAATGGGTATTTTCTTTTTTTTTTTTTTTTTAATATTTATTTATTTGACAGAGAAAGAGACAGCGAGAGCAGTAACACAAGCAGGGGGAGTGGGAGAGGGAGAAGCAGGCTTCCCGCTGAGCAGGGAGCCCGACGCGGGGCTCGATCCCAGGACCCTGGGACCATGACCTGAGCCGAAGGCAGACGCTTAACGACTGAGCCACCCAGGCGCCCGAAAAATGGGTATTTTCTATTCTGTACCTGAACCAGGAGCTGGCTCCTTTGAGGTGTTTCAGCTTTGAGATGTGATAGCCCGAATGATGTTTAATCGTTTTCTTTTTTTTTTTTTTAAGAATGTATTTGTTTATTTGACAGAGACACAGCGAGAGAGGGAACACAAGCAGGGGGAGTGGGAGAGGGAGAAGCAGGCTTCCTGCTGAGCAAGGAGCCTGATGCGGGGCTCAATCCCAGGACCCTGGGCGGACACTTAATGACAGCCACCCAGGTGCACCCTAACCATCTTCATCTTTGTGGACTTTTTTTTTTTTTTTTACAAACATTACCTTTTTATTGTACAACTTTGATAACGTGAATGTGGACTTCTTTATTGAGTAATTAGCATCCATGGTCCCTTACCCCAGTGCCACTGTCAGGAACCCCCTCCAACTGAGTAACCATCTTTGAATTAGTCATGGTTAGTATATTAGTTTCCTGTGGCTTTATGACAAGTTACCACACATTTAGAGGCATAAAACAAAAGAAATTTATTCTCTTAGTTCTGGAGGCCAGAAGTCTGAAATCCGTTTTCGTGGGCTGAAATCATGGTGTTGGAAGGAAGGGCTGCACTCCCTGGTGCGGCTCTAGGGTGGAATCTGTGCCTTTTCTTTTCCAGTGTTTGGTGACTGCCAGCATTCCTTAGCTTGTGGCCACATCACTCCTCAATCTCTCCTTTTGTCTTCACATCACCCCCTCTCTGTGTCTGATCTCCATTTGCTTCTCTCATAAGGAAACGTGGCATTTAGGACTCCCCCCCGATGATCCACATTACACCGGCAAAAATTGCCATTTACAGCAACATTTACCAGGTTCCAGAAATCAGGACCTGGTATCTTTGGTTGGCTGCTACTCAGGTGCACAAATAAGGTGCACAAATAAGGTGGAAGAGGAAAGAAGTTAACATTAATTGAGCAATGCCTGAATCCCAGGCCATACTGTATGCACTTTAAGTGAAACAACATATAGTATTTACAACTATGTGCTCTTACTCCATCTTTCAGATGAATAAATGGAGTTTCAGAAAAATGAAGTGATTGCCCAGTGACTCATAACTAGTCAGTGAAGGAGCCAGGACTCCTCAGTATGATTCCTACTAGGTCACACTGCCTCAAAAGCTGGCTGCTAAGTGTTTTGAACTTACTGACCAGACAGTGTTAAGTTAGTGCACTTGATAACACATAAGGAACTTACCTGTTTGTTTCTTTTTCATTTCATGCCCACCATCTATATTGCATTTTTGCATGACCTGAAGATACAAAGAACTTTGGGGTGTTAGCAGCTTGCTGTTATCTAATGTGGTTGTAACGTGGCCAAATGAGGTATTTCAAGGAAAACTACCTTCAAGAACCAGAAGTACTTGGTTTGGCTGTTGCTGTAGTCCTGCTTTTTTATCATCATCATCAATGTGATCTCTTGTTTTTTAATTGGAATGTTTAATCACTTGTATTTGAGATATGTATTAACATTAGCTTTAAGTCTATCACCTTGCTCTTTGTCTTCTGTTTGTTCCATAGTTCTCCCACCCCCTGCACCCCATTTCCTGCCCTTTTTTGGATCAAATTTTTGTGATTCCATTTTATCTCCTTTTCTGGCTATTCAGCTATAACTTTTTGTTTTAGGGTTTCTTTAGGATTTAGACTATATATCTTAAACTATATATCTTAAACATTCTACCTTTAAGTAATATTATACCACTTCATGTAAAGCATAAAAACCTTATAAAAATGTATTTCCATTTCTCCTCTCCTAACCTTTTAAGGCTGCTTGGAGTTGTCCCACAGCTCATGAATGATCTGTTCATTTATTATTTAATTAGACTTTTAATTCTGAGATGATTATAGATTGACATGCAGTTGTAAGAAATAATATGGAGAGTTTCCATGTATCCTTTACCCAGTTTCCTCCAAAGGTAACATCTTGCAAAACTAAAGTACAATACAACAATCAGGATACTGACATGGATATAGTCAACATACCGCACACTTCCATATTCACAGGGATCCCTCATTTTGCCCTTTTAGAGCCACAGACAACCCTCTCCTTCACTCCTGGAAGCCACTAACCTGTTCTCTATTTCCTTTTAAAGAATCATTTTAAGAATGTTATATAAATGGTACCAGACAGTATATAACATTGGGATTGGCCTTTTCACTCAGTGTAATTCTCTGGAGATTGACTGAGATTGTATCAATAGTCTGTTCCTTTTGATTTCTGAATATATTCCATAGTATAGATAACCTGCAGTTGGTTTAACTGTTCACCTGTTGAAGGACATCTGCGTCATCATATCTAGTTTTGGGCTGTTATGAATAGAGCTGCTATAGACATTTGTGTGCAAGTTTTTGTGTGAGAGTTTTCGTTTGTCTTGAATAAATGCCCAGAAGTGCTGGGTTGTGTGATAATTGCATGTTTGGTTTCCTAAGAAACTGACAAACTGTATTCCAGGGCACCTGGGTGGCTCAGTTGGTTAAGCGACTGCCTTCGGCTCAGGTCATGATCCTGGAGTCCCGGGATCGATTCCCGCATCGGGCTCCCTGCTCAGCAGGGAGTCTGCTTCTCCCTCTGACCCTCACCCCTCTCATGCTCTCTCTCTCATTCTCTCTCTCAAATAAATAAATAAAAATAAAATCTTTAAAAAAAAAACAACTGTATTCCAGTGTGACTGCACCATTTTATTTTACATTTCCACCGGTAACATATGAGTGACCCAGTTGCTCTGCATCCTCGACAGCATTTGGTGTTGTCACTATTGCTTTGTTTCAGTCATTCTGGTAGATATTTATGTTAATGGTATTGTGGTTTAGTTGCATTTCCATGGCTAATGATGTTGAACATCTTTCATTTGTCATCTGTCTTTTTCAGTGAAGTGAAGTGTTTCTTCACATATTTTGCCCATTTTCTAATTGGATTGCCTGGTTTTTTACTGTTGAGTTTTGAAAGTTCTTTGTTTATTCCAGAAATATAGCAAGAAGTATGTGCTAGTACATGTTGGATATGTGGTTTGCACCTATTTTCTCCTACTCTGTAGCTGGTCTTTTCATCCTCTTAACAGGATCTTTTGTAGAGAACAATTTTTTAATTTTGATGAAGTCTCTTGTATCCATTTTTCCTCTTATGACTAATGCATTTTGTGTTAGGTCTAAGAAGTCTTTGCCTAGCCCTAAGTCCTAAAGATTTTCTCTTTTGTTTGTTTCTAAGCATTTTACATTTACATTTTACATAATTTCATTTTACATTTATGTCTGTAATCCATTTTGGGTTTATAAGTTGTGATACCTAGGTTTTTCCCTATGGATGTTTAATTGCTCCACCACCATTTTTTTAAGAGCCATCTTTCCTCTATTGAATTGCTTGTGCGCTTTTGTAAAAGATATAAGTTGAGCATTTTTGTATGGGTCTGTTTCTGGGTTCTTCATTCTGTTCCATTGATCTGTGTGTATATTCCTCTGCCAATAATACACAATATTGATTGTTGTAATTACATAATAAGACTTGAAATTTGGTAGACCTATTCCTTTCATGTTATTCTCCTTTTTCAAACTGGTTTACTTATTCTAGATCCTTTGCCTTTTCATATAAATTTTAAAATAATCTTGTCTATATTTTCAAAAAATCTGCTGGATTTTAGTATGAATTGCATTAAACCTGTATATCAATTTGGGGAGACCTGACATCTTTCTTATGCTGAATCTTCCAATCCATGAACCTGGTATTTATTCCCATTAGCTTAGATCTGATTTGATTTCTTTCATCAGCATTTTATGGTTTTCAACATGCAAATCCTGTACATGTTTTGTTACTGTTCATTTATTTTTGATTTTCTTTTCTCTGTGTGTTTCTTTCTGGATAGTTTTTACTGCTATGACTTCAAGTTCACTACATTTTTTAAAAAGGTATTTTTTTTCAATATCTACTCTTAATTCTCTCCAGTGTATTTTTGATTGTACATTGCAGTTTTCATCTCTGGAAGTTTGATTTAGGTCATTTCTATATTTTCCATGTCTCTAATTTTTGAATCTGTGGGATGCAGTTAAAATAAATTTTAAATGTCATTGTCTCCAAATTCTGTAATGACTATTTCATTAGTTTGCTAGGATTTGTTTTTAATTTAATTTCTTAGATTATGAGTTACTAGTTCAAGTAATTAGCATTAATTTTAAACTATGTACTTAGTAATACAGACTACGATTATAATTTCTTAGGGGACATCCCCACTATCACTCCAAAACCTAGGAAAGGACTATAACGTTCTTTGTTATCTCTCTTTACTAGTGGGAAGATTTCTTTTTCTAATTTATCCTTTCATGGGTCCAGGCATTTGGGTGGGTGTATGTGTGTGTGAGAAGCCCCAGTTCCTACTCCTTGTTTCTTCTGGCCTCCTGAATACTATAATACAGCCTCTGCAGATATTAAGATCTTCAAATCTCAACTATTTCCAGTCATGTCGGCCAGATCAGTCAGGGCAGCTAACCTATGGTTTAGTTTCTTGTTAAGTTTTGGTACCTGGGTATATTTTCCTGTGAGCTAAGTATAAAATGATGTTATAAATTATATCTTATCCTAAATTTCTAGATACTAGTTTATATTATTCACTATATTGCCTTAAATGGAACCCTGCCTAGTGATATTTTTTTTGTCTCAAAATCATTGCTATATTAATATAGTTAATGCCATTATTCCTTTAGCTTAACACTTGTCTGGTATATCCATTCTTTAACTTTCAATCATTTTGCATTTTTAAGTTTTAGTAGTACCTTATAAATATATAACATTTTTTCCCTAGATGAACCTTAGGATCATTTCACAAGTTCCAAAACAAATCCCATTGTGACTTTATTTGGGTAGGGCAATTCCTCCCATTTTATTCTTTTTTTTCCCCCTCAAATTATTTGAAATTGGACTTATAGATTAAATCAAGGTGAATGCCCTTTCTTTGAGAAATTACCTGTGCCTTTCCATATACAAGTTTTTATTGGTGGTGGTGGTAGTGGTTTAGCCCCTGAGTATTTACATTTTTCTTCATCTATGTCTTAAACATTTATTATTAAATGTAGTCTTAATTTTTTTGGTTGCTTTGTTGCTTTTGTAAATAAGACCCCTCCCTGCTCTGTTTCTCCACATAATAGATTGAATGATTTGTTAATTTAATTCACAATATCAATAAGTAAAGGAAATTTTTATAGTACTGAAACAATCTTGAATTCTTGGAATGAACCCCAAACAGACTTCTGTTGTTTTCCCATAATTTTCAAGAGGAGACGTAGGCAGAACAACCTTTACTATGTCTTCTTAAAACTGGAAACACCAAAAACAGATATTTTAACAGGGGGAAGATCTGTCAGTTTCTCCCGGTGGGCAGGGAGGAAGGGTTTTAGGGAGGCTCTGGGACTGTAGGGACAGAGGGCACTTAGAGCTGAACAGGAGGACACTTGGCTGCAGGCCCAGCATAGAGATGGACTTACAGAGCAGTGAAATATGAGAACCAGCCTAAATCTTTAAGTATGTTTTGATTTTAAGTGCATATTATTTTTCCATCATTCGTCATTCCTAGAAGTATTCTATAAGGCTATCTATGGTCTTGGGTATTGATTTGAAGAACCCAAATCAGTGTGGTTAAGCATGATGAAAGCTTATTTCTAGCTCATATATCATCTGAAGGTAAGCAGTCCAGGGCTGGTACAGCAGCTCTATGGTATCTCCTAGTAGCTCTGTCATCCCCAGGGGCCACCTCCTCATTCACATGGTCTACCCCCTTGTCAGAGGCTTACGCCCTTGTCAGCATTCCACCTAACCGATGGGGATATTGGGCCAGGAAGGCATGTTCCTTTTCTTTAAGAGCATGGCATCACTTTTTCCTGTAGCCTGTTTGCCAGAAGTTAGTCACATAGTCACACTTTAAAGAGGGCCAGATGTGTTAGCAGACATAAAAACATTAGGGATGCCTGCGTGGCTCAGTTGGTTAAGCATCTGCCTTCAGCTCGGGTCACGATTCCAGGGTCCTGTGATTGAGCTCTGAGTCTGGCTCCCTGCTCAGTGGGAGCCTGCTTCTCCCTCTCCCGCTTCTCTCTCTCAAATAAATAAAATCTAAAAAGAAAATTTAAAGAGGGCCAGAAAGTGTGTTATTTTTTCTGGACTGTCTTTGGCTTGCTAGAGATTGTTAATATATAAGGGAAGAACAGAGATTAACAGACAAGTGGTCTCTGCTTCTGCAGGCCTTTTGTAACTTGGCGTGTGCCTGTCCTAGTACTCTCAGGAGTAGGAGCTTCATGTTATTTAGGAGGCCTTATTCTCTTATCTGTAAAATTAGTGACAGGTTTATGATCCAACATTTGGGCCCAGCATTTCTGTGACACTGTGATCTAATTCCTTCCTATCTCTTTAGACAAGCCCTCAGTCCTAGCTAAAGCTCTGCTAAAGGAAAAAAAAACTTATTGCCAAGAGCACTGTAATCCCTAGCTATTACTCTGCCAAATCCTGGGGCCATTTTCCTATCTGAACAAGAGAAGCTGTGTAAAGTGCTCATTTTAGGAAATAGTGGTGATCAGGGACAAGGCAAAACAGAAGCCTCCTGACAGTGATCAGTGTTAATGATTCCAGGCATAAGATATATCTTACTTCCAGGGGCACAGAAATAAAGAAGGGTTCTGCTCTGGAGTTGGGGTTGGAGCCTTTGGATTATGTCAACAGGAGATATTTGTTACATGCCTCCTTTGTGCCAGGGCTTGTTTTAGCTGAGGATAATGATGTTGAACAAGATAGATACAGTCCCTGCTTCCTGGAGTGAGCAAAGACAGATACTTAAACTGAGAAATAGAGTGCTGTGATGGCATGTAACTGGGGGCCTGCCTTATTCTGGGTGGTCAGAAAAAGCTTGCTTTCCAAGGGAAATGGGATTTGAGCCTTGACTTCAAGTAACAGTCAAGATGGATGGTTGGAATGGGAAGGGAAGGGCATTCTCGGTTTAGAGAACAGTATGTTCAGCACGTGGGGCTGAAGTTGCGAGAGAAGGAGGAATGAGAGTGCTAAGAGGCTGGAGAGACAGGTAGGGCCGGCCGACAACCACATCCCAGTGCTGTAGCATCCTAGGGGATCAGAGCTAGAAGAAATGCCTGCACTATCAAATTTGGGAGGGTACCTAAGGATGGTCTAATCGATGGCTTTTCGTGCTGTTCCCCTTTCCCCTGGGCTCATTTTGAAATTTTATGGGAGTATTTTTGTTGCAATGTTTAGTGGTGTTAGATGGGAGCCAGGAGTGCCACGAATCCTGAAAATCATAGAAGGCTCCCACCTATTTGGAAAAGTTTTTGCACACTTTCAGGTCTTTCTGGACATTCATGTAGGTAAAAACCATTTATAAGTGAGCTGAATCCAGAACCTGTTTTCAGCTAAATGAATTTTTACACAGTTTTAACGTATGTTGATTCTCTAGGAATAAAACTACTGTGAAATCAAAAGAAGATTGTACTGTTTCACTTAAACCTTACCAAGAAGTGTTCACCATTTTGGATCACAGCTTGTGATTTTTGAAACCTCAATAAAAGCATTGTGGCTGTGGCGTTCAGGCACATTCCATGTGAAAAGGCAAATATTTGACCTTTAGGTCTATAGCAGTCATGACCATTTACATACTGAAATGTGTATTTTTACAAAACATTTGCCTTTTATATTTCCTCTATTAAAGCATAATATTAGGGTTTTCTTGTAATTTCAAGTTTTTATTTAAATTCTAGTTAGTTAACATATAGTGTAGTATTAGCTTCAGGGGTAGAATTTAGTGATTCATCACTTATATACAACACCCAGTGCTCATCACAAGTGCCCTTCTTTACACCCATCACCCATCCCCTTCCAGTAACCCTCAGTTTGTTCTCTGTCCTTAAGAGTTTGTTTTATGGTTTGCCTCTCTCTCTCTATCTGCAGTGTTCATCTATTTTATTTCTTAAATTCAACGAATGAGTGAGATCATATGGTATTTCACTTACCCTAATACCCTCTAGCTCCATCCACACTGTTTCAAATGGCCAAGATTTCATTCTTTCAATGGCTGAGTAATATTACGATCATCTATCTACCTATCTATCTCACAACTTCCTTATCCATTCATCAGTTTTTAAAATGTGGGTTGTTTATATTACCTATGAACTTCTAAGTCACGATCTGTGAATTTCAGGACAGGAGAATAAAGCGGTCACCAGGAAATAGTTGTTACAAAAAGGCGGCCTTAGGTGTGACAGCCTGTGATAGATGCACAGGCCCGGGCCGGAAACTCCCAAATCCGGTTGCACCTGCAGCTTTACTAAAATACAGATCCCCAGCGCCACCCCCGGGGGTGAATCCAGCTCCCCTCTGGTGCTTCCCCAACCCACCTCGAGGAATAATGGCCCTGCGGCCGGGACCCACAGGAGAAGGGCGCGGGGCACAGGAGTCCCGGTTGCTGAGACTCGGGCTGCAGGGGCGGGGCCGGAACACCAACAAGAGGGAGCAACGCTGCTCCTAGAGAGACTCGGCCGCGGCCTGGTGACGCACTTCCGACTGCGCGGTGGTGCCGCCGGTGGCGGAGGTGAGTGTGGGGCTGCGGCCGGCGGGGGCGGTGCCCTGGCCGGTAACTGTGGGTGCGGTGGGGATGTGCTTCCAGTTCCTGGAGGAGGGGGTAGGGCGGTGGTCCGCGGTCCGACTGCGCCCGTCCTAGATTCCCGTTTTGGACTTGGTGACCGAATTGGAAGGCGAAGCGTGGATTCCTGTCACAGCCACGAAGCCCCGCACTGTCTTCGGGGAAGATGCCACTGACCTTTCGGGAAGATGTGTCGGAGCAGCCAGTGGGTGGAATATTTGCAGGGGTGAAGTGGATTGTGATATCGCGAGTCTTTTGACATGTTGAAGTCGTACAGGGGCGCTTACCTATATGCATTTCAAATATGGACCGTGTGCCCCCTGACTTCTAACATAGGGTCGTGAATCAGGGCTCAGTGAGAGCACAGAAAAAGCAGAGCCCCTCCCAGTCACCCGGCAGTAGAAGCAGCCCGGCTTTTGGAGAGCACTGTCTTCTGGAGCTGGCAGTTCCAAAAGGTAACTTGGCCCTCGTCTCGGGCTGTTGGGATGACAGTGACTTGGGGATGATTTCTACATTGTAATCACTTATTTGCTCAATTCTAGAATACACATAAAATAGTTCCAGAATTGCTCATTCATACCGTCGTGAAAATTATACGAAAATTATACTATAATAAAATAGTAGTTAAAACATGAAATATTTTTTAAAAAACCACAAACCTCTCTGGAATGTGGCTGATCGTGTATTCAGAGGAAAATTTACGGCCTTACAGGTTTTAATTGCCAAATAGGAAAGAATGAAATAATAAATCCTGCATCCTCAAGAAGCATTTGGGCAGAGGTCTTTTTAACCTTATAGTACCTAGTTAAAATACTGCTTTCCAGAGTTATTTAGTTCTTTTCTTTCCCACCACTTCAGTGTGGTTATGTTATTCAATTATAGTATAGTTAAGCTCATTTGATGTTGTTTGTATTCCTTTTGGGGTTGTCACCCCCATTGCATCCTGGTTGGTTAATTTAATATATGTGTATTTATTTATTTGGATATGTGAAACATGGTTATGAAAGTCAGAACAAAAAGGCAAACTTAGAAGCGTCACTACCCTCCTCATCTCTTCTACTCTATTTCCTTTCATTCTCTTTTCCATCCCAGGCTCCTTTCATTTCCTACCCATATTTGAGGCAACCATTCTCCTTAGTTTCTGATTTATCCTTCTTTTTTTTTTTAAGATTTTATTTATTTATTTGACAGAGAGAGATAGCGAGAGAGGGAACACAAGCAGGGGGAGTGGGAGAGGGAGAAGCAGGCTTCCCACTGAGCAGGGAGCCGGACGCGGGGCTCAATCCCAGGACCGCGGGATCATGACCTGAGCCGAAGGCAGACGCTTAACGACTGAGCCACCCAGGTGCCCCCTTTCTATTTCTTTCTTGTACAAATGACCAGATACACACATATTTTCTTATACTCCTATTCTTTTGTACACAAGAGGTAGCACACTGCCTTTTGCACTTTGCTTGTTTCATTTGACAGTATATTCTGGAAATCACTCCATATCATAGAGATAAGTATGTTTTTTAAATGTTATTCATGCATACCGAAGACTGCATCTAGCATGGCATTTAAGAAGCATAGTAGTAAGATGAGTACCCATGAACGCACCACCCCACTAAGGAGGAGAATATTTCCAGTACTGCTTCTCAACCCAGCTCCCAGCTTCCCACCCCTCTAGAAGTAACAACTATCTTGAATTTTGCATTAATCATAGTCTTACCTATTTATAAAAATAATTTTATCTGATAAAAGAGGTCTGTAGACAATGTTTAATTTTATTTTTGAGCTTTATGCAAATGGCATTGTAGTGTCTGTAGTCATCTGGGACTTGTATGACTCAATATTATGTTCCTAAAGTCATCTGTGTAGTTGTGTGTAATTGTGAGCCATTCATTTTTGCTGCTGGATAATATTCCTTTTTAAAAATGATAGGACAATTTATTTATGTATTCTTAATGGATATGTGGGTTGTATCCAGTTTTCTAGTATTCAGACACTGATAATGAATAATTTTGTACATATTTTCTACATATGAGGGTTTCTCTAAGGCAAAATTTGAAATGTAAGCATGAGTATTGAATTTTATCTCAAATGCCTTTGGCATCTGTTGGGGTGGAGAGTGTGTTTATCTTTCTTTGATCTATTCATGTGGAAAAGTATACAAATCTGTATTCTAATATTAAGCTTTACTTGCATTCGTGGGATGATCCCTTTTAGTCACGGTATGTCACTTTAATGAACTATTGGAGTCAATGCCTTTATATTGGGGATTTTTTTGTCAGTATGCCTAAAGGAGGCTGGCCTGTGGTTTTTGTATCAGTGTTGTGCTGGCATCATAAAAAGGACCAGGAAACTTATTTTGCTCTTCTCTCCTACAGTTTCAGTAGTGTTGGAATTACTCATTTCTCAAAGACTTGAAAAGATTTGTCCGTGATACATACAGGCTCAGTGTTTTGTGAGAGTTTGCTCTTTACTGGCTATCTTAGTTTAATTAGGTAAAAGTAATCATGGATTCCAGAGAAATAGCTACATAATAAAATTAGTAGAGTTGATTTACTAGATTCAAATAGAGTGATATGTTCTTCTATCATAGAATAAGTTTCTCTTTGTAAGTATTCACACTTCAGCCAACAAAAGAAGCCCTCAAAATCTGTAAGCAGAAGTGAATAGACCAGGTTATTTAAACACCAGCCAGTAAAGCCAGAAATTATGAACAGAGAAGAAATTAGCAACAAACTATCCTAAAGAATTCTGCGGTCAGGGACGAAACACTTGCTGACAGGCTATAAAATGTAATTAATATAATTAAAACATGAAATATTAAAAAAAAAAACCTCTGGCATGTGGCAAATAGTGTATTCAGAGGGAACATTTATGGCCTCATAGATTTTAATTGCTAAATAGGAAAGAATGAAAATAAATGAATAAATCATGCAACCTCAACAAGGTAGAAAAAACCTGGGTGGCTCAGTCGGTTAAGCGTCTGCCTTCGGCTTGGGTCATGGTCCCGGAGTCCTGGGATCGAGTCCTGAGTCAGGCTGGAAGCCTGATGTCAGTGGGAGCCTGCTTATCCCTCTGCTTGCTGCTCTCCCTGCTTGTGCTCTTTCTCTCTTTCTCATTCTTGCTCTCTCTCAAATAAATAAATGAAATCTTAAAAAAAAAAAAAAGTAGAAAAAAGCCTTTTGTAGTCTAGCCTCCCCCAAAAGCAGAACACAGGACAGAGGTTTGTGTGCAGGCAGTTTACTTGGGAATGTATTCCAAAGGCAGAGTGAAAGACAAGGGGAGTGAGACAGGAGGGAGAGCCAATACAAGGATGCATTGTCAGGCTGGCCTGTCCATAGGCAGCTGGTGCTCAGTCTTGCAGGATCTTTGAGGAGCCTTGGAATCTCATGTAGGAGACTGAAGGGGAAAATATTTGTCCATTGACCTCTGTCCCCTGTTAGTCATAGGTGGTCTCACAGGCATTGACTCCTCTCTGCCTTTCAGGACCTAGCAGGTGTCCATAGGTATCTGCAGATGTCCCTCACAGGACACCAGAGAAGCCCCAGGGCAGGAATCAGCCATATGTGGTGTAGATCCTTGAGGATGCATTGGTAGGTTATACCTGCGCAAAGCTGGTCAAAGTCTCTGGCACTGGACTGAGACCAGAGGATTTGGAAGGGAACAGAAGGTGTACCTCTCATAGAGGTGGAGCTCTTCCAGAGCTAAAGAAACAAAGAAAGCAGAACTTAATGAACTAAAAGGAAATAGAAAAGAGTGGTGTTCTAAATAAATAGAAAAATTTGTTCTTTAAAAATAAAACAACATTCAAATAGACAAACCATTGTTCAACTTAACTTTATTAGTCTGCTCAGGCCACCATAACAGAATACCATAGACTGCATGGCTCAAACAACAGAAATTTATTTCTCACAGTTCTGGAGGTGGAAAGCCTAAGTTTAAGGTGCCAGACAATTTGGTTCTTGGCGAGGGCTGTCCTTGGGTTGCAGATGGCTGTCTTCTCACTGTGTCTGCATGTGGTGGAAAAAGAACTCTGGGGTCTCTTCCTCCTTTTTATAAGGGCAGCAGCCTTATCAGAGTAGGGCCCCACATTTATGGCTTTGTTTAACCTTATTACCTCCTCACAGGTCCTATATCCAAATATAGTCATATTGGGTGATAGAACTTCAACCTATGAATCTTGGGGGGACATGTTCCATCCGTAACATTAACAAAGGGGAAAGGGTGTAGAAAGCACATATATTCAAAAGTGGGAAAGGCACAGTGGCTCCAGATATGGAGGAAATGGAAAGAATCGTGAACCTGTGTTTTCCACAACTCTGCACTCAAGTTGAAATCCTAGAAGACATGGATGATATTTTAGGGAAACACATATTTTCAAGACTGACTTTGGGAGCAGTAAAAAACCTGAAAATAAGCAGTCCAAATGTTTTGAAAACAGTGAACAAGGCGTGCTGGGTCATGGGACCCTAGATGATATAGTGATCCCCTCTCGCTGGGAGCTGAGGCTCTGGCTTCTTCACTATCAGAGGGCTGGAGAACATGAGGAGGCAGCCTGGGACCTCAAAGGTAAGCCTGGGCCATGCGGGAGGCTGGCTGCCCAAGATCTCCACAGAGATAGTGGGGCTCTTGAGGACACTCAGCTGTGTGAGGGAGCAGGCAGGATGTAGGGGAAAAGCTGTCTCCTCCAGCTCCCAGGGGCCTGACTCAGGTCTCTGTGCTGGGGCCACAGCCCTGCCAGCCTGGCTTCTCCTGCAGTGTAATCGAGGGTGATGCTTGTTTAGAGAAAAACAAGCAAGTCCAAGATCTTGGTAATGTTCTCTTTCTTAAGCTGAATTGTTGCTATGTGGGTCTTTGTTTTATTATGCTTTAGGCCCTGAGTACATTTTATGTCTGCTCTTGTGTATGTGACATGTGTCAGAATTGTGAAATCCTAGGGTTCCTGGCAATGAGCATCAGTGCCATGGCTGGGAGGGGTCCTGGGCACTGAGCCAGTGAACGGATCGCCCCTTTCTTCCTGTGGCAACTCCCGTGGCACTCCTATCTGGACACCGGCTGCCTGCGCCTCACATCTGCGAGGGGCTGTGTTGTTCCTCCTGGCACGGGGCTCGCCTCACACTTGTCTCTCTCTGTTTTTCCTCAGCTCCAGCCCTTCTCTGAGAGGGGGAGCAGGTGATGGCAGCCATGCTCCTGACAGCCTGGCCCCAGGTGAGCTGTGGCTCCTTCAGCTCTTCCTCTGAACAGTTTCACATTGAAGAAAACTGAGAAGGGAAGCTGGTGAGCTTTGTGGTGGAAGCTGGAGGGGCCCTCCTTGCTTCTGCCTGGATCTTGTGGGAAGAGTGGTGATGTGAAGGGATGTAAGCAACCGGAGAGCATCCCTGAAGGCAGGAGTGAAGTGGTCTGCACACCGAGGTTCTTTGCTCCTCGGGTGAATAGGGGACATGGAAGCTGCTCATGGAGGATGCTCCATGCATGGATGTGAATGGAGGGGGATAGCAGAGGATTAGGATGCCCAGGGACTGGGCTGTAGGTGAAGAGGAGTAGTAGGACCAGATCCTCACAAAGGGTGGCTGTGCCTCTAATTTGGTGGGGATGGCGAGATGAGAGGAGTGGGGTCTGGAGAAGGAAAAAGGAAGTCCTATGGGACAGGATGTCTCATTGTGTCCCGGAGAGGCTTTCAGGGCTTGGGTGCAGCGGCTCCAACTTTAGGTCTCTGATAAGAGCTCTGGACCCTCCCCCGCTCAGGAAAATAAGCATGCAAACCAAATTCTCCATACAATTTCAGGGACTTCACGGACCCCTGAAGCGTATCCATGGACCTCCATGGACTACAGGTTGGGAATAATCATAGTCACAGTAACTCCAGTAACATTGTTTGAGGCTTGCTGCGCTGCAGGCACCATACTAAGCCCTTGCATGGACGCTCAGTCCTGACACCTGCCCTCTGAGATAGGTGCTGTGTTGTGCTCATTCTGTCACAAAAGACATGAAGGCAAAGGGGAGTAGAGTGCCTTGCCCAAGGTCATACAGCCGGTGTTTGATTCTTAACTGCTCATCCCTGTGACATGTGTGCAACCTGTGAAGTTAATGTGGTCAGAGTTGTGATGGCTTTCAAGGCAATAATTTTTAGGGGTGATTCAAAAAGAAGCTGACCACTTCAGAAAGAATTCCATTGGTCCAGGTGTGGTGTCGGCTTCATCAAGGAAAGTAGTTGTTAAAGAATCCAATTCAAGTAATGCTTAACATAAAGATCTTTAGGATGTTGAGAGTCAAAGGACTGGGGGTAGGGTAAGGGAGAGGGAAGAGTCAGGAACAATCCCCAGGTTTCTGGCTGAGATTTCCTGCACAGATGTTGGGGGATGTTTGAATTCAGGAGGTGGCGCCAACGTACTAGCGTAAAGGGTGGTGGTGGCGGCAGTGAAGGCATTTAATATTGTTCAGAGAAGTTCCAAGGTCACAGATGAGTGACTTGCAGACTCACCCAGAGGTTGGACTAGAATTGTTGATGGGTGGAGGTCAGTGGAAGGAAGCAAGACAGATCCTGACAGAGAGGAATTGAGGGCATACCCCTGCCAGTGCATCCCCAAGGTTGTTACAAAAGACTGAGGGGGGCAGAGAGAGAGAGAGAGCGACCAGAGGCTGCAGCTGCCCAAAGGGAGCCATCAGCCCTGATGCAGAGAAACAGTGAGTTCTTGGGTAAAGTTGGAAAGGACGAGAGGCATGAATGGGAGAGGGTAACAGAAAATGTTGGATTTTCAGTAAGACGCCTCTGGAAGCAGAATGGGCTGCTGCCCCCACCATAGCCAGTCAGGGCAGTGCTGAGCTGCTGGAGGTGCTTGTAGCAGGGGCAGTGACCGGAGTCAGGCGACAGACGGGGGCTGGACCAGATGGAGGCCATAGCTGTTATCCGGGGGTGGCTGGAGGTTTACAGGTGAGGGGAGCAGGATGGAGAAGCCAAGATCTCAAGTGGGAATGCTGGTGGGTTGGTCCTGAGCTGCATCTGCCACTGAGGACAGGGCCTAACTGAAAGAATGGAGTTGCTTTGGGAGAACTTGATATGGGAATTTTTTTTCTGTCATCCCAACTTAGGATATCTTTTATAAAAGTAAAATATGGCATGAGGTTCCCTGCCATGAGAGATGTCAGATATTCTTCATTGTTTACTTTCCAGGTGCTATTTCTCAAACCTTTCCCCTTGTTATTAATTCTGTGCTCTTCAGAAGCTCCCTCCCCAAACCCTTATACTGCCCTCTGCCCCTCACTTAGGGCCTGAGCCATGGAATTGGCCCTAGGGCAGCAGGAACCTGTTGTTTCAGAAGTCGGTGACCTTCGAGGACGTGGCTGTGTACTTCACCCAGACGGAATGGGATGGCCTGTCCCCTGCACAGAGGGCCCTGTACAGGGATGTGATGCTGGAGAATTATGGGAATGTGGCCTCCTTGGGTAAGGCCTCTCTCCCCCTGGGACCCAGACGCTGCCAGTTGGGGTTTCCTGGCTTATTGCCCCCTAACAGGTTGCAGGTGGGGTCTCTGGTAATCCTTTACTGAGTGGGAACCCCAGGGGCTGAGATTCCTAATCCCCCTTGAGTCAGGGGTTGCTGGGAAGGGTGAACCTCAAGCCCTTTTTGGGCCAGTACAGGACTTGGCTGGGACTGGTGTGCACTCTTTATCCTCCCTCTAGAAGTTGTGGTTTAGACACTGTGGAAAAAAGAAACTTACTGTTTCACACAGCATTATTTTCAGGTTCACCCTCACCCGACCTGCATATCTTGAGGTCTTCTGGGCCCAAGTCTGGGCCATTCCCAACTCCTCCCACACCTTCTCAGGACCCCTCCTCCCCCCACACACATATACCTTCCAAGCTCCCCATCTTTCCAATTGCCCCCATCCCCGACTTTCCCATAGTCATTAGGCATGGGATCCCCTAGCGCTCTTATTTTGCCTTCCCATTGCCAAGACAATCTGAGGAGATGCTTAAGAACTCATCTGTGGGAGATTATTCACTTGTTTCTCCTATTTCTTTTCCCCTAAACAGGATTTTCTCTTCTCAAACCTGCTGTGATCTCACAACTAGAGGGAGCAGGTGAGCTGGGGGGCCCATCTCCACTGGTGGATGGAACAGAAACAGGCCCCCAGGGCCTCTGGACTGGTAAGGGACACACAGGTTGCCTATTATGGGGGAAAGTTTAACTCTTTAAGAAGAAGGTCAACTTAAGCAACATATAAGCATGCCACATTTATGAGCCAGCCGTACAGAGTAAAATTTAAATAAATGCTGATGATTTATAGAGATAGGTACAGTTGAGACCTGACTATTTTTGCAGTTTGCTGTTTCTGATTCCAAGAACAGATCTTTTTTCATTCTAATTCTTTCCAGGCCTAATTTTGGAATTCTGCCTTTCTCAGATGAAATTAATGGATGGTGTTTTTGGGTCCTTGCTACTTCCTAAGCATTGTGCACTTAATGTGATGGATAGAGAATTAACAGTCTTTTTATACAGAAAGGCAGAATAGCCTGGCAGTTAAAAGTACAGTCTTTGAAGTAGACTTGACTGAGGTCCAATCCCAACTGCTATTCCTAGTTATATGACTTCCTAGTTGTGACTTTAAGCAGGTCAGTTATTTGAGTTCTCTAAGATTCAGTGTTTTTATCCCTGAAAATGGAATAATATACCTAACATATAGTGTGTGCTCAATGAAGTATTAGTTTTTATTTATTTATTTATTTATTTATTTATTTATTGGAGGAGACAGCTGTATATAGTAAGCTGTGGGAAATAAAGTGGAAGGGAGAAAGTGCTCTTTATTCAGTGCTTCTCAAATAATGTGCAAGTGAATCACCTGGGTGTCTTGCAAATAAGCATGTTGTCATTTAGTAAGTGTGGCATAGGGCCAAGATTCTGCATTTCTATTCTCAGGTTCTGCCAGTGTTTCTGGTTCCTAGACCATACTTCAAGTAGCAAGCTTCTCGTTGGCTTAAGCAGAGTAGTTGCCAGATGAATTCCCATTTCTTGTGATTTCCCATTTACTTACTGCATTTGTGGTGCATAGATTCTCTTGTATCCTTTCAATGAATCCTCCTTTTTAAAAAGATAGTTTCAGGGCACCTGGGTGGCTCAGTTGGTTAAGTGGCTGCCTTCGGCTCAGGTCATGATCTCAGCGGGGAGCCTGCTTCTCTCTCTCCCTCTGCCTGCCGCTCCCCCTGCTTGTGCTCTCTCGCTGTCTCTCTGTCAAATAAATAAATAAATAAATAAATTAATTAATTAATTAATTAATTAATTTAAAAAAATTTTTTAAAGAATAAAAAGATAGATTCAGTGGATTTTTGTTCATGTGGTCATTCAGCCAGATGAAGGGGGGAAAAATGATGTTGTGGAGCTCCTCAGAGGAGTCTGGATTTCATTCCATAGTCAGCAGACAGTACTGAAGTCTTTGAAGTTTTCGAATAACCATCATGATCTAAACTGAGAATGGAAACATTAATTAGTGTGTGTAGGTTAATTGGAGCAGGAAATCAAATGGCTTTTAAGCAGACAGAAGGGGAAGGTAGGTACAGGGCACAAGGCCCACGTCAGCAGAGTTGACTCTTAAAAAAACTTTCAGAAGGCCCATCCGGTGACATCTGTTTAAATCTCATTTGCTGGAACTGTCTTATGACCCCCCCCACTGCAAGAGAGTGTGGAAAATACAGTTTTTAGCTGTAGTTTCTATTGCTACCTCAAAAAAATTGGAGAACGTGTTAGTAAGGAAAAAAGGGAGAATGGATATTGGTTAAGTAACCAGTAGCATCTGCCACACCATAGGATTTGGTAAATAGAAGGTCACTAGTATAGAAAAATTGGCAAAGAATATAAGTGTTTGATCCACATGAGAAGTACAAATTTTAATCAATGTGAAAAAGCTTCACCCTCAGTAGAAACCAATGAGATACAAATTAAAACAGAGATGCTCCACCTAACACACTTGACATAGGTAGGCTGGGTCCAAGGACCCAGAATGGGTCCTGCAGGACAAGCCAAGAAGGTCCTTGGCTTTGAGTAGGGTAGAAACCAAATGCGAGCCAGGAGGAAGTGAGAGCAGAGTTTATTGAATAGCATAAGTGATAGAGTATGGCAGATGGAGTGTTTGGGAGATTCAGAAAGGAAAAGAGAGTGAGTCTCTGCTTTGCTTGGGGTCTAGGGTTTTTATTGAGGATTGGGATCTGGTGTACATGTCCTCTTCAGACACCCAGGAACTGGTCAGAACAAAGACAAGTGTCCAGGTGTCCTCCATAAAGCACTTATTGCCTGGAGCCAGGGGGTTTTGGCATCAAGAGGTCTAGAGTCGGTCTAGAAAACATATATGACGGCCCTGCTTGGTCATTCCTTAGGTGTTATCACCCGTGCTGGAAGACCCCCAAAAGTCACTAACTCCTTGACCCTTATAAGAAGGACATACATCATTTGTACTGTAAGGTGTGTACAAGGTGGGGTGGGGTACAGGTCCTGGCAAGAATAGAAGCAGGAAAATAAGCAAAAAGCAGTTTTTCATGGAGTTCCTTCAGTTTCCCTGGCTCATACAGAGAACAATTATATTGATGGAGAGAATACACCAAACTGGAATAGACTTTTGGGGATGAATGGGAATCAGTAGTCTTTCCAGAAAGTACTTCAGCAATACATATCAAGAGCCTTTTAAAAGTTTGTCCTTGGGGCGCCTGGGTGGCTCAGTCGTTAAACGTCTGCCTTCGGCTCAGGTCATGATCCCAGGGTCCTGGGATCGAGCCCCACGTGGGGCTCCCCGCTCCGCGGGAAGCCTGCTTCTCCCTCTCCCACTCCCCCTGCTTGTGTTCCCTCTCTCGCTGTCTCTCTCTGTCAAATAAATAAATAAATAAATTAATTAAAAAAAAAAAAAAAAAGTTTGTCCTTGATAGTCTGGATATTCCCTCCTAGAGTATCCTAATAAACTAATCAGAGATACAGACAAAGATGTGCATGCACAAAAGTTTGTCATAATTTTATATAATAAAATGTTGGAAATAACCCAGACATTCAGTATAGAGAGAATTGGTTAATTTAAGATACCTCTGCAGGATGGAATGCTATTTAGCAATTTAAAAAATATTTTTACAGAATAAAGATAATGGAAAATTGTCATTATTAGTGTTAAGGAAGAAAAATATTTTCAATTTTGAATAAAAACATTTTTAGAAAAATGATTGGAAGGAAAATCTTTGGGGGAGGAGATACATCAGAAGATTAGATGTAGTTAGGTGGTTGTATTTCACATAAATTGAATTTTCTTCTTTGTGCTTTTCTGATATTAGGGATGACTACTATTTTTATAATTGGGAAAAGACCAACAGTTTTGAAAATGCTTGCTAGGGAAATCCAGGTCACTTAGGTCTCTTGAGGGTGATTAGAATGAAATACTGGGGCAGGGGGCTTATTACCTGTGGTTGAGGAGAGATGAGAGATGAAAAATAGAGGCAGCATTTTGAGATCAGTTTTGAGAAATTTGGGAACAAAAGATCCTTAGCTCTATTGGGACTGTAGGGATTCCAAAAAGAATGTTAGGGACAACGGCTCCTGGGTGGCTCAGTCGCCTGGCTCAGGTCATGATCTCGGGGTGGGGTTGAGCCCCACGTCAGGCTCCCTGCTCAGCGGGAAGCCTGCTCCTCCCTCTCCCTCTGCCTCTCCCCCTGCTTATGTGCTTTCTCTCTCTGTCAAATGAATGGATAAAATCTAAAAAAAAAAAAAAAAAAAAAAAAAGAACATTAGGGACTAACCAATTTCAGGATTGAGGGAAGAGGAAGAAGAAAAGGTAAGGAGAAGAAGATGGCTTCTCTAAGCAGAAAAAAGGTGAAGGAGGAATTTTGGAAAGCCATGAGTTTAAGTTCAAAGAAAAGAAAAAAAAGTTCTTTCCCTTTCACCTCCTGGTGCTGTAAACTCTTGCCATCCTGTGTTGCTACATGTTGGATCCTGTGCCTTTTCCTTCTTAAGCAGTTTCCATTTTTATCAACAAGGGACTTAAGGACACAGGGATAGCTGAGAAAAAACTGCAGAGTAAAGTGTGGTGTGATGGAAAGAATGCTCATCCGGTGGATAAAACCTAGGATTTTGTTCCATTGCTGTCACATTTAACCTTTATGTTACTGGTTATTTGCATAGAGGTTGGTAATCTTTTTAAATCGTTCCTGCTCAAAACTGTACAGAAAGTGTATAAAGCATACTGGAGAACAAAATCTCCCAAAATTCCTGTACCAATTTGCTCAGTTTCTTGTGTATTCTTCCAGGAGTTTTCTAGGCACGCACATACAAATACATAGGTATATATTGGCCCATTTTATTTTTCCTTTATACAAATGGAATCTACCGTACATCCATTTCTCAGCTTTTTTTTTCCATTTAACAGTGTATCTTGGACATATTTTCACATCAACATATATGGATTTGTTTTTTTGTTTGTTTGTTTGTTTGTTTGTTTTACCGGCTACATATTATTCCACCTTATGGAGGAACCTTAGATTCTTTGACCTAGTTTGGCGATTTTCAAGAGACCCTTGATAACTAGGATTCTTTTTTCTTTTTTAAGGTTTTATTTATTTATTTGACAGAGAGAGACACAGCGAGAGAGGGAACACTAGCAGGGGAAGTGGGAGAGGGAGAAGCAGGCTTTCTGCGGAGCAGGGAGCCCAGTGCGGGGCTCGACCCCAGGACCCTGGGATCATGACCTGAGCCAAAGGCAGATGCTTAATGACTGAGCCACCCAGGCGCCCCTTACCTATGATTCTTTATTCCTTTTACCACGGTTCTTTTCTTTTCTCTAACATGGATCTTACATGATACTTTATGTTTTCTGTTTTTTTAATAGTAGATATTGATGTCCAGACTGACAATAATTTGATAAAGGAAATGTATGAAGAAAAACATAATACATCATTTGAACTTCAGAGGGACTTTTCCCAGGACACAGACTTTTCAGAAGCCTGTATTCTAGAGAAACAGCAGGAAGTCCATTTAGTAGGAAGCATAAAGAAAGAAAACTGCAGCGTCATTGACGGAATAGTGATAGACGGCAGCAACCCTGGGGAGGAGTATTTCTTTAGTCAGAGTCCAAACTTGGATCAGTGTCACACCGTCAGCACTGGAGAGCAGCCCCCTGAACGTATAGGATTGGAGAGAGCCTTCAGCTTTGACACAAAACTTATTCAGCATGAAATAATTCATTCGGGGGAAAGATCTTTTAAATGTGAAGAATTAGTGGAAACCTTCAGGTGTAACCCTCAGCATCAAGATGGCTACACTGGGGAGAAGCCCTATCAGTGTAAGCAGTGTGGCAAAGCCTTTAGCATTAATGCAAAATTAATTTGGCATCAGAGACTTCACAGTGGGGAGAAACCCTTCAAATGTGTGGAGTGTGGGAAAAGCTTCAGTTCCAGTTCCCATTATATCACCCATCAGAGCATCCACAGCGGGGAGAAGCCCTATCAGTGTAAGGTATGTGGCAAAGCCTTCAGCGTCAACGGGAGTCTAAGTCGGCATCAGAGAATCCATACGGGAGAGAAGCCCTATCAGTGCAAGGAGTGTGGAAGTGGCTTCAGCTGCAGTTCTGCATATATCACACACCAGAGAGTCCACACTGGAGAGAAGCCTTACGAGTGCAGTGACTGTGGGAAAGCTTTCAGTGTTAATGCAAAATTGATTCAACATCAGAGAATCCACACTGGAGAGAAACCTTATGAGTGTAATGAGTGTGGGAAAGGCTTCAGGTGCAGCTCCCAGCTGCGGCAGCATCAGAGCATTCACACCGGGGAGAAGCCCTATCAGTGTAAGGAGTGCAGGAAAGCCTTCAGTAATAATGCAAAACTCATCCAGCATCAAAGGATCCACACAGGTGAGAAACCCTATGAGTGTACCGAATGTGGAAAAGCCTTTAGTGTCAAAGGGAAGTTAATCCAGCACCAGAGAATCCACACGGGGGAGAAACCCTATGGGTGTAACGAATGTGGGAAAGCCTTCAGGTGTAACTCCCAGCTGCGGCAGCATCTGAGAATCCACACCGGGGAGAAGCCCTATGAATGTAATGAGTGTGGAAAGGCCTTCAACGTTAATGCAAAACTAATGCAGCATCAGAGGATTCACACTGGAGAGAAACCCTTTGAATGTAATGAGTGTGGGAAATGCTTTACTTCTAAAAGAAACCTACTTGATCATCACCGAATCCATACTGGAGAAAAGCCTTATCAGTGTAAGGAATGTGGGAAAGCCTTCAGTATCAATGCCAAACTAACTAGGCATCAGAGAATCCACACTGGGGAGAAACCTTTCAAATGTATGGAATGTGAAAAAGCATTTAGCTGTAGTTCTGACTATATTGTACATCAGAGGATCCATACTGGAGAGAAACCCTTTCAATGTAAGGAGTGTGGAAAAGCCTTCCATGTTAATGCCCATTTAATTCGGCATCAGAGAAGCCACACTGGGGAGAAACCCTTTAGATGTGTGGAGTGTGGCAAAGGGTTCAGCTATAGTTCTGACTGTATTATACATCAGACTGTCCATACTTGGAAGAAACCCTATGTGTGTAATGTGTGTGGGAAAGCCTTCAGGTTTAGCTTCCAACTTAGTCAGCATCAAAGTGTCCATAGTGAAGGAAAATCGTAATGAGAAGGATGTAGAAAACTCTCAAAGTTAATGAAATGGATCAGGTATCATCAGATTCGCCGTGGTAGAAAACCTTGAGGGAAATCAATACGGCATCTTCCCATGGAAACACATCTTTTCCATCTTACTTTTAAAATCAGGAATGATGACTGGTTAAAAAGTAACAACCAAAAATAAATAGCTTGTCTTATACCAACAACCAATTAGAAAATATGATGAAAGAAAAGATCCCATTCCCAACAGCATCAAGAAAAGTGGCTCTCCTAGGAATAAACTTAAGTATTACACAGGGTCTATATGGAGAAAGAAATCTCCATTGAGGGCCAAAAAAGGTAAAATAAATGGGGAGAGAGAGAAACCTTGTTCTTGGATAGGAAGATTCATGTAGATATTCACTCTGCCTAAATTTACTTCCCTTTCATTTTTGACACCAAGCATGCATCACTTTTGTAAAGAGGATAAACAATAAAGATTTCCGTAGAAAGAAAAGATGAGTAAATTTTTTAATTTCATGGGAGAAAAAATATATATAATATATATAAAATATATATATAAATATATTAAATATTTATGTTCTTAATAATCCCAAATAAAGTTAAAAGATAAAGCACAAAAAGAAATACCTTTGTAAAATTTATGATATAAATGTTTAATATGTAAAGATAGGTTTTATAATCAAGAGAAAAGTAATCTAATAAAACCCAGAAAAATGACATTAGCAGGCATTTAAAAAAAAAAATCTAATAAAGAGATGTTCAGTCACAGTCCTCTAAGGATTGAAAATGAAATACGCACACAATCATACCCAAGGAGCCCTCAGACCGCTCTTCCGCAGACCCTCCCATAGACACACATAGTCACACACAGTGTACCCTATGTACACAGAGACTGTACACCCCCATAGGCCAGTGACATCAGCTCCTGCATGTTCTGTAGCTTGAGCAACCAGTGTTAGCTAGGGGTGCTACCTTGAGTATTTCAAAGGAGCCATTCCTGTTAGAAAGCTAATGATGTGGTATAGGACCTCAGCAGAGTGTCTGGGGGATGCCACTGTGTGTAAGTCCCACTGCTCTCCCCCAGACTCTGGGAGCTGAGGAAGGGTGGAGGCCAGACCCTGGAGCCCCAGAACATAGGAAGGAGCACGGCCTTTCTTCCCCCTCATCTGACCCTGATTCTCTGCCGTGGCAAGACCAAGGCAGGGATTCTAGGAGGGTCAAGAACCACTAAGGACAGAACCTACTGTCTGGGATCTGCTACCAGTGTCCTCTGTGACCACGGTCTCTCTGGGTCTCAGGCTCTTGTCAGTGCAGGGTGAGGGCTGGTCCCAGAACTCAAGGCCCTTCCCACCCAGATGGTCCCTGAGGGTTTTCTCCCTCTCTCTGGGTTTGTTACTGTCCAGGACAGGTGCTCTGTTCAGATTCTAAGGACAAGAGGAGGAAGAAAGTTAGACACCTGTGGAGCCTCATGAAGTCACACGGCTCCATCAGCCAGTAGTCCTGCCATCTTGTATCCTCAGTGCTCCTTACTCCAGCCCAGGGCTGCCTGGGTCCAATGGGAGCCTTACCAGGAAAAAAGGAGCCATGGCACTGGAGACCTCTGTCCCCTCACAAAAGCTCTTTTTCTGAACTGGAGCTGTGGGCCTGGAAGGGCCAGGATTAAATAAAGCCTTTCTCCCTTAGTCCGGGTGTGTTTTGTCCCTACAGCACACCCTTCCAGCCTGGCCTGTCACACTGGAAGCGCTCTCAGAGCATCTGGTCCTGCCCTGTCCAGGTCAGAGGAAAATGTGGTTGTCCATGGGCACCCAGCAGGTCAGGGGACAGCCTGGGGTGAAAGGCCAAAGCTAGGCAAGGCTCCAGTGTCATCTGGGGGAAGAAGAGGCCCCGCACAGCTACTCCTGGGCTGGTACCCCTTTCCTCCTGGCACTGGGGCTGGGGGTTGTGAGCAGAGGCTTCTGGACCTCTGCCTCTGAGGTCCCCACTCTTGCCACACCACAAGCCCACGCTGTCTCCTAGCCTGTCTCTTGATAGGGAACTGAGGACACCCTTCCCCTTCCACAGGCCAGGGCTGACCAATGCTGGGGAACTGGAGATGAGGCGAACCTCGGCCTTCGCCCCAAGTCCCCAGTCCACGGGCTGGGACAGCTCCCTGCGCTCCCTTCCCCCTGCTCTCAGGCCCCGGGCGCCGCACAGACCACGTGGTCCACAGCAAATCCAACTCCTCCCGGGGCTGCCGGGGCTCTAGCCCTGGGTCTGAGCCCGCTCTGTTGGGCCCTGGCTCCTCCGCCTGTCGTTCGGGCTGCCAGCGGCCCGAGCCTCCCTTCTGCTCCAGCTCACCCTGCCACTGCCTCCCAGGCCCGGGTGGCTCCGGTGATCCTGCAGTGTGGCCCCTACCTCCTGCTGGCCGCGGAAATCCCACCCGCTCTCAGCCGAAGCCCAGCCTCCAGGAAACCCCCGCGCTGCTCGGCCCACTTCCTCCAGCCAGCCACGGTAAGGGGCAGTTAGGCCACTCGTTCCGCGTGTCAGCCACCCGCCTTTGGCCTGCAAGCCCTTGGCCCACGTGCTACCAGGATGGGGACCCGAGGCTCTGGATCCCAGCCGCCCTGGGCCACCGCGCGCGGCGTACGGAGCCAGGTGACGGCCTTCTGCTGCCGCCTCACTCCCCGGCCGGCCTGGGCGCGCGCCTTCCCGCCCTGGCACTGTTTTGGCCTCGGTGCGAGGAGAGGCCGGAGCGTCGGGCCTGCGCGCGTCCAGGGCCCTGCGACCTGCACTTGGGCGCGAGAAGCCATTAGCAGCCAGTGGCCGCCAGCCGCGGCCCCCTGCGGCCCCCGGTGGCCGGTTCGCTCCCTGCAGGGCGCGAGACGCCCCGGGCCGCCCTCCCCGCGGGGCGGGAAGCCCGGAACCGCCGCTGTGAGGCCGCGGGACAGCTCCTCCCTGCCCTTATCCCGGGGGTATCCCTGGAGCAGAGTCCTGGGGCAGCCGGGTCTGAGCCCTTGGTGGAACACTCTCCTGGGGAATCCGCCGGGGGTGGGGGTGGGGTGCACATGACCTTCGACGCCAGGCAGGGTGGGGTCCGAAGGACCCTTAGAACGCTTAGCCCAGCGCATTGCAAACTTTCCCCTCAACCCCCCCCCCCACACCCCGGAAATCTTAGAGGCGCGTATTGTAAACTCCTAAGTAGAGCCGCTGTGGAAGACTGTGAGGGGGTGGGGGGCAGTTGCCAGTGGGCCCGAGAGTCAAGGGCAGCGGTTCTGCTTAATGATGCCTTGATCCAGGACGGAAATCGCAGTGCGTTCCACAGAATCCAAGCGTTCCACGCAGGGCCACCCACGGGTGTGAGGTGGGTAGGAAGAACAAGAGATGAGGGAGATGGGCTCCATAGCCGGGCTCTCCTGGGAAAGGCATGTGGTAAAGAACCGTGAGTTGGCCTCCGCATGACAGTGGGGGAGGAGAGAGTCAGTGCAGGGACCAGGTCAACAGGGAGCAGGGGCCTAGCCACGCTTTGCCGTGTCCCTTCTGCCCAGAGGGCTCTCCCTGCCTTCACACTGAGCTCAGCCAAAACACCACATGCTCCTCGCTGGCCTCCCGGGTCTCCTTAGCCCGCACTGGGTGCCCCATGCGGTGTCCCCCACCAGCTCTCTGAGCGCTCTTCCTGAAGCTGCGGCTTTCCGGTCTTACCCTGGGGACCACGAAGTCACTGGGGGGTGGGAGCGGGGGCAGCTCGTTGGGCTAGGCAGGACCTTGCTAGTTAGGTAATTTCAGTTGAGCGGATAATGTTAGTGAGTCAGTAAGGGAAGAAGTGTTTGGTGCCTGTGTTTATATGGTTTATACATCTTCATCAACAACGGATGTCCAGGTGAATTCCCCGGGTTGGGGAGCCATGGGATGAGCGCCCTGGCCTATGAGCGCAAACGTCTTAGAATTTGGTTGCTCTCCAGTTGCCCACCAGAGGGCGCTCCACCCCCCAAATAAAGATCTGGAGGCTGAAGTTTGAGGTCCGGCTAGGATGATTCAAGCTCTCTGGCCTCAGTATTTGCCCACCCGGTGCCGCTGCGCACCCCCCACCCCCCGCCCCAAGCTTCCATTTGACTATAGCTGGCCAGGGTGTCTGGGGGCAGGGGCACCTGCAACTGGCTGGCTCTTCTCCTCGGGGAGCAGAGGTTAAGAAAACCACCAGCTAAACTGTCTGGTGTTTGCCGGATGAAGGAGGAGGGGAAAATGCTGTGGGAACTTGGGAGGCTAATAACTCATGACACAGCTTTTTTTTTTCTTTATTGTGGTAAAATACTCATAACATAAAATTTACCATTTTAACTATATCAAAGTGTCTAATTCAGTAGCATTGGGTACGTTCACAGTGTTGTGTACCCATCACCGCTTTTCATCACCCCAAAAGGAACCTCCTATTAAGAAATCTCTCCCCCATCCCCAGCCCCTGGCAAGCACTAGTCTGCTTTCTGTCTCTATGGGTTTGCCTGTTCTGGATATTTCATGTAAACGGAATCCAACAATATGTGGCCTTTGTGTCTGGCTTCTTTCACTTAGCGTAATGTTTTCAAGGTTCATCCATGTTGTAGCATGAATCAGTACTTCCTTCCTTTTTATTGGCGACTAACAAGTCATTGTATGGATATACCACATTTCGCTTATCCATCCATCTGTTGATGGACGCTTGGGTTGTTTGCACCTTTTGGCTGTTGTGAATCATGCTGCTATGAACATTGGTGTACAAAAATCTGAGCCTCTGTTTTCAATTCTCTCAGGTATATACCTAGGGGTGGAATTGCTAGGTTATGTGGTAATTCTGTGTTTAACTTTTTGAGGAACTGCCAAACTGTTTTCCACAGGGGCTGCACCATTTCACATTCCCACCAACAGGGCCTAGGCATTCCAGTTTCTCCACATCCTCACCAACATTTATTATTTGCTGTAATTTTTGTTGTTGTTATATGCACCCTAGTGGATGTGAAGTGGTATCTCATTATGGATTTGATTTATATTTCCCTGATGACTACTAATGTTGGGCCTCTTTTAACTGGTGTCCAGACTCCGGTCTTGCCCCCTTCTATCCACTCAAGAGCAGGCCAAGTCCTTTCAAAACCCAAGTCTGATCCTGTCTTCCCCAGCTCAGAACCCCTTGGGGCTCCCCACCCACTCTCCCTAGACTAGAAGACGCATCCCTACCCTCCCTGCCCCCACAACACACTCTCTGTGCTCTAGCCCCTAGAAAATTCTCCCAGTTGTTAAAATACACTTCTCCAAACCTTTGCATCTGCTATTCTCTCTACCTAGAATATTCTCCTATGCTCTCCTCCACTCCACTTCCCCCCAAAATGCCTCTCATCCTTCATGTCGCAGACCTCACTGACCCCTCATGACCTTTCGCATGGTGTGTCGCCCTTCTCTGTGCTCACCTGTCACACCCTCCCTAACTCCACCATGTCGCTTTCCACTCTGATCTGTAATTCACAGTTCAACTGTTGGTTTCACCCCAAAGACTGAAATCCACAAGGGTCAAGGCCAGGTTTGTAGGCTGGGCCCTGTGTCCTCAGAGCCCAGGGCAGCAGGGGTGCAATCAAACTGTGCTCACTGGCCACTCGGAGGGAAAGATGATGGGTGAGTGGGTGGGTGCACAGGTGCATTTGATTGAGGTCCTGGACCCAGTTTGTTTCCTCTGCCTGGAAGCTCCAGTGCCCTGGTTCACACATTTTTGGTCCCACCTGTTGGCCACCAACCGTGGTACAGCCTGGGCTCAAGATGGGTGCCTCCATCCACAGACAAGGCTGAGGGGACAATAGAGTGAAACTGTCTTTTCCCCATATAGGTTATAAATCCCTTTTGTGGTCATTTCCCCTTTCCACCTTAAGCTAAACTCCTTCTGTGCCCTTGACCTCAACCATTCCCAAGACCACAGGGGTCTTCCTTTGTCACTTTTGTCCCTCCCTCCCCAGCCTCTTGATTAGCTCCCACCGGCTTCCCTCTACCCTCTCAGAACACTATGGTCCTGTTTCCCTTCTCTGCAAAACCCTCCACTTGAGTGGTTTCCAACCTTAGCTCACATTGGAATCCCAGGGGGAGCTCTGAAACATCTTGATGCTCAGGCCGCAGCCCTGCTAATAGGAATGGGGAGGGCAGAGATGCCTGAGCACTGGTATGCACCCAGGTTACTTTAACTTGCGCCTGAGCTTGAGAACTACTGTTCTTGATACTGCACGCCTCAGAGGCTGCCCCATTTCTTTTGTTCAGATGTCTCAGTTGAGTACTTTGTACCCCCACTTGTGTTCTTCTCAATGTCTGACAACTCAAATCTTAGCATTCCAGGGCCTGGCCGAAGAATGCACAGAACCACCCTCTCCAGGCTGCTGAAGTCAGCTGGCTCCCTGTTCCTGGCATCCTCCATCTCCCTGCAGCCTGCAAGAGCGCCGTGTGGGATTGTGTGAACCTGGCCTCAAACCCCAACTCCAGCCCTTCGTTGCTGTGTGCTCTTGAGCAAGTTACTTAAGCTCTCTGAACCTCGTTTTCCTTAAACGTAACTTCCCTCCTGGGGCAGCTGAAAATAGACAGTGATAACCCAGAAATGCACGTCCAGTGCCCTGCAATGCAGCCTATTACGATCCAGGCCCTGTGCCCCTTCTGGCAACTCCCTGCACAGGGGTCCTCCCACCAGCCTCTCTAACCTCTTTTCCTTTCCTTTTCCTCAGACCCCTAACAATTGCTCGCCCTTACCGGGCATTTACTTGAAACCTGGCCTCGTCAAGGGTAACCTCTGGGTCTGACCCCAGCTTTAGGAAGGATGTCATCTTGTCCTCTCCCCTATTTTACAGAGGAGAAAACTGAGGCACCAGCTGGCAACTTGTCAAAGCTGCCTGGAAATGGCAGGCCTGGGATTCAAATCAGCACAGTTTGACGGAAGGGTTGGGCTCCTCACTGCTGGGCTGGCTGCCCGCCCCTTGCGAGGCCCAGGCTTGTGTCCTGGACCCTCTGTGTTCCTTGCAACCCTTTCTATATATTGCCAAGTTCCTAAACTTAAAAGATTTAGATGTGGAGGGTAAAATAGAGAACCTCCTAGAATAAAACAAAGGAGCATATCATCATGATATTGACGGCAGGAAATATTTCCTAAGTAAGACTCAAAAAAAAAAAAAAGGCTAACCTTAGAAGACTAGATAAGCTGGACTGAATTGAAATTAAGAACTTCTGTTCATTGGGGCGCCTGGGTGGCTCAGTCGTTAAGCGTCTGCCTTCGGCTCGGGTCATGATTCCAGGTCCTGGGATCGAGCCCCGCATCGGGCTCCCTGCTCCGCGGGAAGCCTGCTTCTCCCTCTCCCACTCCCACTGCTGTGTTCCCTCTCTCGCTGTATCTCTCTCTGTCAAATAAATAAAAAAAAAAAAAAGAAAAAAGAACTTCTGTTCATCTACAGACACCATTAGGAGAGCTAAGAGGCCACAGGGGGTGCACATGTTTGGCCAAATGATTCGGAGGCAGAACAGAGAAAGAACCCCTATGACTCCATACAGCTCCCTCATAAACAATTTTTAAAAATCACATAGGCCTGGCTTTGGACTCTAGCTCTTCTCAACTATTCAGTGAGATCCTGGATAGGTCTCCATGAGGCTCTGATGCCCCGAATTAATTCTTGTATTTCCAAACTGGGGATAAAATCCCTGCCTCACTGTTAGGTTTCCTGTGAGAATCAGAAAAGGGATTAATGCACCAAAAATGGATCATGGGTCAGCTGGGGAATTCTGTCAATACCCCTCTGTCCCTCCCTTGCAAATTGGAGTTCCCCAAGGACTTGGCAATGTGTTCGGAGTATGGGGGCGGGGGGTATAAATGTGATATGTGAATGGGCAGGGAACAGCATTCCTGGATGAGGGAACAGCATGAGAGAAGCGTGAGGGTGGAAAGGTACAGTCAAGGTCTTTGGGGGTTGGGTTAAGGTACAATCAGGGGAAAAGTGAGAACAGGTTCTGTGCATTCTTCGGCCAGGCCCTGGAATGCTAAGATTTGAGTTGTCAGACATTGAGAAGAACACAAGTGGGGGTACAAAGTACTCATCCCACTGGTTAGGGTGTGTGTGTGTGTGTGCTCTGGGTGCCCCCTCCACAGGCCGGGCCGGGCAGGGGATAGATCTTAAATACCGGGCCAAGGATAATGCCAGGCATTATCTGGAAGGACACAGGCAACCATAAAAGTTTTGAGGACGAGGGGTGCATAAATGATAGGGAAAGAGAGACAGGGAGAGACAGAGCTTTGGAGATTAGAGGTCGGGGCAGTAAAAGATTTCTCCATATGCAGCGGCCATTTCAGGACTTATGCTTCGAAGGAAGGAAGAACGGAACCTGAGTAAAAGAGAGATTGTGTTCAGTGGGAGGCGTGGGCCAGAGGCAGGGGGTGCGTGGGGCAGGGGGAGAGGAGCAGGAGAGGATCCCGCTTCACCTCCCGATCACTCCTAGAGAAGGGGACCACCAGACAGAGGGGCTGGCCGTGGTTCTCAGATGTGGCACCCGGAGCTTATTAGAAACACAGTCTGGGTCCCCACCCCACGCCTACAGAATCAGGGTGTCTGCAGTGGGCCCTGCACTCCAGGGGATTCTGATGAGTGCTCAGATTTGAGAACTGCCGCCGAGAAGAAAGGTCTCCCTGGTCTTCCCTTTCAGAGACACTGGTGAACGACAAAAGGTCACAGAGCCAGGCGGAGGTGGGGTCCCCTCCCCTGCCATAGTAGCCCATAGTGGCCTCAGCCCAAGCCAGCCTTCACCCTAAGGGGATGCACCCGGAGATGAGAATCTGCACCCGCTCTTGGGGACAGCTCAGCCAGCTTGCGTCTCTGCACAAACATTGGCTCTTGTGGGGCGGCCATAACCCCATCCAAAGACTTACCCCTTAAAACTTTCTCACTCCATCTTGCCTCCTGCCTGTGACTTTCCTTGGCAGACCCCCATCCCAGCCCTCTCCCAAGGGCACGGGCGGGGGGGGGCTAATTGGAAAAGGCAGGTGGTGGCCACGCTGGGGGTTCTGACCCAGGGCTTGATTATCAGTTTATAGTTAGGCTAAGGTTTAAAAATAGCAGTCCTGCAGGGGAGGGGGCAGTGCCTGGGTGTGGGAGGGAGGGAGGGAGGGTCCCGGCGCGGGTTAGATTTCAGTTCTGCTGCCTTCCCTTCTCCGGGTTTTGAGCTTCTGTCTTCAGGGGTGAGTTTCCTGCCGTAGGGGGATTGGTGAGGGCCCGCCTTGCTGGCAGAATGGCCCCCCTCCCCCCAGCACTAGCATTTTGTACTGAAGATTGCACAAGAGTTGCCTGCTAAGGGGAGGGGTCTCTGCATTTCCAGCTCTCGGGAGAGAGCAGAGGGGGTTCAGTGATATTGAGTCTTCCTTCTGCTCTTTCTAGAAAGCCTTGTCTTACTCTTAGGGTGAAATCTTCATCTGTGAGATCCTGGCTCAATGGCCTCACGGCCTTTGAGCCTTACCCGAGGGCAGCTTGCCCGGCCCTCCCTGCCCATCCTCATCCCACTGGTTAGGGTGTGTGTGTGTGTGTGCTCTGGGTGCCCCCTCCACAGGGCTGGGCCAGCCCAGATGGCCCACTTAAAGGAGCCTGATGCATGTCGGGGTGAATTTGTTAAATTATTTAAGCAACTAAGCGTCACGAGGACCCCAAATTATCATTTTGGGGAAGATGAAAAAGAAGGATTTGGTTAAGAAAAAGACTCAGGGTCTAGCAATTTTAAATTGGGGTTCAAAGAGCCACACCTGTGCAGAAACTATCCCAAGTTAGGCAGAGGCAGATCTTTCTCCCTTAGTCTTGCTGGTATGTCAATTTGCATTCCCAAAGGCAACTCGTCCTCCTACTTTATTATGTGCATACAAACATATGCAAAGATAGGTTCTAATTGCCACCCTCCTTTTACACCAAAGCAGCATATTATGCACTTGGTTCTGGACCTTGGATCCACACCTCCCCTCATTCACACCTTGGAATTTTCCTGGTCCTCGAAGATGTGTCCTTGTTATTATTATTTTTTTAAATATTTTATTTATTTATTTTGACAGAGAGAGAGACACAGTGAGAGAGGGAACACAAGCAGGGGGAGTGGGAGAAGGAGAAGCAGGCTTCCCACCTAACAGGGACCCCGATGTGGGGCTCGTCCCCAGGACCCTGGGATCATGACCCGAGCTGAAGGCAGACGCTTAACGACTGAGCCACCCAGGCGCCCCGTGTTCTTGTTATTTTTAACAGCTGCGTCGTATTCCACCTTCACCTCCTATAACGTTTCCCCAGTCCCTTCCTGCGGCCACGGGATTTGTCCAATCATCTGCTGTCACAGATGGCGCTCAGGCTGGAACATCATGTTGCCTGGACTTAAGTGTTAGGTTGGAGGGCACCTGCCTTTGTACCTACAGTGGGTGTTTGTCTTTCTCCCCTTGGGGAGGTAGGAAAGGAGACTCTTCAGAGCTGGACCTGGGAAAGGGGGGGGGATTTGAACCTTTTCCCTGTGCTTTCTAGTTATTTGCTCACCTGAGCTTCGGTTTTTAAAATCTGTAAAATGGGGCTCGCAGTCGGGAGGGTGCAGTGGGATCAGCTAAGTCAAGTGTTGGGTTCAAGGCCAGACGCCGAGCGAGAGCTCGAGGTGCCCGGAGTAGTAGAGTCTGACGATACAGCTGCCCCCGCATCGTTTCTGGGGTGACAGCCGGGGCGTGTGGGGAGGGTGGGGGTCTCAGAGCCAAGGATTGGAGCTTGGTCATCAAGTCATGGGTTCCCCGCCCATCTTCCCCGCGGGAAGATCACCGCCCCAGCCCCACCCTCGTTTTGACCCTGAGCTTCTGTGCTCTGTTGGGGAACGCTGGGTCTCCCCAGGCCCGTTCTGGGGCTACCTGTTGGGAGGCCTGGAGGAAGAAGGCACGTGGTCTGCCTTACATCCTCAAAGCTCTGGTCCCCGGCACAGTCCACAGATGGAGGGGCTGACCGCTAGCCTTACCTAATTCTGTGTCTTCTACACACGTGATTGCATCCAGTTCTCAGAATTGCCCCATAGGAGAGACGAATATCCTCACCAGCCAATGTCTCTTGTCATGGCGGGAACTTGCTCCATCCAAACGGAACCTCGTGTTCGCATGACGCCTCTGGGTTCTTCCACGCTGCCCCCTCAAGGCAGGGAAAGAGCCTGTGACGCGTGTGGGGTTTCCTGTTGCCCCTGGTTCACACTGGGGATGAGTCCTCAGTGGAGAGGTATACTGCTGGACTAGAGGGGGACTTTGATTTTGTAGGACTGGAAATGCCCTCTGTATGTCTGGAAGGAAAAACATAACACCTGCTACTAACATCTCAAAACGTCTGTGCGACACTTTCACCCTTAACACCCTCACTGCCAACATTTAGGATAAACATTGGTCAGCAACCAATCTTTTGAATCCTCTCGCCAACAGAGGTGTTCTCAGACCTGTGCAAATAGATCCTAAACAGTGCACATCTGTGTATCTGCATCTGTTTTCTCCTGCTGCAGGGGCTTAGGATGAATTGGTTGACCAGGCGCAGTTTGATGGGCTCCGTTCTCCAGCCCTAGAACCAGGTGGCTCAGGGTCGTCACTGATGTGAGAACGTGAGTAGAGAGAAGGAAGAGGCTTTGTTTAGTATACTCCGTATTTATGATGAACCAGAGGAGAGGAGGAACGTGCCAGAAAGCTCTGGCATTTCCTCCCAGCATGAGCATCAAGCACAGTCCCAACCGGAGGGGGTGTATGGGATGTCCCAGCAGCCCCCGGGTTCCCTGACATAGCATGGCCTGGTTTATCAGGAGATGAGCGCTGGGACCCTGCAGCAGTGGGTCCTCCAGACTCTAGGCAGATCTGAGCTCCAGGCCAGTTGTTTCCCCCAGGAGGAGCCACAAGCCACAGCAGAGCTGGGCCCCAGGTAGGTCTCCCTTGAACCAGACTGGTGGTGGGAGGGGGGAGCTCTCCCTGGGAGAGGGGATCCTAGCACAGAGCTCTCCAGATCACACTGAATCTCCCCACTCGCCCCGCTCCCACCCCTGCTCCTGTCCATGTGTCATAGCTTCCTGCCAGGACCCGAGTTTGGTAAGTCCCAGCTGGGTCGCGTGGGCAGGGAAAGTGGCAACCCAAGGCTGGGCCTTGGATGGGGGACAAGGCGTGAGGCCTGGTGTCGGGGAAAGCAGCCTTCCCCTTGAATCCTGCGGTTCTGTTGCTGTCGGCCTCCCTCTCTGTGAGCGGGTGGGCATTGATCTTTCCTTGCAGGCCGGCCTTGCCCTTTGCCTCTGCCCAGGGAAGAAGTCTGGTCGTTCCTCGAGGCAATGCTAAGTGTCCTATTGTTTCTGCACTTGGGATCTTTGCCTTCCCCGCTACCCCCCAAAGTAAGGAAAGGGGAGGGCATGCAGTGTGTCCTTCTCTCTCCCATAGGGGGTGGCTGTCCTGCAGCTCCCTGCTTCCTTGGAACTCGGCTCCCGGCTCTCACCACCACTGTGCAGGGCCTTCGGCTCACGGTGTCACCTCTTCTAGAGCTGTGTCCGGGGCGGGGGCGGCACTCTGAGCCGGGCGCTGCTCTTACTGCTGGCGAGCAGCGTTGTCTCAGGACGCTGGGTGAACAGTTAGGAATTCAGTTAGAGGACCGGGCGGGCGGTCACCCGTGGACGATGGGCACCCGCTTTCTTCTCTCCGCAGCCGCCGGTTCCGGATGAAGCCGTGGTCAGGCAGAGGGTCCCCCGGAGGTGCTGGAAGGTTGGCAGGCTCCGCCATGGAAAGAAAGTCCATGCTGTTGCCATCAGCGGCTCGACTCACCACGTGTACACGTGTGGCCACGGCTACATTAAGGTCTGGGATGAGAGCGCTCTGCATGCCTGCAACAAGGCCTCGCAGGCCCAGCTGGACTTGCAGGTGTGGGGGGTGTTCGGGGAGGGCTGGGGGAACCCCAACGTGACCTCTGTCGTGGGACTCGGAGCCCGGGCCTCGAGCAGGTGATGTGAGGGTGGGAACTGTTCCTGCAGGACCATCAGAACTGCGTCCTCGCCTGCAAGCTGTTCCCCGACGGGCAGCGCCTCATCACTGGGGGTCTGTCCTGGAACCTGACGCTGTGGGATCTGGCACCCACACCCCGTGTCAGGGCACAGCTGGCCTCCACGGGCCCCATGTGCTATTCCCTGGCGCTCTCCTCCAATGCCCAGATCTGCTTGGCTTGTTTCAAAGGATTTGTCGAGATTTGGGATTTGCAGAACCAAATCTTGATCAGGTACGACCCAGGGGAAGGCTGGACAGTGAGGCCTTTGGGAAGGCTTGTGTGCCTTTCTGGACCTCTCTTGTGCCTCTGTGCAGTAGGACTAGGTGAGTCCGTGTGGAGAATAGATGTGGGGGACTCCTGGGGGCTTCCTGGGCCCGAAACGTCCCGGTGGTTAGCCAGCGCGTGAACCTCTGAGTTCTTTTCCCGCCAGGAAGCATGAGGTGCCCGAATATGGGTCCCGCTGTGTGGACATCGCAGGCAGTAAGTTCTGGACAGGAGGAGAAGACACCAGACTATATTCCTGGGACCTGAGGTGCTACCAGAGGTTGCAGCAGCACGAATTACGGCCAGAGGTGTCTGGGCAGCCACCAGGGGGCTGAGGGTGGTCCCCGTGGTGGGGGGCCGAGGGGGCTTGAATGACGGGGTGGGCAGCTTGGAGTGCTGACTCCGGTCCTTCCCAACAGATCCTCAGCATTACCCATGACCCCAGTGAGGAGTGAGTGCTAGTAGGCCTGAGGACAAGCAATATCATCATTCTCCACACGCACCGGAGGGAGAAGTTTAAGGCAGTCCTTCATAAATATGTCAACCACCACAACCTCCAGTTTGCCTCCTGTGGTGAGTGGAAGCCAGGTGACCCCTCTAGGCGTCCTGTCCCACCCCGGGATGTCTGCTCTGCAGAGTCGGGGCCCAGCCTTGTTCCAGGCTCTGTTCCTCCCTCTTGAGCCCCAAACCTGGCCAAGTGGAGACGCAGGTGTCCCTCCCGCTCTCACCTCTGCACCCACGCCCGCCTTGCCCCCCGCTGCCTCTCCCTCTGTGGCCTGGCTCCCTGCCTGTCTTCTGTCCCCGTCCCTCTCCTCTCTGGCTCTCTGTAACGGTGCCTTCCTACACAGAAGAGCAGCTTGGAGACACAGGCAGGCAGAAGAGGCATGAAGCCCCATCTGATTGTCCTTTTGTGCAGTGATATTGAGCCCCATCCTGAGTGTGGCAGGAGGATAGGGCCAGGGGAGGGAATGGTTGGGCTCTTGGCTCGGATTTTTATAGATGGGCACACTGAGCCAGAGGAAGAGCTGCTCTTTTCCTAGTCACCTTGGGGATGGAGCTGGGACTGGAATGCAAGCTTGGTCTCTGGCCTCCGCACCTGCCTTTCCTTTGCCAGGGAGCTATTTTGTGACCGCACTGGACGAGGCGATCCACTGCATAGCTGCACCTTCTCTGCAAAGGTTGTTTCAGGTATTGGGAGGAGGGATGTGCAAACCCAGGCTCTCGGAGCTCAGACCCAGATCCCAGTGGACCGGGTCCCGAGGAAAGTGCCGGAAAATACCTCTGGGGTGGTATCTGGGTCCATTTACTAGATCCAGGGGAATGAGGACTCAAGGTTCTGTGACTTCACAGGCTCCACCGTGAGCCCTGAGACCTGCCCCGTTGTCTCCAGACCGAGCCCTAGGTCTGTCCTTACCCTTGAAACAGCCCCAAGTGAGGCCTTCATCTGTGGCGCATGCCTGGCCCCTGCCTGTGGTCACTCTTCTAGCCTCCTTCCCTGTAGGTAGAGGAGCCTATGGATGTCCTGTGTTGTGATGTATCTTCTGACAACCAGTATCTGGTCACGGGCTCCGAGAACAGTGCCACGGTTTACCAGCTCTTGTACTGAAGTTTGCGTGCCGTGTTCCTGCTGGTGAAGACCCAGAGGAGGCCGGCAGGCTGAGGGGAGGGCAGCCTCCGCGGCCCCGATAGCATTGCCTGACCCTTGGTGGCCGGGCCTCTGTCCATTCCCTCCCCCCAGGACACGCCTCGCCTGTGTGCGCAGGTTTTTATGATACGGCGTAGGGGTTTTTCCTCTGTTAGTATTCTTACCACTGATTTCTGGGTTTGGGTGGGGAAACTTGCCTTTATAATTAACAAAATAGAAGAGCAAAAACCAAAATGGCCTGATCATGTGGTCAGTTTTTTCAAAGAACAAACTCCTCGTGATGGATTGCTTAGATCCCCCTCGGGAAGGAATTTTACACCAGACTTAGGTTTTGTTTGTAAGTGTAGACCATCAACACTCCATTCCTGACCCAGGTTAAGACTCCATGAGCTGGTCTAACCATATCCCGAGGAAGGGCTCGTGCACGCTCTCTCGCGTGCACTTTCTCTCTCTCTCTCTCTCTCTCTCTCAGCTGCTGCTTGAGGATATCTGGCTTTATTTGAGTCTTTGGAAGGCCTGATTTTCACTCTGGCATTCTGTGATATTCTGTCTGGCCCTCTCGAGGTAGAAAAAGCCCAGCTCCTAAAATCAAGCCATAGAGGCCTGCTTCCTTGTCCTTGCCCATTCTGCCTCCTCTTTGCTTGGTGTTGGCACA
Organism: Neomonachus schauinslandi; assembly: GCF_002201575.2. NCBI lineage: Eukaryota > Metazoa > Chordata > Mammalia > Carnivora > Phocidae > Neomonachus > Neomonachus schauinslandi. The sequence goes on from NC_058418.1 coordinate 45,809,234, forward strand.
GCTGAGACAGCTCAAGTTGGTAGCTTAGGGTTGTCACTGGGAGGAGGCGCAAAGCCAGGGACCAAGCGTGCCATCCTGTGCACAGAGATACGGTCAGGTACCTAGTTCCTGCCGATGGATCATGAGTGAGGAATGAGCCTCGTTCCTGGACCAAGGCTAAAGGAGTAGGGGACGTCCCCTCCAGGTTCTCGGTCTCCTACCAGCTCAAGGTGAGGAGGTGGAGGCCCTGGGGCATTGCAGGGCCATGAGGTGGAAGCATCCACTGGGCAAGATACAAACTTATAACAAGTGTCCACTTACAGATGAACAGACAAGCAAAATGTGATGTATCTGTAATATGCACACACACAAAGGAATGTATGATTCAGCCTTTAAAAGGAAGGAAATTCTGATACCTGCTGCAACATGGATGAACCCTGAAGACCTTGTGGGAAGTGAAAGGAGCCAGTCACAGAAGGACAAATACTGTGATTCTACTCCTACGAGGACCTTCGATCACTCAGAGAGACAGACAGCAGAAGGGTGGTTACAGGGAGCTGAGGGAGAGAGAGAAATGGGAGGTTAGTGTTTGATGGGGACCGAGTCTCACTTTGGCAAGGTGATAAGGATTCTGGAGATGGTGGTCATGGGGCCACAGCAGCGTGGGCGTACTCAATGCCACTGAGCGATACACCTCAAGGTGGTTAAGATGGTGTAAGTTCTGTTATGTGTATTTTACACAATTAAACCAACAGCTAGGGAATTACAAAGATCAAGTTCAGAATAGTGGTAATCTCTGGGAAGGGAGGGAGGGAGAGAAACTGGGTCGTAAAGTGACAAAAAGGGAGCTTCAACTCAATCTGCAGTGTTTATTTCTCCAAAAATAAAGTTTATCAGAAAAAATGAGCAACTCGGGGAGACCATCAAGAAAGGGGAGAGACAACCCACAGAAGGGGAGAGGATATTTGCAAATCCTATTTCTGGTAAGGGACTTCTACCCAAAATATATAAAGAATCCTTATAACTCAACAGTAAAGAGAAAAATAAACCAATTGTCCAAGGGGCGAAGGATTTGAATATACGTATCTCCAAAGAAGATACACAGATGGCCAGTAAGCACAGGAAAGGATGCTCACCATCACTGAGGAAAATGCAAATCAAATCCACAACGAAATACCACGTCACACCTGCTAGGATGGCTGGAATAAAATAGACAACAGCAAGTGTTGGTAAGGATGGGGAGAAATTGGAACCCCAAATGGTGCAGCTGCTTTGAAAAACAGTTTGGTAGCTCAAAATGTTCAACCTAGAGTCAGCATGGGACTCAGCAGTCCCACTCTTAGGCACGTGTCCGAGAGAACTGAAAGAAGAAAAAAGCATGTAAGTGGGGCGGCAGTAACTGGAGTGATAAAAGAATTCCAAAATTTTTTGCTGGAAAAAAGGTAAAAGTCCTCAGGTGCTGGGCTGGCTTAGTCCACAGAGCACACCACTCTTGATCTCTTAGGGTTGTGAGTTCAAGCCCCACGTTGGGCGTAGAGATTACTTTAAAAAAAAAAAAAGGTGAAAGTCCCAGTTAATAGTAGTCTTCATAAGTCAAGTAGAAGCATTGGAATTTCTAGATTAATTACTAAAAGAATATTAAGGGTACAGTTTCCAGATAGAGGGAAAATGCTGGCACAATGGAACATAATATTTTTTTTTAAAGATTTTATTTATTTGACAGAGAGAGACACAGTGAGAGAGGGAACCCAAGCAGGGAAAGTGGGAGAGGGAGAAGCAGCCTTCCCGCCTAGCAGGGAGCCCGATGTGGGGCTCGATCCCAGGACCCTGGGATCATGACCCAAGCCGAAGGCAGACGCTTAACTGACTGAGCCACCCAGGTGCCCCTTAATTACCTAGAATTTAAATAAAAACAGGCAGAACAAAAAGGGAAACCTTACAGGTTTTGTAGGCAGTAGATTCAGGGGCGCCTGGGTAGCTCAGTCGTTAGGCGTCTGCCTTCGGCTCAGGCCCTGATCCCAGGGTCTTGGGATAGAGCCCCGCATCGAGCCCCGCATCGAGCCCCGCATCGAGCCCCGCATCGGGCTCCCTGCTCAGCGGGAAGCCTGCTTCTCCCTCTCCCGCTCCCCCTGCTTGTGTTCCTTCTCTCACTCTCTCTGTCAAATAAATAAATAAAATCTTTAAAAATAAAATAAAATGGTAGATTTAAATCTAAACATACCAATAAATTATATTAAATATAAATAGAGTAAATATTCCTATTAATCTATAGAGTGGGTTAAAAATTATTAATTTTATCTATTAATCTATGACTGGGTTAAAAATATCTCAAATATATGTGTTTAAAAGATATATATATATATTTAAAGATTTTATCAGAGAGCACAAGCAGGGGGATCAGCAGGCTTCTCGCTGAGGAAGGAGCCCGATGCGGGACTCGATCTGAAGGGAGATGCTTAACTGACTGAGCCACACAGGTGCCCCTAAAAGAGACATTAAAACAAGGATACAGAAAGTATGAAACTCATAGAAAAAAATGCTTCTACACACTAAATCAAAGCAAGCTGATACTATATTACTATTAGACCACATGTAGTCTAAAATTAAAAGCAGTATTTGCAAAAAAGGTGAACACTTCATAAGTGTTCAGTTCCCAAGATACAAGAATTCTATGCTTTATGCATTTATTAATGTAGGCTCAAAATATATACAAATTGACAAAATAGACAAATCTATCAATAACCAACAGTTGAAACAGACAAAAAAAATAACATTTAAAAAAAGAATACAGCAGATGAACATTAGTAGGAAACATATAGTTCAATGCATACAACCAGTACAGAATACGTATTTTTTCCCCACATACACAAAAAGCATTTACAAAACACGACCATACACTGAGCTATACACTTCAGAGGATTTAATTCTTATAGAATATATTCTATGACCAGGGTGCCTGGCTGGCTCAGTTGGTAGAGCATGTGATTCTTGATCTCAGGGTGTTGAGTTCAAGCCCCTCCGTGGTGTACAGCTTACTTTAAAAAATAAAAAGAAGTAAAAATATATAACGTATATAAAATAAAAAAATATATTTTATTGATGTGAAGAACAAAGGCAAAAGAAATGTAGATAAAATTAAATTTCCTTATAACTTGTAGCCCATTGACAAATACTTGAGACAGGCAGAGTAAGACGTTCCTCCAGGAATTCCCAACTGTTTTACTGTCAATGCTTTGCTAGAGGGAAAAAACACCTTGGCTCGACACTCTCTAGGCCTCCAGGATCCTGTAAGTCTTCTTTAACATACGAAAAATCCTTTTGGAAACTTCCTTTGTCTTTACCTCCGCCAACTCCAAAGTAGATCATCAATTGCTTCTCACAATCCCACTGCAGCTCTTTTCTGCCCATGAGTCCTGCTCCGGGGCTATAAAAAAAACCTCACCTTTTTGCACCAAAAACCTCTCAAGAATTCTTTTCTGACCGTTGGTTCGGGAACCCCACTTCAAACCACATCACTATGACTACAATGCAACCAATTAAGATAGAAATGAATAATAAAAACCAGAAATTTCCCTATTTTGGAAAATAAGAAATATACTTGTAAATAATAGGAAACTGAATCACAAAGTAATTGGAAGCTATTGTAAACTGAATAATCAAAACTTGCAGGGTTCAGCTACAGCTGTGGGTAGAGCGAGGCAGCGCCCCACCTCGCGGTCCTGGGCCACGTGGGGGGCCCGCGCTGCCTGCCCAGGTTGCCCCCCACTCCTCGGCCGGCTCTTGAAAGCCGGGTCTGGGATGGAGCGAGGGTACAGCCTCTGGAGACAGCCAAAGAGAACGTGGAGACACGGTCTTGCTCCGAGTAGAGAGAAGTTGGGGTAAAGGGAAGTGATCCAGAAGATGCACTTTCGCAGATGCCGCAAAAGCAAGCGCACCACTCGGCGACGCTCGGTCCATCTCCCCGCAGTCGCGCCAATACGGCGCGTTTTCTCACTTACGGCTTTTCATTCCTGGCAGCGGGGCCGCGGTCCTTCCTCTGGCCTGCGTTCCTGCTGAGTGAGGCTCCCTGCTGCTGGGGACGTGCGTTCCTCCGTCGCGGGCGTCCCGCTACCGGGAGGGCTTCTGAGCCCCCTCGCTGCGAGTCTTTCTGTACACACCGCATTGGAGCACAGCAAAATAACCGTGCCCTCTCTGAGGCTCGAACTCAGGACCTTCAGATTATGAGACTGACGCGCTGCCCACTGCGCCAAGAGGGCCGCTGGAAGCGAGCTCTTCTTTACCAGTGAAGGGAAGTGCCTACGGCCCCTCCCGCCTGAGTCGCTTCCGCGCGTCTGTCGCTCCCTGCAGCGACCCGGGGGTCCCTGCCCCGCAGCGGGCCCCACGCCGTTGGATGTACAGACACGGGGGGAAGGAGGGTCGGTCTTGGGAGAAGAGCGGTCTCCGCGGAGAGAACGCGCGCCGAGCCCCGCAGCCCCGCGCCGACCCGGCCCGAGCAGCGGCGCGCCGGGCAGGTGCACAGGCTCGGAGGGTGACCCCACCCGCGCGCTCGGCCACTCGGAAGGCGCGCGCCTGACTCGGGCGCAGGGCAGGTGAGAGGGGCCCTCCGAGCCCAGGTGTCAGTCCTGATGGCGGGGAGGTGGGAGGGAGGACAGGCTCGCGGTGCTGACCAGCTGGGACAGAGGCTGGAGGGGGCGGCACCGGCTGCGGGTGGGCGGCAGGGGGCGCCCCTGAGTATGGGGGTGGGTAGGGCCCTGGTAGCAGGCGGGGCGGGGGACGGAGTGGGATGACGGAGAGAGAGGGGCTGAGAGCTGTTTGGGGCGTGAGGTCCTGGTCCTGGATTAGGGGTGGGAGTGAGGTAGGGGAGGGGAGAGAAAATTCCAGAAGACTCTTGGGAGGTGAATTCAGTAGGAAAGCACAGGGACGAAACTATGGTTACCTTGGACTTGTCAGTTTATTAGACTCTCTATTTTTGTATTTTTTTTCCAAAAATTTGCTCCCTTATTACCTCTAGGGGCATCTCACCTCGAAGGGCAGAAGACTGGCGCCACTCCCCCAAGCAGGGTTTTAAATTTCATTGTAATAAGAATGTAGGGTGGATAGATGGGTGGATGGGCTGAACATACAACCCTCTCTAGGAAGGCATTCCTTCCTTATTCCTTTTTTTTTTTCTCCCTCTTCCTTTATTCCTGCAGGGAAATTTCTGTTGCAGATGCCCAGAGGGATGGCTCCCAAGGAATCGTTTACCTGTCCCATTTACCTGGAGAGTATTACAGGTAAGAAGACCACGTTGGACTTCTCAGCTTCTTCACTCCCCAGCTCTTGTGGAATTCTTGCTTTCGCCACAGTAACAATATATTTTCATATCTGGTGGGACAAGCCCCTTCCCCCTCCTTGCGCCTTTAAGGGTTTTGGTGCTCCATCGGAAACAGGTTTCAGGTCATCTCTCGTACCACACAGTTCACACTGATCCCCTCTTACTTCCCTGGATTTCCAGATTGTTCTCAGTTCCCTATGTGTCAGTCTTGCCTCCTCTCTTGACGGGGTGTTCTGTGATCCAGGGACAGGATCTGGGCCACCCCTAAGTACAGCATATTCACAAGGATGGGTGGCGGGGGCTCTGGGCCCCACCCCAAGCCCTCTCTGCTGCCATCTCCTGCCCAGACTCAGAGCTGACCTGAGAGTGTGCAGTGAGCAAGGAGCACTGCATGGAGAGTCACCGGCTTGGGTTTGGTTTCCTCTCAGCCGCTACCCAGCCTTGACTTTGTGGCTTCCACTCCCTTTCGTCCTGGGGTGGCACAAATTCTGCCCCAAGAATAGGAGGCAGAGTCTGACAGCTGGAGGGGTTTTCAGGCGCTGTCAGAGCTGTGAAGCCAGAGTTCCCTCTACCTCTCCCACCTTGAGAAGCTGCAGAGGGAAGGACACGGTTTGTTCTAGGAATCTCTCTAGATACATTTGGCGAGGTGTTCCCGCGCCCAATGCTGAGTCGTTTCTCACTGTCCTTTAGGGAACATAGCCATCAGGGCCCTGCAATGATAAGGCCGACCCTCAGCCTCCTAGCCAGACGAGATGAACTGTCCTGCCGAACCATATAGGGCCTTCCTGCCTTCCTCCTGTCTGCTTCCTGGGCTCCTCCTGCACAGCGGCCTGAAACTAGCAGAGATGTTTCTCTCTCTCCGTCACTTCTTTGCAACCTTTGCTCTTCCCTGAGATGATTTCTTTCTTTGGGGCAGAGGTTGGTTTGGAATTTTCTGGACTCCCTGCAGCAGGTACATAAGAACTAGTTTTTGCTTATTGATAGGTCCGAGAGGGGAGGGCCTGAGAGGAGAGGCCGGTGCAGCTGAGGGTGGGGGCTTATGGTGACGAGTCAGTGTCAGAGACCTCCCAGGACTTGGGTGGGCAGGGAGTGAGGAACTGAGGGGGAAAGCAGGCAGCAGGGAATGGTAAGGGGAGGCTCTGCCTTCTCTCTCTCCCTGGGACTTTCTTACTGGCTTCTTCATTACTGAAATCATTCCCTCTTCACACTTAGCTCAGATATGATGCCTGCCGTGAGACCCTCCCTTGATTCTTTGGTGGGTATTTGGTCCTCCCCTCTGTTCCACTCCAGCTCTCTGGGCACCACAGACTGTGTTTGAGACACCCAACACATTATCACCTCCAAGGAAACGGACAGGTTTATTTTCTCGGGTTCTGTCTCCACTGCATCCATCCCAGTGCCTCTTCCGTGAATGAAAAGCCATTCTCTCTAGGTGTTCCTGGGGTCGGTGATTTCAGGGACGCGGTGAGAGGAAAAGCTGCTTTGTGTGTACTGGGCCCCTGATAGGACTTCGTTGACAGGGTCCTGGGGATTCGGCAGGAGGGCACTAGCAAAGAAAGTAGAACTCCGTTCCCCCCCAACCCCCACCCGGGGAGGGTCAGGGTCTTGAAATCCGCCAGCATGCGAAGTGAAGAAATGCCTGCAGTTTTCCGGCCCTTCCTCCAGGGGGCAGCCTTGCATTGCCTCTAACACCCAACTGCTTTGCAGTGGATGCCAAGGAGCCTTGCCTATGAGACCTGTCCTCTGGTCTCTGCTTTGACTGGCTGCGTGATCTGCAGAAAGTCTCTTCACTTCCTGGGTTTGTTTCTCCTCTATGAAGGAACAGGGTCAGTCCCTCCCAGCTTATTCTACGATACCAGCGTCCCATAAATTCCCTGGGCTGTGGCCATGCCCCCTGGGGAGAGGGGACTAAGACCTCTGCCTTCTACCTCTCATAATGCCCTTAGAGGACCAGGTCTTGGAGACAACAGTGCGTAGCTGCTGGAGTGAGGTGCCTCTGTTCATCTCCAGGTCGGCCATGATTGGTTGTCTTAACCTCTCTATTCCCATCAAGTGGTGATCACACCTGAATCGGCCTCGCTGGGCTTCGGCGTCCACCTAGCACGGAGAGGCAGCCGTGGTAACTGTTGCTCATCACTGATCGTTTGAGCACTGTGAGCCCGAGGACCTTTTCTGGCTTTGCTGAGCTCCCCGACTCACTGCCTGCCGTGGAGGGTCCAGCTCTTCTCAAGGGCGCTTGCTAGGGAGCAGGAGGAGTCCCAGAGCTGCCCCATCCCAGTCCCCTAGATTCTGTTCCCCTGGTTTCCAAACCCGGCTGCCCATCAAAATAATTGGGGAATGCTTGCTATTCACCCACAAAAAAGTACTTATTTACAGCATTATATTCATCGTAAATTTCTAACTTATAGAGCTGGTAGGAGCTAAACTAAAAAGGTCATTCGGTAGGAGGAAAGCGTTTAGGCAGTGGTCTTTGTAGTGGTCAGTTTTTGAAAACCCCCAAACCTCAGATTGTTGTCTGCATATACCTTCTTGGGCAAAAGGAGGTTCTTAACTTGGGGAAAGTGCAGATTGCGTCTTCTCAGTAGGTCTTGGGGAACTAACTGTATGTGGGATCCTGGGCTGGGGGAGGGGGGCCCAGGTGGTCCTCCTGGGTGGGGCTGTGCTGGAGCTCCCTGGTGGAGTGGGCATCTTTGTTTTGGGATGATTATGGAAATCATAGAGATGACAGGTGGCCTGTGACATCCACTCTTTCGAGGAGAAGGATTTCTTGTTGGTGGGACCCCAGCTGGGTGAGTGAGGAGGCCTGCCATCCACTTGACACCCCAGATGACTCCTAGGAACTGGTTTTGGGGCTTCCGGCTCACATGGAGCACCTTCAGCAGGAAGAATAAGACCCCACAGGTTGGCTTCTTGTTGGTGCCAGGAGCCAGATTTCACCTGTGTTGATGGTTGGGCCAGAGGAACTCTCCTCTGGCCTTTGAGGGTGTCTTTTAGGAAGTTTCTGGTGACTTCTTACTTCTTGGAGTTGTTTTGAGGGGCGTGGTTTGTTGATAGTAAGGTTCATATGAAAAATAAACCTGCTAGAATATCCAGGGAAAACATTGAAACGTTGGAAAGGTGGAGGGTCCATTAGTGTTTGCTCACCAGACATTAAAACAAACCATTAAGTGTCTGTAATTAAAGCGGTATGGCCGTGGCACATGAATAGACAGACCAGTGGAATAGAACAGGAAGTGCAGAAAGAAACCTAAGTACAAATGGACATTTAGTGTGTGATAAAGGTGGCATCTCGAATCTCAGAAGCAACGATAGACTTTTTAAAGATTTTATTTATTTATTTGACAGAGAGAGACACAGTGAGAGAGGGAACACAAGCAGGGGGAGTGGGAGAGGGAGAAGCAGGGAGCTGATAGACTTTTTAATAAATGGTGCTGGGAAACTGGTCAGTGATTTCAAGAGAGAGAATTAAATTCATAGCTCACATTGTATAGAAGAATACACTCAAATGGATCATGAATTTAGATGTAAAAAATGAAACCATGTAAGTACTAGTGGGGTAAAAAAAAAAAAGCATGGGTAAATTCCACTTAAGCTCCGTATAAGGAAAGGATTTCAAACTGTGACTCTGAATCCAGAGGCAGTTGAATGAACCATTGGCAAATTGGACGTGGCAAAAAACACCATAAAGTCAAGACAATTAAAAAATTGGGAGAAAATACTCGCAACACCCAAAACTAAGGGCTTCGCCGCAAGGATGAAGAGTTTAAGATCCCTAATACGTAGAGAACTCTTGAAAATTAAGGGACAGAGGATGAGATTCTCCAAAAGAAAAACGGGAAAAGACTTGGACAGACAATTCTCACACACACCCAAAGACAGCGGTCCTCAAACATATGACAATGTGTACAAGTGCACTCGCAGCCAGAGATCCGTCAGCTCAAACAGCTGAGTGCCGGGTGGTGACCTGGATTGGCTCCTGGAACGTGGAAAGGACATTAATGAGCAATTGGCAAAATCTGAGTGAAGTCTGCGGGTTAGTTAACATCTCCACGTTCATGTCCTCGTTTTGATCCTGGCGCTCACCGTTACCTAAGTGCTAGCATCTGGAGAAGCTGGGTGAAGGGTATGTGGGAGCTTGATTATTAAGTCTGAAAATGAAAAGTTTTAAAAATTAAAAACAAATGGATAAAAGTGAAAGCCCTCTGCCCTCCTTCCAGAGATTGTCATTCGGTGACTCTTAGAAAGGGGGCTAAGGGTTGTATTTTTTTTTTTTTTTAAGATTTTATTTACTTATTTGACAGAGAGAGACACAGCGAGAGAGGGAACACAAGCAGGGGGAGTGGGAGAGGGAGAAGCAGGGGGAGTGGGAGAGGGAGAAGCAGGCTTCCCGCCGAGCAGGGAGCCCGATGTGGGACTCGATCCCAGGACCCCGGGACCATGACCTGAGCCGAAGGCAGACGCTTAACCATCTGAGCCACCCAGGTGCCCCTAAGGGTTGTATTTTTAACAAACTCCCTGGGCGCTTCTAGTGTTCAGGTGCAGATCGCCCTGGACCAGGTGAGCTTTAACACCAGTTTTATTCATTGGCTCAAGAAATGTTTGAGTGACTCATCAACACTCAAATAGAATAAACAAATAGATCAATAAAACACCAACACTGCAGGTGCGATGGCTGCACGAGGAGGAGCATAGACCTGGGCAATTTCATGTTTCTCTGTCAGAAAATACATATAATTAACATTTTTTTAAAAAATCAAAGGCTCGGGCGCCTGGGTGGCTCAGTTGGTTAAGCGACTGCCTTCGGCTCAGGTCATGATCCTGGAGTCCCGGGATCGAGTCCCACATCAGGCTCCCTGCTCAGCAGGGAGTCTGCTTCTCCCTCTGACCCTCCTCCCTCTCATGCTCTCTGTCTCTCATTCTCTCTCTCGCAAATAAATAAAATCTTAAAAAAAAAATAAAAAAAAAGTCAAAGTCTCTCGGGCGCCTGGGTGGCTCAGTCGTTAAGCGTCTGCCTTCAGCTCAGGTCATGGTCCCAGGGTCCTGGGATCGAGTCCCACATCAGGCTCCCTGCTCGGCGGGAAGCCTGCTTCTCCCCCTCCCACTCCCCTTGCTTGTGTTCCTGCTCTCGCTATCTCTCTCTCTGTCAAATAAATAAATAAAATCTTTTTAAAAAAAAAATCAAAGGCTCTCTATGAATCAAACACTTTCTGCTTTAACTAAATCTCCAAATTCATTTACTCAAAATATATCGATGGTTTTGTGTGCCAGGCTGATCAGTTTCATGGGGATGAAAAATGGAAGAAGAGCCAGTTCCTGTCCTCAAGGAGTTTGTGGTTCAGTGGCTGAGACGCACCCTGGGAACTAACTCTAACAGACGCCAGAGTGTGGTCAAGACTCAGGGGGGCTTGGATTTGACCTGAACCTGCCAGGGGCTGCAGGTGGGCGGTTGGCCAGTTGGAATGTGGGGAAAGGGGACGATCTGAGAGGCAGTTGTGGGGGGTGGTTCCAAGCAGAGAGGACAGTTGGGGGAATGAGAAGGCTGCTGGAGAGGGATGGGTCAAGGGGACAGCTTCGGGTCTCGGAGGACTGGATGAAAGGTAGTGCTGTGAGCCAAAATAGGGGAGCTGGGAGGGCTTACTGGTTGAGATAGGCGAGTCCTCCATTACCATGCTTGGGTCTGTGAGTGGCTCCTGAGGACAGGTTGCTGCTCCCCAGGAGCCCACATCAGAGGCAGGAGACCAGCACGGCCACCTGAACTAGCCTTCTGGAGAGAGTGAAGCCCGTGCTCTTGGGGAGGTGCCTGAGGCTGAGGCTGGAGGAAAGGCTCAGGCACTTGGAGCTGGTCGGGCTTCAGGGGAAGACAGCCATCTGTATGCATATAATACACTGGCCTTTGGAACTGTGGGTCTGTTGATCAAAGGAAAAGACGGAGGCTCAAAACGAAGTGAGACTGGCCCCCACAGCTGCCAGGGGAGGGGTTATGGAGCGAGAAGGCATGGTTTGAGGGTCCTGGATGGGGAACCCTGTGCACGCGGGCCTAGGAGAGGGGTGTTTGATCCAGTAACACCGCCCTCCCCCTTTCAGACCCCTATTGTGTGCATGTGGGAGCTCTGTCCTTGAGTTTGCTCACCTTTAAATTGGGAAGGAACAGAACGTATCTTGAAAGCAGGGTGGTGGGATTAAATGGCTCATATATGTACAGTGATTTCAGGTATGTGCAGTACTCACAAATGCTACCATTTAATTAGGGGGCAAGAGGAGACTGAAGGAGCAAGTCAAGGGGCTGCAGAGGCTTCCCAAGCCCTGGGAAGAGCGGGTTCTAAGAAGTAGAATGGAGTCATCATGATTTCAGGCGGCCGCTAGATGCCAGGTAGGGAAGGTGTATTAGCACAGACAGTCCTCACTGTAACCTTATGAGGGATTTTCATCATCCCCACTCTATGCTGAACAGGCTTAAGGTACAAGAGTATGACTTAAATTTTCTGTTTTGATCTGGACCTTGAGTATTAAATGGCCCTTGAGTTGAATGCTGGCCTCCTATGGAGATGGTTGTTTGCAGGACACCTTCAAGGGCCGAGGCTCTGCTAACCTCAAGCTGTCCCCACCCTCCCTGGCTGGAGTGCAGGTTGGTCATAGCCGCTGGGAATCTTTATGTGCCTTTCCTGCTTCCAACCTTCCAGCTGCCTCTTGGGAAGTACTCGTTGGGACCTCCCACCGACTCATCCTGAGCCTTCCTGCTCCAAGTCTTTGCTCCTAACTCTGCCTCTCCATGCAGATCCTGCCACCATTGCCCATAGAGACCACATCCCTTCCTCACCACATCCTCTGGCCTTAAAAGGGCCCAGGTGAACTTGATCCTTGCTCTGAACTTGTAGAGAAACTTGCCTCAGCATGACTCCTTTATACTTTTCCTGCTTCCCTGGGATGATTTCTCTTTCTTAGGGCCAAAGGATGGTTTAGACTTTGCTGAATCCCCTGTGTAGTATCTCCCAGGTATTGAATTCTCAAATGTCCAGATTGGACAGGCTTGTGCAGGATTCAGGAAACCCAAGTGTTCATCAGCAGGGCCGAGGTAAGAGGGCTGGGAGAGTCCTAGGGATCCCAGAGAGGATCTGGACCTGGCCAGAGAGGCCAGCCTGGAGAGATGGGTAGATTCTTGAGGTGGACAGCCACTGTGACCCATGGTGAGTTAGGAGGGACAGAAGGAGGGAGGAAGAAGAAGCAGTTGGGACAAGGGATGAGTGAGGAGGGGCGTTGGCTGTGTCTGTCCCTGCCCCCAGAGATGCCTTTCTATGTTCTGTCTCTCTCTGTTTTCCTCTTGAGAGCTCACATGTCTGCCACTAGAACCGCCCCCCCCCCCCAACCATTTGCTTGGTACTTGGTCCCCCATCCCACTGCAGTCACCTCATCAAATCTTTGCTTCACTGTTTCCTTGGTTATCTTCCTCACTCTGGAAACTCCACGGGGCCTGGGACAGTGGCTCGTCATTTCTGGTTCTTAACGTACCAGACCCAGTGGCTGGGCTGCCGAAAGCCACCAATATGTGATGCTGACCGGACGCATTCGGGGATGCCGCAAGGGAGAGAAAGGAAATGATGGTGGGCATGAGTTTCCCATTAACAGGGATCCTGGCGGTTCCTCCGGGGTTGTCTAGAGCTAAAGGAGAAACTCCTCAGGAGGGGTATGCGCTGAACCCGACCCTCAACTTTCCTGGGCAGGGACCCTAAGAAATTTGAGAGGCAGACCCGAGGTTTGGGTTGCTTAGCAGTTAGACAGCAGGGGGCGCTCTGGCCCCACCTAGATCCCTACCTCTGGTGTCCTAGTCCTCTCCCTCTTGACTGGAAATGCTGACCCCAGCAGCAGGATGCCCACAAGGGAAATTGCAGCAGCTCTGAGCCTAGGGCAGTTGGCTGGCTCCTCCTTGTGGGGCTGAGCATGGGGAAAGAGACCCTCGTCTTCACAGCCTGTTCTCTGGGATGAAAAGTAAGAAGGTTCTGGTGATGTCACCAGCTCACAAATACACTAAGGCCTGGGGCCCAGAGTGCAGGTCTAGTCCCTGCCCTCCCTACCCTGACACTGACTGTGTGCTCTTGACACATACACTTCCCCTCTCTGGGCCTCTTTCTTCTTCTCCATCAAATGGCAGGGTTCATACCTTCTAGCCTGTTTGAGGATGCAGAGCACCCCCCAGATCATCCTGGGCTGTGGTGCTGCTGTGTGGACCATCTCCATGCTTTGTGGCCTCAGACATTGCCCTTAGGGGACCAGAGTCCAGAAAACCCACCTTCTCCTGCTGTGGAGACTGGTCCTGCACTAGGCGTTTCCCAGCCCCTTCCCAAAAGCCACTCAGGCACAACTAGGCAGATGAGCAAGCCAGTCAAGGAACGGAGCTGGGGGGTGGAGGAGCCCCAGGCGGGGCCAGATGTGGGCCGTATTGCCCATATGGCAGATGGGTAACGTCCGTCAAACCGGGGTGGCTGTTGTTTTCTGAAACAAAGATTTTCAATTTGAACACGCCTATTTACAAACTATCAGAAAAATGTGCCTGTGAAGACAGTTTGCTCAAATGCAGTCTCCTGCTTGTCACAGGCCTCTGGGGATGCGAAGGCGCCATGCTGGGTGGCTTTCAACAGGAAGCCGGTGGTGAGACTGAAGAGTCGTTGGCTGGAAATGAGGACAGAGGACGAGTCCTGGGGCCCAGATGTCTGAGCCCAGGCATTGGTCTCAGCTGGAGGAGGAGAGTCTGCTCGGTCCCTCACCACAGCTGGCCTGCCGGCGCCCCCGGCCACCTCTTGCCATGGAACAAAAGCAGAGACAGACTCAGGGGACCAAGGAGAGGTTTAATGGAGGAAGAATGAGGATTCCTCGGGGACTCCCCGTTACTCATCATTTCCCAGATGCCGGCTGGCTGCGGGGGCCTGTGAGAAGCTCAGAGAGGGGCCTGGCGGAAGCCTGGGTGGGCAGCTTTGGTGACACAGGTGATGCACGGGTGATGTGCCTTGGCGCTGACTTGCTGGCTCCGTGAATTGGCCGCCGGGGTGGCGGGAGGTGGGTGGCGTTCACAGGTGGGCGTGCTCGGAGATGAGAAGCGCTGACGCAGACCGCGGCTCCCTGCCCAGTCCTGCCCCTCGGGGAGGCAGGGGAGGCGACGCAGGGGCCCTCTCCCCGCCCATGCGGCTGCCCTGGAGGGCGCTGCCTCTGCTCCAGGCTGGGGGTCCCGCGGAGGGCGCTGTCACAGGGCTGGCCAGCGAGTGGAGGGCGGCTCGGGAGTGGGAACCCCATGGAAAACCAGACTGGAGTCGGAGTGCCCTGCATTTCCCGGGATCCTGAACCTGGAGTGCCCGGGCCTCACCTGCAGCTCTGCCACTCACTGGCTGTGTCCCCTTGGAAGAGTTACCTAACCCTCTCTGTGCCCCAGGGTCGTCCTCTGTCACATGGTCACAGAACAGTCCAGACCCGGTTACCCGGCCGTGAGGTCTAAATGAGGTAATACGGGCCACAGGTTCTTTTGAGCAGGATTTCTTCTACTTAGATAAAAAAAAAAAAAAAAAAAAAAAGGAATACTCCCTAAGAAGAGTTCTGACCTCAATATCTTTGGGTGCCTGATATTGGGGGGGGTTGTGGAAGGGCATCAGGGGTTGAATGGCGTCAGAGACTGGTAAACCACCTGCTCCAAGACCGCAAAGCCTTGTGTCTGTGTGTATGTGCATAAGTCACTTGTCCCCCCAAGCACCGGGTCTGCATACTAAGATGCCGGCGGCGGGGGGGTCGTGACAAGATTGGATGCCTCGGGGGTTTCAAGTGTCTTTATTCGAGACCAGCGTTTCTCAGCCTCGGTGCTATTGACATTTGGGGCCGGATGACTCTTTGTCGTGGGGGGCCGTCCTGTGCATTGTAGGATGATTAGCAGCATTTGTAGCTCTTCGCCAGGACGTGCTAGTTGTAACAATGAAAAATGTCTCCAGGTGTTGCTAAATGTCTTCAGGGAGGGGAGGGGGGGACAGGTTGCCTCTGGTGGAGAGCTCCTGCTTTGTACAGTTCTCTACGCAGCAAGCCTTCCGTAAGGGGCCATTATTTGCTGTCCTGAAATTTATAGCAAAGTTACTTTTCTGAGCCTCCGTTTGTCTGCCTCCTTCTGTGCACAGTCTAGAGGGTCCAGTGAAATCCTGGCAAACGGTTTTTCAACGTTGGTGGACCATAGGCAGTCCAAACCCCAGCCCTGTTTGACATAAATTACTGGTTCCTTAACCTGGCTGGGCAGCTGGGTCAATTGGAACTTCATTTTTATTGTACTTCTTTTTCACTCAAACCTAAAAGGCTTTTAGAGCATTAAATGCAACATAAATCACTCAGTCCTTTACTATTAAAACCTGAGCTGCAATGAAAATTAAATAGTTAATTCTGTGGAGAACAAGATCTTGAGGTAATCTTCTTTTGTGGTGAATACATTTTTTTTTAAACCACAGACCTCAAATTGGTAGTTCCTCATTCAGGGGAAAGGCCAGAGAAGGGTTTTAAGGAGATGACCCAGTAGGAAACAAATGTGAAAGAACAGTCGGGAGCATTGGGGGTCCCCACTATTTCGGAAGTGGTCTAAGAGTTCCTGACTCTGGGCGCCCTCGTGCTGGGGCATCCTGCATATGATGAGGGTCTTTGACTCCCCGCCTTTCAAATGATTAATCTTCCTCCATAGATGTAGAAGGTTCAGCTCTCCTCTTTCCTAACTCCTTGTGTGTCTGCTTTAACATCTCCCCAGGATTTCCCCTGTCGCTGCCCAGGAGTGAGAATGTTCTTCCAGGCTTTGGCAGCTTTTTTCCTGAATGCTCGTGGAGCTTGCTGTGGGGCAGTCCTTCAGTCGTGGGTTTGCCAGCACGATGGTCCCTTGTCGTTGGGACCGGGATGCCTGGGAGCAGACAGCAGAAGCAAACTTTGGAAATGCTGGAGTGGCAGCCACGAGCACCTGTGGGTGATGGATTGTCTTAAACGAAGCGGCTGGTGTTTGCCCCGTGGGATTTGGGGGTCTTGTCAGTAACGCCCAGTGTCAGATCAGTGTGGCGTCCAGCTCGCGGAGGTGCGTCTTGGTAGCATTGAGTGTGGTCATTTGAGTTCCCTTTGTATTCAATGGCCTGGACTGTCATCTGCATGGCTGGTCCCATGGGCGTGATGATTAGGATTCCAGCTAGCACCACACCATGGCTGTGCCATGACAGATGTTACCTACACCGAGACGTCTAGGGTCCGTTAAGGTGTGTGCAGCCCGGCAAGGACGCTGGCTGCTTGAGAGGCGTCAAGCCGGCTCCCTGCAGAGCGAATGTGGCTATTATCCTGGGGTTTCTCAAGAATGCGCTTGGATGCTGCACCATGTGGACCAAATTGATGTTGGGGGTCATCCTAGACGTGAGCTATTGGAGATTGTGTTTCCCACATGGGCATGGCAGCCACGGGGCGGGGATATCAGGGATGAAGTTAGTTCCAAATGGGCCCCTCTGAGAATAAGTCTCTTCCAGCCAGGCAAACTGCCCCAAGGATTGTGGTGCAAATCGCCCTAACAGCGTGGAGTCCCCTCACTTGCTGTGTAGACAGAGCTGATGCTGGAGTGTGTCTGGTCTCCACAGGTGGGGCTGCAATCTCCGAGCTCTCGTTTAGAAGAGCTGGGGAGGATGGGTGGGGGAGGCGATGAGTGGGTTGGCCCTGGATTGGCCATCTTTGTGGGCACCGAGTTGGGTCCTCTTTGACACTGTGGCACAGTGGTTCTCCTGCACTTAACCTGCCGAAGTGAAGGGTTTCAGCAAAGCAGAGATAGGACGTCAGGAGCTGAGACCTCAGACGAGCCTAGGACAAGCTGTGAGGGCTTCCTCAGCAGGCATGGACCCTAGTGGAGGCTAAGCTCCTCCAGTGAACGATGAGGAGCATCTTACAGTTTGGCTCATTGTTGGCACTGGGAGGAAACAGTTTGAGTGATGGTCTTTATAATGGTCAGACAGTTTTTTAGACCCCCAAACCTCAGATTGTTGTTTGCATGCACCCTCTTGGGCAAAAGGAAGTTCTTACTTGGGAAGGTGCAGACTGTGTTTTCTCAGTAGGTCTAAGGAGAACCATAGGTGGAAGGACAGGCGGTCCTTCTGGGTGGGGTGGTGATCTCCCCAGAGGACTGGGCATCTCTGTCTTGGAAGTGGAAGAAATGACGGGAACGACAGGCGGCCTGTGACCTCCCGCTCTTTAAAGGAGAAGGATTTCTTGCCTCTATTGGTGGGACCCCAGCTGGGCCAGCGAGGAGGCCTGCCAGGCACTCGAGGCCTCAGATGACCCCTAGGAATTGGTGTTGGGGCTCCAGGTTGGACTCTTTGAGCAAGAAGACCCCACGGGTTGGCTTATTATTGATGCTGGGAGCCAGATCCCACCTGTGACGGTGGCTGGGCCAGAGGGACTCTCTGGTCGTTGAGGGTGCCTTCCAGGAAGTTTCTGGTGACTGCTTACTTCTTGGAGCTGTTTTGAGGGACACCGTTTGTTGAAGCTCTCTTGCTATCTTGGTGTGTTTGTCTGAAAACGTATTTCAGATTGGCAGCCCCCGCCCCCCATCTCTGTGGCAAGAGCTCTTCTAACGTCCTGTGCCGTGAACGAGAGTTCATGGCTTTCCTGTTTAAAATACAACTGTAAATTTTATAGGACCTTTCTTGTTGTTGGCTTTCTTTTTTCTTTAGTTTTTTCTCCAGGGCCTGGATTTCCTGCTGGTTCATTTTCCCTTCCTCAGGCAGCTTCTGCTCTTTTCCCTTCCTGCTTGGCTGGCTGTGCATGAACGTGACGTGTTGGCCATGGCCTTCATTAGGGCCTGCGTGGTGTTGCCTTCATGCCCCGAGTGGGCATCGACCCAGTACGGGGAGCCCCTGCCTCCTTCGTTGCTTCGTGCCCTCTTCCAGCTCTGGCAGCTGGCCGTGGGCTCCCGCGCAGGACTGGAAGGCTGCATCTTTTTCAAACCACTCTCTTTCTTCCCGACTCTGTGTTGCAGAGCCACGACCTGCTGCCGGCGGCCTCCTGAGGCTTGTGTGATGTTGTTCTCGATTTTTGGGTAGTGTTTGAGCCATACATACACTTTCCTTGTTCTTCCTCCTACGGCCCAGTGATGCCTCCCCTCTCCTGGTGGAAGACAAAGAGGCTGCCCCTTTCCAGCCAGGGTGGACGGTATTTTTGTCTTGGGATGATCATAATCTGACAGGATCATCAGACTTTGTATTTTCTCATCCTGGGATTCAACTGTTTTCTGACTTGTGGCGCACTGGATGCCGGCGGAGCAGGGGGTGGGCGGTGCTGTGAGCCTCTCTAAATGGCCTGAGGAAGTGGGGGTGTTTATAGCCGTGGACTCCTGTCCAGTCTCCTTGGCGGAGGGATGCGGTGCAGGGGTCAACTCTCCGGAACTTTTGTAGCCTCCTCACATTTTGGAGTCAATTTCTTTTGCATGTGGCTCTTCAGCTTCTTACCAGTTAATCCAGCTGTGGCTTCAGCTGGGTCATCTTTGATGAAATATCCTGTCTTCTGAGGAGTATCTCCTGACTTCAGTGATTTTTCACGAAACCAGAGGCCGAAGAAAAAGTGACCCCGGAAAGGGAGTCACGAGCAGCAGCTCCCCTTCTCAGGACTTAGAGAGGCCACCTTTGGAGAGGGACAAAGACTCTGTCTTCTAGGCTGTGCACCCCTTCAGCTTCTCCTTTCTGGGTGCTGACAGTAACCCCTGGGGGGTGCGCTGCCCGGTCCCCACACTGCCCTAAAGCCAGGGTGAGGCTGCTTGGGCTTTTGTGATTTGGAGCATGGTTTTGTTGTTGGGAAGAAGAACTCTTCAAAACTTCACTTTGGTTTTTAAAATTACCAGTAGGAAACCTTGCTTTTCCTTTAACCCTTTAAGTTCTGTTTGCAATTTCTGCTCCAACAAATTTTAGTGATCCCTTTTAAGGGGGAAGTTGGTGAGATTCTGGGTCCTGTTTGGAGCAGTTAGTGGTGAGAGCCCATCCGCTGCTCATGGCAGGACGATGGGTCACTGACCCGCTGACCAAGACTGGGCGTTGCTGCTGGCCTGTCCTGTTGCACCCTGGGCTGGTGGTTAGCAGCTCAGTGGTCCATCCACGTCCCAGAGGGTTGGGGGGGGCTCGCTTTAGGGACTTGCCACCTCTCCTTGATTTAATGCTCTGCTGTCATTGTCTTGAAATTCTTCGTAATTTTTGGAGGAAGGAGGCCACGTGTTTTCTTTTAGCACTGGGCGCTACAAATCACTGACCTGGTTAGTCCTGAAGAGGGGCAGTTGCAGACTGGAGTGTGTCCTTGGAATACTGATGAGGGCAGTGGGGAAGGGGACAGCTCACTGAGGGAGTTGTGGAAAGAGGCTGGGGTTGAGGAGCGGGGGTAGAGGGTGGATGCAGACAGGAAGGGAAGGAGCCGGCTTAAAATCAATGGGATGAGGACGATGAGATTAGGCATTTTGTATGGGACTCAAGGCAAGAACATCCGTGGGATTGTTGGCCATCTCATCAGACTGGGAGCCTCGGGCAGGCGAGGATGGGTGTGCTTTGGTTCTTCGCTCTATGACCCCCAGCGTGGGTGCAACACAACTCACGGCCCTGTAATTAACGCTCCAAGGAATAGTTGTCAGACAATGACAGACCTCATAACCTAGCCGAGTGACAGTGAAATGTGCCTCTTTGGCAAGTGGCGAGTTTCCTCTTGGTCAGGGCACTGGTTAAGGAGAAACCAGTTCCTCATCTGATGTTGATCGTTGATGGTTTTCTTGGTTGTTTTAACATGTTGGAGCATGCAGCCTTTGGTACATACCTATCCGTGGCCCTGAACTCGTGGATTACTCTGTGCCTTTTGAAGAACTTTGTTCTTCCAACCTCTGGCCCTCCAGTCAGGATTCTTTGTGTCTCTGCTGGGTTCCTTTTTCCTAATACCCACCACCTCTTCAACTGGGCACCATGGCACTCTAACTCATGCACCTTAAAATTGTCAACTTAACTGATGACAGAGGCTTCCAGCACGTGCTTCCCTGCAACTGAGCGAACCTTTGGTTACCAGAGAGGTGGTCTGAACATAGTAAAGATGCTCGCATGGCCTCTGAGCTCTCTACCTACCTCGACCTGCCTTCCCTGTCCTGGGAGCTGCTCCCTCCCAGGCCATGGATATGGATGCTTCCCTGCTCCTTACCGTGCCTGGATTTGCTAGAAAAAATCCTCCTGGTGAGGCATCTCCAGGAAGGAGTTGGTGCTGGGAGCCTATGAGAGGGTCTGTGGGTGGTGCCCGCTCCATCCTGGGCAGCTGCAGCTGGGTGGGGGAGTCCACAGGTACTTTCTTTTGGGTTGGGGGGGGGCTTGGGATCCCCCCTCCCCTGTGCAGAGGGTGAGTTTAAGCACACTTCTCAGTTCCTGGCAGGTCATTATCAATGGTCTATGCGGGGTCCCTCTCTTGGTATTGCAATCCCTTTGGATGAGATGTCCCATGGCCATTCTTCTCCCTCGGAGACAGTCATTTGGGATGCTCAATGGGTGTCTTTTTTTTTTTTTTTTAATGCTGTAACAAAACATTATTGCTATCTTGTGTATAAGCATTTTTAATTCACATAGATGGTATTGTTATGCCATTTCTTATTCTGTTTCCTTCCTCCTTCAGCACTATGTTTTAAGATGCAGTCTTCCCCTCTACATTCTTAAAACCTATTGAGATTACCCAAAGAGCTTTTGTTTATGTGGGTTAAAACTATCGATACTTGCCACATTAGAAATCGAAACAGACGTTTACGAATATTTTTTGATTCATTTGCAAACAGAGATGGTGAACACATTGCCAGTTAAGATAAATAATATTTTAGCATTATTATGAAAATAGTTTTGACCCTGCAGACTCCCTGCCCTGTAGTAAGGTGTCAGTTTGTTCCAGAATGCAAAAGGATACATGAAGGATAAAGTTTGGAAAGTGAATTTTATTTGTATTGCTTTATAAAACCTGCATCTGAAGAGAAACGGAAATATATTGTATTTTAGCAAAGTTTGCTCAGGTTTGATGGGCTTGCCTCTTTGGCTTACTGATCATTGCCTGCAGTATGGAAGGTTATTCTAGATAGCAGAGACTCTGTATCTTACCAGAACACTTTTTGGTGCTTTATGTTGAATTTGTCCCATCCTAGAATAGGTGATTTTAAAACACAAAGAACAAAAACTCATCCCTTATGAACACAGGCCATGTGTATATATGCATATGTATATAAACAGGCATTTCCTGTTTATTTTACTTATTTTATAATCCATACCTGCATAGGCTTTTTTTTTTTTTTTTTTTTTAGGAAAACGAAGAGGATATTCACCTATGGGTCAGTGGTTTTTAGTGTATTATTAGGTTGTGCAACCATCCCACTACCTAATTCTGCCTGATTCCAGATAGAATTAATTCCTAATTAATGAATTCCTCATTGGTCAGGCCCTAATTAATCCCCAGTCCCTACTTTGGAACTAACGGTTGCTCCCCATCTCCGTACCCCTGCCGCCAGCCCCGGCAACCATCACTCTACCTCCGGTCTCAATGACTTGGTCATGCACATTCGGTGTACATGCAGTCACCCAGGATGTGGCCTTTTCTGTCTGGCCTCTTTTACGTAGCGTCACGTTTTGGGGGTTCATCCATGTTGTAGCACATGTCAGCACTTCATTGCATTTTATGGGCGACTAATCAGCAATCCCATTGTATGGATGTGCTGTACTTTGTTGATCCATCGGTTGATGGACAGCAGACTTGCTTCCCCTCTTTGGCTATTATGAATAATGCTGCTGTGAACACTGTGTGCAAGGTTTTATGGGGACGGATGTCTTCTAAATAGCCCCAGGTCCGTTTACTTTTAACAGTTGGCACTTCATGACCTGGGTAACCAACGGGTTGTTTCTCAGGCACCCACGATCATATGTTAATCAGGTGTCCAAATCTCTTCTGACAACTCTTTAGGTGTTTGCCTTCCCAAATAATGTAATAAATAGAGGGGAAAAAACATGAAAGGGAACTTTCTAGGATATCTTTTACACTTATAATGATCTTTGAGGTGTCCCAGAGGGGCCCTGGAAAATCACAAAGATCTGGGTTTACTCCTTATTAAAAGAGGGATGCTAGAAATAATTAGGCTGGTTTGATGTGTTAACTGTTGTAAGATTTGCATGAGAGGAGTTGTCAGATCAGAAGACATGTTCCCCTACCTGAAGTTAAGCTTATATGGATGAAATGGGAATATATTTTAGAAGAATTGTGTGTGTGTGTGTGTGTGAGAGAGAGAGTGCAAGGGGAAGTCCCTGGAGATTTGTCAGTGCACTCACTGCCCACATGTGTGTACCCTAGGGGAAACGCCCATCTAAAGTCTTAGGAAATAGTTCTGTACCATCCCCGCATAGAGACCTGTCCGTTCCTCCATTCTGGTGATACTGTTGAGAGTAACGGACCAACCACAACTACGCAAGCTTCGTCATCGTGTAGGTATTCTGTGTCAAGCTTTCCCGGGAGGCTCTGCTCTAAGCCCCAGCCTGCAGAGTGTGTGTGTGTGTGTGTGTGTCAGAGGATGGTGTGTGTGTGTGTGTGTGTGTGTGTCAGAGGATGGTTCTACAGTCTCATGAAGAATGACTGTACCAGGTACTTGCAACCATCACGCCTTTAAAGAATAGACTCTTGGGTGCGGGCTTCTGAGCAGATGTCACTTGAGCACCTCTCAGACTAGCCCTGTGGTCTGCGTCCGGATTTCCAGGACTCTCTCCGTTCTAGGAGCAAGACAGCGTCATGAAAGCTGACTGCTAATCCAAGATCCAGTGGAACAAGAATGATTACATAGGACTGCATGAAATGATGGGGGAATTTTATTGTGGTTCTGTGTTTAAACTAATAATGTTTTATTGCTCTATTTTCTGGTTCTGTGGGGAAGCCTTTTCTCTTCTTTGGGCTCCCTTGTAATCCACACAATTTAGTAGACTCTGCTTTTGGAAACAGAAATAAGGCATTTAAAAATGATACTTGGTTTCCACTGGTGTGTAATGGTATTTCATTTCACTAATGGCTAATGATGTCAGTCTTCTGTTTGCTTTCAAGTAGGCTCCATGCCCAGCGTGGAGCCCGGCAAGGAGCTTGAACTCACGACCCTGAGATCAAGACCTGAGCTGAGATCAAGAGTCAGACGCTTAACCGACTGAGCCACCCAGGCGCCCCAATGATGTCAATCTTTTATGTGTTTGTTTGTTGTTCATACACACTTTTCAGTGTCTTCCTGCCTCTGCCAGGGGATCAGTGTGGGTGCTCAGCTCCTCAGCCATGGCAGACAGACTTGTCCCCTTGAGGTGTCTGCCAGGTTTGGGGGACTCCCACCCCCTCAGGAGGGGGCAGTGCACCTGTCGGGCACCTTCTCTGAAAACTGAGTAGGACTGCCCAAATTTGGAACCCTCTGAGTCCCTGAGAGTCCTGGGGCAGCCACGGAACTGCCAGCCGGGGGTAGAGGAAGCCTCTGGTACTTTGGCCCTGGCACCTGCGGTAGCTATGACCCCACAGCTGTCATTTGGTAATACTGTGGTGCTGGGCAGTGTGCTGAGAGTGTGTGTGCAACTAGGATCACCCCACGCCGCCCAGAAACGCTGCGGAAGAGAGGATCTTAGCCACATTTCATTGTGTGATGCGAACATGTTACTGAGTGCGTGGCCCGAGGCTCTGCCATGCGCTCATCTGCTGTCGCTGCTGCAGCCAGTTACCACGGACTTGCTGCCCTAAAACAACACACACTTATTATCTTAACAGCTCTGGATGCCAGAAGTCCAAAATGGGCTAACATCGAAGTATTAGGGGCTTCTGGAGGCTCCAAGGGAGAATGTTTTCCCACTTTGCCGACTTTCTAGATGCCTCCTGCTTCCATCTTTTTTTTTTTTTTTAAGATTTATTTATTTATTTGAGAGAGCGAGAATGAGATAGAGAGAGTACATGAGAGGGGGGAGGGTTAGAGGGAGAAGCAGGCTCCTTGCTGAGCAGGGAGCCCAATGCGGGACTCGATCCCGGGACTCCAGGATCATGACCTGAGCTGAAGGCAGTGGCTTAACCAACTGAGCCACCCAGGCGCCCATCCTGCTTTCATCTTGAAAGGTAGCCATGGCTGGCTGAGCCTTTCGCACAGTGCATCACTTGATCTCTGCCTCCCTTGGGATTACTTGGGGCATGGGGGTAATCTCCCTAAAGTCAGCTGATTAGCAATCTTAATTCCTTCTAGGACCTTAATTCCCCTTTGCCCGGTAAGAGAACGTATTGACTACATCCTGACGTCTTTGGGGGGCCCATAATCCTGGGGAGCGTTGGGATACTGGGTGGGGAAGCTGGGAGGAACAGGGTCCCAGGGTATGTGGGTGGAGCAGGCAGGGGCAGGACCTGTGCAGGGGGTGCATCTTGCCGCCCTCAGGGACTCCCCGCTCTGGCTGGAGGAGCGGCTGAACGCATACCAGGTCAGGTGCTCATGGTGCCATGGTGGGGAAATGCTGCCAGGGAGGAGCTATGGGGTGAGGGGGTGCAGTGGGCTACAGTTTAATCAGGGCGGGCCTCACTGAGGAGGTTCTTCATCTGAAAATAGGATCCTTCCCATAGGATCGCTGCGGCATTAAATGAGGTAATGTCAAAAATGCATCCTGTAGACAGTGAATGATCATATTTTTTAAAAAGTTATCTATTCAAGAATCTCAGCTCTGTGGATGCATGGGCCAGGCTGGCCCTCTGCCATGACGCATCGGATGAGAGGTAGGGTTAATTACATTTTGAGGAGGAGAGGTTAAATTGGAGGTGGTCTAGAGCTCCTGGTTGGAGGTGCCCCCTGCTTGGAGGACATCACCTGGTCCCACTGTTGCCACACCCAGCTGCTCTCCCTACTAGAGGGAATGTGGATCCAGTCTGTGGGATCCATACGCTGGCTCCGCCCCACACTGGCCGTGAGATGTGGGTTTCTTCCTTAACCTCTTCAACCTTGAGTTTCCTTGTCTGTGCAGTGGAGGCGGTCACAGCACCGCTCCAAGGAGTGAGGGATACCTCAGGTCAACTGTTTAGCCTAAGACCTGGCGCTTAGTCAGCTTTCAGTGAAGGGATCACTGCTGTCATTATCTCGGAGGTGGAGAAAGGAACATGGAGTTAAAGAAAGGACAGGCTGATGGAGACAGGCCGAGAATGGCGAGGGAAAGCCGAGAGTACTGGGGTCCTAGGTCTCTGCTTTTCGTGGTTACTCCCCAGTTGGGTGGTCCCATCGCCCACCCCCCACCCCCACCAAAGAACAGGCTCCTTGTCAAGAAGAGCTGCTAACTGCAGAGAGAAGTCGACCACTTGACCAGAACTGGGTGAGCTTCCACGCAGAACGTTTCCACTTTATTGTCTGTAAACGCTTCTTTGGTAAACAAGGAGACAAGGAACCCACAGAGCAAAGGAGCACGCTGGGTCCAGAAGACAAAGGGAGGGCACCCTCCACGAACAGGGGCTCTGAGAAGACAGCTATGCCATTAGCGAGGTGGGGGTGGAACGGGGGAGAGGGGAGGGGAGTGGGAGGGAAGAGTCGGCTCGGTGGGACAGAGAAGCCTAGATCATACAGCGGAGGAGCTCATGCATCACAGCGAAGGGGGGCGGGGAAGCCCCGCCCATGCCCCGCCCACCGCCCACACGGGTGGTACCCTGCTGCGGGCAGAGCAGCATGCCGCGTCGGGTCAGGTCCGGGGAGGTTGGAGGGGGCTCCCGGAGGCCCGTCAGCAACCTACCCTCCATCTCTCCTTTCCTGCTCTGCAGGCTGGTGTGTGCAGGTGGCGGGGGCGGAGGAGGAGCGCTCACGATCTCGGGGTCCGGGGAGAAGTGGCAGGGCAGCGGGGGCAGGGTTTGGGGGAGGCGGAGAAACAGCCCCTGGCCCCCCTTTACATGGGGGGCTCGCTGCAGAGGACAATCTCCAGGTCCTTGCGGTAGAGCTTCCCCGCTTCAGCCAAGGACATGACGCTCTTTCTGTAGGTGGTGAGCTGTTGGATATTCATTTCCTAGGAGACACAGGGAGAGAGTAAGAGCCCCTCACTGGATGGCTCCAGCGGAGGGTCCCATCTGCTCATTCACAAACACATCCGCCAGAACCTTTCTCTTCTCCCCATCCCAGCAACCATGGGCTTTGGAGTCAGAAAGCCCTGCATTAAACCCTCTCTCTCTTACTGGCTGCATTGCTTTGGGGAAAGTATTCATCTTTTCTGACTTTCAGCTCAGCTGCCTCATCTGTAAAATGGGTACATTAACAAGGTCTGCCTCACTGAGGTGTTAGGATGGTTAGCTGAGGGGATGAACTCGAACAATGCCTAGCACAGCCCCTGACACAGTGTGCCCTCCAAAATCGGCTAGTCCCTATCTCTGCATGACTTGTATCAAGTCCCCGGCTCCCTGGGCCTCCCGTACTCCTCATGGGTCCTTGAAGGTGAGGAAGAGAACACAGGGGAAGCTCCCTGGTCTTGCCTGCCCACCCCAAGGACCATACTTTCCTCAACTTCACCCATTTAAAGAAGGAATCCTAACTCCTGCCTCCCCAGCAGCAAGGCCTACCTGCCTACTTATTGTTTCAGTGGCTTTTGTGGCCCTTCAGAGGCCATGAGGACAGGTGACCCACAGACATATGGCCACTGTCTCATGTAAAATGGAGGCCAACATTAAACAGAACATCAGTACCTAATATGCCTTGTGTTGAATACATGCTTTACAATAATTGATTTGGATACAAATAACCAATAGGTCTGAAATACAGCAAAGCCATCCATCACTTATACTATCTTTTTGTCTCCCTTCCTCTCTCCCTTGCTCACACACTCCCTCCCTCCCCCGCTCCTTCCCTCCTCTCTTCTTGTCTTGAAATTGTTGGCAGATCTTCCTCCCTCCCTCCCTCCCTTCCTTCCACCACCCCTTTCAGGGTGATGGTCTTTATCTCCTTTCAGCTAATGAAAAATCTGAAGCATAAAAACTATGGTATTTGTTAAAGGACTGGACCAACTCTACAGCCACAAATATCCTTAGTTTCCTGAGTCCCGAAGTCTATCTAATTCTCTGCCTGGCTCACCTGCCCTCAGTCACCTCTTGCTCAGAGGTCAGTCCTTTACTGTGTCTCAGGACATCCCCCCATGTTACTGATTCCGGGTTTTGTGCCACCACACACCCTGGAAGCACTATGTGAGCGTCGCTAACTTTGGGGAGCATCTTCCCTGAAGTTGGGAAGTCCCTGGAAATATCACCTAGTTGTAATACTATCTACCATTCAAATTAGGAGCCAGGGAGGGGACCCCATATATCAACCCAGAGCTGGAGAACCACCCGCCCCGACTCAATGTGGCATCAAGAATCTTAGCAGCATGAAGGGAGAGGGCTGCTCACTTTCTATGTCTAGAAGTTCTGCTTGAAGCTGAGGAAGGCTTTACTGAGCTGCAGTGGCCTCAGGAGTAGTGAGAAATATTGAGGTTTGATCTCACCAGCCTGTCCCTCAGGAGCCTCAAACATGAATCAGCTCAGAATCCGTATCACAGACCTCGCACCATCCAAACGGCATGTGCATCTGCCATGGGGGTTCACAAAAAACGGCCGGCCGCTCCCTTCCCAGCACGGGTGCTGCTGTCCCAGTCCCCTGGCTCCCTCTCCTGGTTCAGGCTCTCCATACCCCACGGCTACATCCTGAGCTTGGTACAGGTGGAAGACTCGCAGGTAAACAACTCTATTAATATCCTTGTTCTCCACACCCTTCCGAGTTGCTTCCTAGCCCCAACACCTGACTGTTTTTGTTTCCACATCTCGAGTGAACCTGTGTGGCCACAGGAGTTGTATTTCGTGGTAATTAGGAAAGAACCTAGGGGCGCCTGCGTGGCTCAGTTGGGTTAAGCCTCTGCCTTCAGCTCAGGTCATGATCCCGGGGGTTCTGGGATCGAGCCCAATGTCAGGCTCCTAGCTCATCAGGGAGTCTGCTTCTCCCTCTGCCTGTCCACCCCCCGCCACCGCCCCACTTGTACTCTCTTTGTCTCTCTCTCACAAATAAATAAAATCTTTAAAAAAAAAAAAAAGAAAGAGCCTAGTCAGGTGATGAGCAGAAAATTCAGGTCACTCCCAAGATTTAATGCTTGCCTTCAGGGTCGAACAACCTCAGGTGTTGAGCAGGGCCATATGGAAAATAATGATGCCTCGTTAATACAATTACAGTTAAAGATATTTTCCACTAAGATGCCCAACACTCCTTGGACACATTAAGGGCGCATAAATAATTTTCTCCTAGAGTTTGGTGCCAGGAAAGAGTCTGCTGAGTTCAGATACCTGGTGAAGACCTCCTTCTTCCTAAGAAGTATGTGCTTACTTGTAATTAATTTTCTGCCTCTTTCAAAAAGTACTTGTATGTAACAAAAAAAAATAAATGCGGGATGAAAGAAATGAAGAATGATATTCAGGACAAAGATGAAGTGGTCAGAAAGCAAGCAGCTGGAAGGGGAGACAGACTCAGGGGCTGCAGTGAATTTTGTCCCCTGAAACTGAGCAGTAAATTTAGCTTGTGCCTGGCAGCCAAGGTGGTTAGACAACGCGAGGAAGTATGGAGTGTTCATCATCTCATTAAAGAAAACAGCAAAACCATTTGCTCAGAGAAAGGCATTTTCCAGGAGGTGAAGGAAGGCGGCTGCAAAGACAGCAGTGGGCTCCTGGTCCCCCTGCCGCCCCCGACCCTGGCCTCCTGATGAGCCCGCCCATGCCTGCGGTCTATCCTGGAAGCAACGCCAACCAGGGAAAGTAATAGTTCGGTTCTCTGTCTTTTGCCTTTTCTTTGAGGGGAACAAATGCTTCCGTGGCTCATCTTAGCCTCTTGCCCACCTCCAGACCCTGCATTTATTTTTTATTTTTTATTTTTTTTAAGATTTTATCCGTTCATTTAAGAGAGAGAGAGAGAGGGAGAGAGCATGCATGCACAGGCTGGGGGGAGAGGCAGAGAGAAAGATCTTCACCCCCCACCGGCCCCTTCTTTCCCAAATCTCTCCTTTTTAAAAAAAAATTTAAATTCAGTTAATTAACATATAACATATTATTAGTTTCAGAGGTTCTCCCAAATCTCTCCTTGTGGGAAAAGTCTTTTCTGGTGGCGGTCAGGCTCTCAGTGCTTCACCGTCGTATCACTCCAGAGAGCCAACAGGGGGAACACCCCCGAGGAGCTGTTGAGGGATGAACAGATAAAAGGTGGTGGACACGAACACTGGAATATTACTCGGCCTTAAAAAAGGAGGACGTCGGCATTGCTACAACATGGGTGAACCCAGAGGACATTATGCTCAGCGAGGTAGGCCCATCACAGAAAGACAAGCCCTGGATGCCACTGTTTCGGAGGTGCCTAGAGCGGCTGGGGGCCGGGGACCGGGGGAATGGAGAGTGGTTGTTTACTGGACCAAGAGTTTCAGTTTTGCAAGAGGAAGAGTGTTCTGGACGTCGTGGTGGTGATGGCTGCACAACAACAGGGATGTATTGAATACTGCTGAAGTGTACGCTCAAAAAATGGTTAAGATGGTCAACTTTGTGCTAAGTGTATTTTACTGCAATTAAAAGAAACATCAGCCAATCAACCAAGCATCCAACCAGAAACAAAACAACAGCCCCCAAACTGCGCTGCCTAGTTATGGGTGATCAGAGGAGAGCAAAATGCACCCCATGTTCCTTTCCCCCCTCCCTCAGGAGCCTCTCTCCTGCCCCGGGGCCACCTCCCTAGGCCTCAGGGCTCAGTTGCTTACCTTCTTGTTTTTCTCATACAGGTCCTTCAGGAGGGCATCCAGCTCATTCTCATCGATGTAGCCGCTGCCGTCCTGGTGGTGGGGAGCAGGGGCAGCACAGAGCTCTAGAATCAGGCCCCATCACCCCTGACCTGGCCTCCCGATTCCCCCAACTCATCCCAGGGAGCCTGCAGAGTCTGACCTTCCCTCTACTCTGCAAGTGTTCACACCGTGCAGTGTTAAAATAACACCTAACTGCTGACTTCCCCAGCTGAGGCAGGAACGGGACGCTTCAGGGCAAATGTGCGTCCCAGTGTTTTTCATTTGCATTGAAAATATAAATGAGGTTCCAGAAGCATTTAGCTAACTCCCTAAGATGTCAGGATGAACATAGGGGCTATTTAAAGCTTACCCCCCATGCTTCGGTTATAAGGGAGACTATTGGAGTCACACAGGTGGGGGCAGCAAAGGAAGGGGTGACGGGCGGTAAGGGGGTCCTCTCCCTCCCAACTTCCTAGCAAAACACTTGGCTCCGATGTGAAATTATGAGCTGGCGGTGAGGGAGCAGTACTGAGCTCCTCCTTACTCCGAAGGACAAAGCGGAGCCATGTGGCTGGGGGCTCCCCTGCTGATGGGGCCTCTGCTTTTCCCTCCCACGCTGTCCTCCCTCTTACCTTGTCGTAAAATGTGAAGATCGCTTTGAACTCCTCTGAGGTCAGCTTCATGCCCTGTAAGGCCCGAGGTATTAAAGAGAAGCAAAAGCCTGGGTGTGTGCATGTGCATGCGTGTGCATGTGCATGCGTGTGCATGTGTCTGTGCGTGCACATGTATGTGTGCGTGTATGCACGTGTGTACAAGTGAGCGAGCACGTGTGCCTGCGTGTGTGTGAGCGAGCGTGTGCACGCACCTGTGCGCACCTGTGTGCTGGAGGGCGGACAGGAGGGTGGCAGAGTGAAGTGCGTGGGGATGAGGGAAGGGAGGAAGTGAAGAAAAGCAGAGGCTCTTTTACCTGAAATTTAAGCAGGAAGTTTTCCTGTACAGGCAAGAGTCTGGAAAGGAAGTGTTAGAGCAGAGCTTAGGAGACAGGGCAGAGGCCAGAAAAACGGGGACGTGGGGGGATGTGGAGGCAGCACCCGCAATTCTGGAAACCGTCTCTGAGCACAGAGGAACTTGTGGCAAGTTCTACAAGGAGGGAGGTGGACACACTGAGGTGCTGACACTCTCTCTAGCTTGGTCTTGAGCTTCATGACACCTGACCCGTCACTTTCCCCCCACCGATTGGTCTTCGAGCCAGGGAGGGTGGCAGGAACGGTCTTCAGAGGTCCTAGGAAAAGTGACCCTGGGGTGGGCTCAGGCACTTACCGGGACATCTCCGAGAGGCCCAGCTTGCCATCCCCGTTCAAGTCGAACATCCGTAGCTGTTGGGGACAGACAGAGGTGCCTGGGTGATTTGCTTTGACCTCTCCTGGGGGACCCTGACCTGCCATCCCCTTGTACTGAAGAGAAAGGGAGATGGGTGGGTGTGCTCTGCCCCCTCTGAGGTCACCTGGATGCCAGAGACCAGCATGGTCTAAATGGGTCCCTGATCCTCTCTCCCTTTCTCGGGGTGAGGGCCCCAGAAGCATGGCCGGCCAGCAGCAAAGGCCCACCTTCTCCAAGCCCATCCTCTCCCAGAGCTGGGGAGGTTGTCATGGAAACAGATGCTCCCAGTCTCTCTTAGCTCAGTGAGGATCTCAGACAGAGGGGGTGTGGGGCCAGAGACCCAGCATCCCTTTTGTCAGCTGCCACTGGGAGTCACCTCACCGGGGCCTGAAGACTCAGCCAACAAAAGACCCTGGAGACCCAGAATCCCGCTGGCTTGGGGCCCGGGTTCTGTGCCTCTGGAGGGGGGAGGGACACTTTTGCCCACTCACTATGGTTTGGGTGTATTCTTGCAGCTTGGGTTCATCATATGGCCGGTTCGCCTTCTTCAGCAGGTCAGACAGAAATCCCTAGAACACAAAAGGTCTCTTCAGAGCTCTTGACTCAGTCAGCCCCTCCCTTGTACTTGTACTTGTTCCTTCAGTCAACGTTGTTTTCCGAGGTCTACCATTTGTATGACTTACATCCCTCCTAATTCCCTAATTCCTAACGCTTGGGGAATGACCATGAAGGCCTGGAGGTAGCTCCTGGATACAACTTCAGCCCCTAAGAGAGGTGGTGGAAACTGGCTCTGGCACCTCAGAGAGCCCAGGACACAGGGCTAAGCAGTGCCTGGGGATGCCTAGTTCCAGAGGAATGGTGGGGTAGATGTACAGGCCAGGAGGCCAATCTGCTGGAATTGCCTTGAAGGTGCCTGTCCTGGGCACTGATGTGCGAAGGAGTGTAGTCCAGTCCAACTCCCTGGCCCTGCGGCTCCATGTTACTCATTCACATGGCCGTCCTGAACATGTCCACCGATTCAGAGCTGGGCTTAATTGTTCCTGAGCAGACCATAAACCCATGTTCCTCACCCAACATCTCCTCCCTCCCCGGGTTCCTTAAACCTACCACCGCTCTGGCCTCAGTCCCATTCTCTGTGCCTTCCATACCCTCCCCAAGGCTCATCCTACCTTGAGCTCGTTGGCTTCAATGTAGCCACTTCTGTCTGTGTCATACTTCCGCCAAGCCTGCAATGGGAACGCCAACCTATTTGCAAAGACCTGTCAACATCTATAGGCCTCCTTCCAATTCCCTTTAATGGACCAGGTTGGGTCTTGATGTTCAAGAATATTACCGGGGAATGGGGGCATGGAGATGGTCTAGCCCAGTCCCTTCCATGTCAAAGATGAAGAAATGGGGGCAAGTGTCTTGGCCCAGGTCACACAGAGAAGGAAAAAAAAAACCTGCTGGGATGATGTCTCCCTACTCTAACTGGCCTGGGTCTCTTTTTGGATCATTTTGTAACTAGGGTTATGGTTTTCTTTTCTTTTTTTGGACAGGGTTATGGTTTTCTAAGGTGCTTGCCAAGCAACTTCTAGCACTAGGATCTGGTGGATCCGATTTTTGCTGTGGGTATACAGCATGTTCT
This sequence comes from Neomonachus schauinslandi, assembly GCF_002201575.2. Lineage (NCBI taxonomy): Eukaryota > Metazoa > Chordata > Mammalia > Carnivora > Phocidae > Neomonachus > Neomonachus schauinslandi. The sequence continues at coordinate 45,842,334 of NC_058418.1, forward strand.
TTTACTGCTCTGGAGGTTTCTCATTCTCTGAGTAGGGCCAGGGCCAAGGGTTAGAACCTTCTGGAAGGGGCAGACATAGGCTTTGGTTCCTCGTCACTGTACTCCCTCGTCCATTCCTCCATCATGGTGCACACGGCATCCACGTCTGAAGGGGAGCAGAATTGGTAGTGTCATCAGCTTGTTTAGGCTATCCCAGGGCGACTCCCCATCTTTGTGATAAAAAGCGTTCCTTTCTCTATTTTTTTAAGAAACCACCCCTCTCCCTGCTCAATCCAAAGGGCCCCATTTCCGCAGATCTTTGATCTATGTTGGTGCCTTTCAAGGCTTCTTCCCTTGACTTTTCCTCTCTTGTCCCTCAGCTCCGAAGCGCACACTGCACACGGGTGATGCCTGGTTTACTGAGAATCAGCAAGCACTAATTATTTTGCCAAGCTTGGATTCCCTGCGTCCCCTCCTTTCTCCATGTCATGTCTCCCTTTTATTGTCTGGAGGCTGAATTTATAGATATCCGAGGATCTTTTTTCCATACCAGCAAGCAAGGCCGTGTAATTCTCATGGGATTGTGGTGGCTCAGGAAATTTGGTAGTACTTTTTTTTTTGGATCCTTATTTTTTAAAAAGTTACGAGACATGAGCAAATCCCAGCAAAAGGGTAGATGTATACCACAGACAACTTGGATAGATGGTATTTGATCAGGGGACTGTCTTTTCTCTGGGGGAAAAATGCACTGGTTCCATCCAAATATTCCTTCCTGTGCCCAGAAAACCTGCCCTTGAGAAAGTACTAATATGTGCACATTTACAAATATGACTTCACCAACGAACTGCATGTACTTAGTGCCTTAGAATTTAGTTCATCTGAGTCTTGACTGGGAAAAAAGGCAGATACCCCCTAAGTTGCCTAAAAGGAGGGTAACCTGGGTGTGCCTGGGTGGCTCAGTTGGTTGAGCATCTGCCTTTGGCTCAGGTCATGATCCCAGGGTCTTGGGATTGAGTCCTGCATTGGGCTCCATGCTCAGTGGGGAGTCTGCTTCTCCCTCTTCCTCTGCCGCACCCCCTGCTTGTGTTCCCTCTCTCTCTCTCTCTCTGACAAATAAATAAATAAAATCTTTTTTTTAAAGAAGGAGGGTAACCTGAAGGGACCCCAGTCCACTCAGAGCAAAGCATCGCTTTGCTTTTTGCTTTTCTTTTGGGAGAGATCCTCCCAGCGGGTCTGACCTCCCTCCCTCCCTGGCCCCGCCCCCACCCCCCAGACACTCCCTGCTCACTTCTCTTCCCGCCAGCACTTTGTGCTTCTCCATCAGTGGGTCATTCTCTTCCCATTCAAGGAAAAGAGTTCAAGGGACCTGGGCTTTGTGAAATCTCAAAGAAATCCTGAGGCATCGCTAAAATTAGAAATTACAATGTTGTGCTTAGCAGTGGGACGGAGCTAGCCTTTCAGGGAGGCACAGGGACCAATTCATGTTTCCAGCTGATAAAAATGGAACAAATGGCCAACCCCAGGGGGGTGGTGCTGTGGGATGGTGGGGTCTCGGGAAACTCGGTTGGGGGTGTTGGCTCAGCAGTTATACTGTAGATGAAAGGATAAAGACAGATAAGAATATGGAATCATGTCAACGACACAGAGAGAAACCACTAATGACTTTGAGAGAGGGGGACAGAGACAGAGAAAGGTATTTTTTGCTTCTCTTTAAGCATTTCCAGCCCCCCCCCACCGCAAACTATTGTCATCCCCATTTTCCAGATCAGAGGTGGGATAGAGGCCAATTTTTGGCTGCCTCCCTGCCCATCAGGGAGGGAGCCATCAGGCATAACGCTCCCTTTTCTACAGACAGAAAAATCGACTCTCACAAAAGCAGTACTCTGACAAGGAGATGCAGACCTTCCCCACACCCCCTGCCCCCCACCCCCGCAAGACAGGCAAGAGAAGGACTAAGAACAGAATCCAGAATGTCAATGACCAGCTTATGGAATCTTGCCATCTTGAAAAGCCCGGAGAAAATCCTTTAAAGCACCATAAAATTAAATCCATATCTGATGCTCAGGCAAGCTGCCGCTTAAAAAATGACTTTTCTGCCCTGAGAATCAGTTCTTTCTAACCAACTTTCTACCCATGTAGGGAACTCCATGCCATGTGGGTTTCTGGGCTAACTATTAGCTTTAGGCAGTAAATCACGGAGAGGGGATTACCGGTGTCTGGACATGGATTTAACATGAGGAATGGCAACTCAAGTCAAGTTGAAGGCCAGTCATTATCAGAGCAGACAGTGTGTGGGGGGTATCGGTTAAGTTTTCCTCCGAGGGACACATATATTGAACAGCGAGGGTGCAGAGTCCAGAAAAATATCAAGAAATAATTGGTACTTTGCTGGGTATCAGGATTAGTCATGTATTTGGTTGAGTCATATGGAATTTCCAATATTTATAAATAAAAAATGGTCAAATATTAGTGATTTCACATGGTTTCATCTATCCTTGACTATTACTAAAAAAAAAATATGTGAGTTTGGATGGTCTATTTCACTTGAGGATTTCAAAGAATGTCTGTTGCACAGATCTATTTTAAAGGGGGGCACTGACCTGTAGACCACAGTTAAGAATCAGAACTGGAAGATACTGCAAACTGGAATCCCCCCGCCCCCCACCGGAGCTTTTTCAGCTTTGGGATGGCGCATAAATCCATGCTCCCCACACATGCTCCTTGGAGCCCTGACTTCAAGGGACACTAATGTTATTGAGAACACAGTACGTGAGATCTGGAAGCCAAATGACGTGAAACAGATCTCTTCACTGCAGGATTTCTCAGAGACTGTAAGATGCAAATGTCCATGACCAATTCCCGAAGGGGAGGTAAGTGTGTACATGGCATCTCCCAAATGTACTTGCCCACATTTACTTCTCACTGTATCCTGCACGCTTTGACGTGCACATAACATTTGGGGATCTTGCTGAAATGTAGATTTCTGCGTGGATCAGGGACTCTGCGTTTCTCACACGCACCCAGGTGATAGTGATGCTGATGGCATTGGTCCAGGGACCATGCTCTGAGTCATGGAGTTCTAAGGGGTTTAGCATCGCCCAGGGGACCACTACCAGGCATTGGGGTGGGCCTGGCTCTGAACATGGGAGAAAGGCAGCGCCTTGGCCTCACCTCCATAAACTCGGTGCTGGAGCCCACGTGCTGCCTAAAGCACAGAAGGAAGTTCTCCTCCGTTGGCAGGATCTGCGCCAGCTGTGGGGGCCAGAGAGCGACAGAGACATTAGAGGGCCCTGCCAGGGAGCAGAGCAGACTTTCCTGGAGGGAGGATGGTGAATGGCCAGCGGCAAAGTAGCGTGGGAGCTGCATTTTGCTTTTCTTCCTGAGAACAGCCCTTCAAAAGGGAAGAAGGATGTTCTGAGAAGTGTATCTGGGTCGCCCCACATCTTAGGTGTGAGCAGCTTGAGGGACAGACAGTGGTGCCACTTTAAAAATGCAAGTATCCCGTCTTCAAAAGAATACTTAATAGATGATTCCATCTATATAAAATTCTAAAAAATGCAAACGAATCTGAGATGGGTGGTTGCTTGGGATTTTTAACGGTGATGGAAATGCTGTATCTTGATCGCGGTGGTAATTACATGGCTGTGCACAACGTCTAAACTCCCAGAACTTGGCTCTTCCAATCAATGCAGCTTATTGTATGTAAATTATCCCTCAACAAATCTGATTTTTTAGACAGTGCAAAAATACCCTAGTTCAGCAAACACAGCTGGCTGTCCCGGACATACTTTGCTCCCAGCTTCCTTGGTCACAGGCAAATCCTGATAGGTCTGAGTCAGCTAAATGTGCCAATCCTGTTTCCCTTGCCAGGGATTGGCTTATGAGCAGGCATGTGACCTAGTTCTGGCCAATGAGATGTGAGGGGAGGTCTGCTAAAAGTACTCCTGGGAAAGGTTTCCTTGCTCCCAGGAGGGGCCAAATGAGATGGATCCTTCCTGCATCTGAACGTGGGTGCATCCGGATGTGATGGCTGAAACAGTAGCCCAGCCTGAGGATGAAGCTATTTTGGGGGGCAGAGAGCTGCGGAGAAGCAGGGCTGGGGGCCTGGCCTCCTTCATCTGGAGCCAACCCTTCCCACGGCTGGTCTCATTAGGAGCCTCTCATGGTTTAAGCCAGGAGTAGGTAAACAATGGGCCATGAGCCAAATCTGGCCCAATGCCTGTTTCTGTAAATGAACTTGTCTTGGAACGTGGCCATGCCCATTCATTACATACTGTCTATGGCTGCTTTTGTGTCGCAGTGGCAGAGTTGAAAGAATTGTGACAGAAACTATATGGCCTCCAAATCCTAAAACATTTACCATCATCTGGATCTTTCCAGAAAAGAGTCTGGTGACCCCTGGTTTAAGCCCATTTGAGTCAGGATTTTCTGAGACTTGCAGCTTAGACATCTATGCCCTCATTCCTGTGCTGCCACCATTATGCCTGAGCCCTGGACCACACATCACAAACTGATGGCCACAGGCATTTGGTTAGGCTGGCACACACATGCCTATGTACTGTGTGTGTGTGTGTGTGTGTGTGTACATAAGTTGTTTAATTAAACAAGGAAGCCATTAAACGGAGGTGGGCTTAACGCCTTAGTAGCCTCTGTGAGCAAACCCAAACTGAAACCGAACAGCCGACAAGGTGCTCCCAAATAATGCAGCCACTTAAGCTCTAGCCAATCAAATAATTTCCTTACTCTGCTCCCTCCTCTTCTCTATGAGAATCTTTCCCCAGCTACTGCTGGTGGAGTTTTCCTAGCCATCTCGGGTTTGGCACTGCCCCATTCGAATCAATTTTTGCTCAAATACACTCTTTAAATTTTTAATATGCCTCTATTTCTGTTTTAGCAATATGTATTTATGCAAACATAAACATGTGTGTATATTATATATATATGATACGTGCTATATATGTAAATTAGATGTTTAAAAATTAAGTAATTAAAACTGTTGCCTTTGGATGCCTTTCGGTGGGGCACGAACTCTCTTGTTCTCCAGCTGTCATGCTCCTTCCTCTCTTAAGCTGGGATCCTCACCCATTTGCAGTAGCTGCTGGGACCATGAGAGCACGTCTTAGACCTGTCTTAGGCCAATGTTTGTTGCTTCTTTCCTCGTGAGGCACAGAAAAAGTCCCGCCTGTTCTCATTGGTCAGCCTAAGTGCTGGAGGTGGCATGGGGGCTTCCAGACCACCCCCCATTTAGAGGCCCAGAAGGACACCTGTGCTTGGCGGAGTAGCTCTTAGCCAGGATGGTAGGACTCACCTCAGCCATTTCGATTTTGCCGTCCGAGTTCTTGTCATACTTCTGCATGAACTCCTTCATCTTCTCCCCAAAGTTGTCACTCTTTGACATCTGAGGAAAGACAGAGGGGGGCTAACTGGGCCGCTGGGCCCCATGGGAACCACGGATCTCTCACCTGCTTGGTGTGGTAGTGGCGCGAATCATTCTGTGCCCCAAATCTGCAGGCACGGAACCAGGCCGGGCCGATGCTCTGAGTGGTCAGAGCTGCACTCTTCTCCTTCCCAAGATCCCTCCAAGCCCAAGCGATCTCTCCTTTGAGGCTCGGTCACATGAGGACATATACCCCACCCCCATGCAATTCATGCAATCAAACATACCCTCTGCCTTTGAGACAGGATTAAACCACAGCTGTATCAGAAGGACGAGGACTTATTCCCATCACTCAGATTTGAGAACTGAGGCCCCAACATTTTACCAAGGCAACTTCTCATACAAGCCAACTTATTCCACAAGGAATATACTAGCACTACCCTAGAGCAAGGTAAATCGCACATTTTCTTCTCTCAGGTTTAAAGGCAATTCATGACATTTTTCACCCTGATTTTATGCCAGGAGGAAGGTGAGGAGAAAGTCTTCATAAAGCTAAGGGGTAATTTCAATTATCCTTTAGATTATTGTGACTACTCCAAAGACAGACAACTTCAAAATCTCCTTTAGCCCATCACTGCCTACCTTAAATATAAGGCTCTCCAAAATTCTCCAATCTTAGCCTGTTTTGGGTGCTGCTGAATAATTCTTTGCATTAACGGGCTCTTCCTCATCCCTCACCAATGGTCACTCTGCTTGAGCAGCTGAGGCCTCTTCTTGACTTCTCTGATGACTTCTGGGTGGGTTGGGGGCTTCCTCAGATTGGGCCCAGGAGAATTCTACCCATTCTTCAGGTTAGAGTCTTTTCTGTATACCCTTCTACTGCTTTCTACCTGGGAACCGGCTTTAATTTGCCACGATTTATTCATCAGTATTTATTGCCTTACATTTATAAGTGTGCATGGAATGTTCCTAGGCCCCTATCACAGATGGAGTCAGCCGGTTTAGCTTTCACAGCAGCCCCAGTGAGGTGAGTCGCCTGTCCCTTCTACACTTCAATGCAGGCTGAAGTGAAGGGTCTTCTCCCGAGGTGACCAGCCAGTGTAGCTAGAATTGGAACTCGTGGTACCTGCTTCCAAGGCCAATATTCCTTCTGCCCTATAACAGCTGCTCTGAACACCAGTCCCAGATGGTGTCAGTTGAGATGGTTGTTGACAGACTTGAGAGTCACCCCTGAAGCCATCTGAGGAAGGGAGTGACTAAGATTTCAGACTAGAAGCACTTCATCAAAACCCATTCCTCCGCCTACCCCAGGATCCCAGAATCAGTTTTGAAGCCTGGGTTTTCTGTGATGCAGGCTTCTTCTTTTTTTTTTTTTTTTTTAAGTTTTTACTTGACACAGAGAGAGAGGGAACACAAGCAGCGGGAGCAGGAGAGGGAGAAGCAGGGTGCCCGTGGAGCAGGGAGCCCGATGTGGGGCTCGATCCCAGGACCCTGGGATCATGACCTGAGCCAAAGGCAGACGCCCAACAACTGAGCCACCCAGGCGCCCCGATGCAGGCTTCTTTATCCTAGTAATGAGGGGTCATAGGGGGACAGTTGATAAACCCATGAATCATCACCATCGCCTAAGCCCATGGACGGACCTCCCCTCGCTGGGGCACTCTGCTGGGCTCTGGACCAGGAGCTTACCGGTGGATTTGTGACTCATCTCCCAAACTGCCCCATGAAGACTTGCTAAGAAGCAGCAGACTGGCCAGCAGACATGCAGCTGGGGAGAGTGGGGAGACCCCCAAAGGACCAGCGGGAGCTGGGGGTGGTAATGGGTCTGACTGTGTATCTTTGAGAACTAGACGTGGGAATCCCAACTAGCTCCAATTACCTCAGCTTTTCAGTATTTCAGACAGTCCTCCCAAGGCTTTAGTGAATTTCATAGTGCCAGCTCATGACTACAGGCCCCACAATGACCCTGCCCTGAAGGGGCTGGGACGTGATTTGGAGTCGCTTCAGGCAGGCTGAGAAAGGCAGTCTGACACCACCACAAATGAGGCCAGTCTGTACTATGTGGTTCAGATGCTGGTTTGGAGCAATCCTGTGTTCATCTAGGTCCTTGCTGAGGATTCCAGATTCTGTTAGTCTAGAACAGTAGTTCTCCGGTGGGGATTATTCTGTGCCCCCCACAGGGGACATTTGGTGATTTCTCGAGACATTTTTGATTGTCACAACTTCAAGGGGATGCTCCTGGCATCTCATGGGGAGTCCCAGTGATGCTGTTATGTATCCTACAATGCACAGGACAGCCCCCCCACGACGAAGAATTATCCAGCCCTGTCAGTAGTGCTGAGGCTGAAAAACTTCAGTCTAGAATAAAGACACTTCAAACCCCTGAGGCATACAATTGAGTCAGGACCCCCCTGAGAATCTTAGGCTCTGGACTATTCCTTAGCTCAAAAAAAAAAAAAAAAAAAGCTTTTATACACATATACACAGACACAAAGCTTTGCAGTTTTGGGAGGGTTCAGTAACCCCTGGTATCCATTCATGAACACTCCTCAATCCCAGACACCCAAAGATATTGCAGGAAGGTTCTCTTTTTAAGGGATTATTCCAACTGAAAAAAATCCTTACAAATAAAAACTTGGAAGTCAAGACCAGAGATGTCAGGCTGGCTTAGGAGATGCATAACTTGGGGACAGACAATGTTGACCAAAGCCGCGATCAGGATGATAGAAAAATCAAACAATGGGACAGAGTACTGGGCTTACCATGCCAGAGCCTTTTCTTGCCTTCTCCAGCTCTTGGAAAAAGTTTTCTAGCTCTTTACCTTCAATGTACCCATTTCCTGTGAAGAAAGCAAAGAAAAAAAAAAAAAAAGAAAGCAACTGACCTCAGAGCTGAATAGTAAGACTGATGGGGGGTTGGTGAGGGGATGGGGAAGTCAGGGGCTTCATGGAGAACTCCTCCCTGGTCAACAAGCAGGTGTCTGGGTTGGCCTCGGACTGTGCAGCGTTAGGGATGCAGATCCTGCTCTCAACTGTACAGCTGCAAGATTAGTAACCACGTGTCTTTGAGGTATACTTTCAGTAGTCAGAGAACGGTGGGAGGGACCGGCATCTGGGCCAAGCTGGTAGAAGTGGGCCGAGCCGGAACTGTCTGCAACTGGCTGGGCAAGCAGCAGGAGTGAGAATCCACCAGGCGACAACAGGTCATCAGCATCTGGGCTTGTCAGCAGGTGGCAGGCCCTGGTCACAGGAGTGAATGAGGCCGAGACAGAATTTGGGTCTCTGGGGTGGGAGGGTATACTGCGTTGAAGAGTGACCCCTTCACTCCCCCAAACCCATGCCCACCTAGAATCTCAGAATGTGACCTCACTTGGAAATAGGGTAATTATAATTAGTTAAGATGAGGCCATGGTAGATTAGGGTAGACCCTAATCCAATGACTTGTGTCCTTATAGGAAGGCCATGTGGAGACACATAGAGACACACAGGGAAGAAGACTATGTAAAGACAGGGACCAAGACTGGAGTGATGTATCTCCAAGCTAAGGAGTGCCATGCTTCGCTGGCAACCACTAGGAGCTCGGAGAGAGGCACAGAAGGACTGTCCCCGATAGCCTCCAGAAGGAAGCATGCTGCCCACACCTTAGTTTTGGACTTCCAGCCTCCAGAACGGTAAGAGAAAAAACCCTCTGTTGTTTTAAGCCACCCAGTCGGTGGTACTTTGTTACAGCAGCTCTGGGGAGCTAGAAAAGAAAGAAAGGCGGAGTGTCTGTCCTTTGGGCTGGGGCCACCCGAGAGTGTTGGTCACCAGGATTATGCAGAGGGGAGGCGATCCGCTGCAGGGCCATGAAGAGAGGAGGCCATGAGGTTTGTGGACACAGAGTAAAACCCTGTTCTGCTCACTCACCGCCTGTAGGACTTTGGAAAAGTCATTTAACCCGTGTCAGCTGCAAAGTGAGTTTTGACACTTGTGTGTAGAGCCCACCAAGCCCCCCATTATGAGGGGACTGTCAATGTGGCTCTTATTCCAGTTCAGTGACCAGAATCTGAGGAAAAGATGGAACGAGTCGGGGTGAAAAGTGCAAAGATCAGGACCGGGCCCCAAGGTCAGCACCTGACTCTGAAGAGCACATAAGTGGTGAGAGGCCCTTTAGGTTCTCAAGTCTTGAACCCAGAAGGCCTAGAGACTGGGTGAGCTGAGCCCATGGCCAAGGTCACTAGTCCCTGCTGTGATTGAGGGGAGGCATTTCTGGGTGGGAAATCAGACAGGCCAAAGACAGTGCTACTCACACTCCCCCAAACTGGAATCTCCTGGGATCGTTAAAAAAAAAATGGATGTCTGGCTCCCACCCCCAGACATGCTGATGTAATTGGTTTGGGGTGTGAACTAAGCATCATGATTTTTTTTTTGTAAAGCTCCCCAGGTGATTTCCATGTGCAGCAAGTTAGGAAACCACTGGCCTAAAGTTTCAAATCTGATGTAAAACGATTGAGCAAGGTTCCTATAAAGAATAGTCACCTGGTAGCTTTCTTCAAGGGCAGATGGAATTTCAAACGAAACAAAGAAAATAAAAAAGGAATATTATCCTGGCCCTTGGGGGTGGGATGGGGTGGGGTGGGGGTGGGGGTGGGGGTTCTTCCCACCCTCTCCCCTGCTGGCATCCCCTGAGAATTTTCAATTCCCAATAAATAACCGTGGAGGCGCCCCCTAGTGGAAAAGATGCTACACTAAACATGCATGGAGGATCCCGGGAGATAAATGATGTAGTTTTGTCTGCAGGGAAAAGATGTGATTGTATTTAGGGGGTGGGGGAAGGGGACTTGAGCTCCCTTTTTTCCCCTGGCATAGAGTGGTCATCGTTCTTGGGACAGTTGGAATTTCGCGAGCGTATGTCTAATGGCCCGTGAGGCCAGCTGGAGAGGGGGCGTGAGAGGCAAGGCCAAGGGTTTTCTAGGCAAAAGGCAGTCTAGCTGCTGATGCCTCCGAGTTGAAGGAACAAGTACTTTTTCTCTTCCTCATCAGTCTCTGCAGTGATCTGGAAGGATGGGTTTCAGCTCTGACCGGCACGCCTCACCATCCTGAGAGCCGGCCCTGCTATGGAGGGGGGTGCGGGCGGGTTACCCACACTTCTTGCAGAAGTACCCACACCCACTTCTTGTTCTGCCTCTATTACTCACTGGTTTGCTCTGGGATGCCACCTCTCCAGACCTGTTTCCTCACCTATAAAACAGGGATAATGACGGTGCCTTCCTCCTATGTATGGCAGTGAAGACCCCCATGGGGGTAAAAACACATGGAACGTGCTGGCCCACAGTAAGCCTCCAAAATGCCAGTGGTCATTACCACCACGACTGGTGTTTCTGCGGGCTGCCCAGGCTGGGGAACACCTTGATCTTGGGCCGCTTGCTTTAGGCCGAGAAGATTTGGGGTGCAGGAAGAGGCCAAAGCAGGTGCGGCCAGCGCTGAGCCATGTCCCATTGAGCAATATGAACGGGAAGAAGAAAAGTACAGGGGCGCCTGGGTGGCTCAGTTGTTAAGCGTCTGCCTTCGGCTCAGGTCATGGTCCCAGGGTCCTGGGATTGAGCCCCGCGTCGGGCTCCCTGCTCAGCAGGAAGCCTGCTTCTCCCTCTCCCACTCCCCCTGCTTGTGTTCCCTCTCTCGCTGTCTCTCTCTCTGTCAAATAAATAAAATCTTAAAAAAAAAAAAGTAAGAGAAGTACAGACCTGTGGGATCCACTTTTTCCTTGGGGTTTCTCTGAAACTTACAAAGAATAAATGTACTTATGTTTATTCTTGTTCTGGAAAGGTTTTATGGTGGTTTAATAACCTCCAGAACCAGTCAGCCAGTGCCTTGCCCAGCAGGAGACATGGACACTTGTGAACATCAGGATACAACACTTTTAATTTTTCAAAGCATATTTGCTTCTTTCTTTGCTTCGGGAGATAATTTGAAACCTCACTATGTGTAAGGCCCTGTGTAGGTTGCCATGGGGGGGGTATGACAATGTGCAAGATCGAGCTCCCGTCTTCCAAGTTGTCACACTCCTTCCAGACACACAGGATCATAACAGGGCAGAATAGAATCCTCTTCTTGTGACAAAGAAACTTGAGGCACAGAGAAGGTAAGCAATCTGTTCAGGGACACACAGCAAGGCAGGACCAGAACTGGAGTATCCTAATTCCTGACCTAGGTTTTATTCATTCATTCACTCATTCATTCATTCAATATTTCTTGAGCATCCGCTTTGTGCCTGCTGTGTGCTAGGCACCAGGTGTGTAAAAGTGAGCTAGACGGGGTCTGCCAGGATGGGGCTTTGTTCTAATGGGGTGGGGATGGGGCAGGGGCAGACAAACAGCAAGGAAAAGGAAAGATGATGTAATAGAACGGAGACGGGCTGCCAGGGCTACTTGATGGGGAGGGCAGGGAAGGCCTCTCTGAGAAGCCCCAGCTACTGGGCAGAGGAAGAGAAAGGGAAGAATAACAGCGGAGGCAGCGGGGAGGAGCCAGGAGAGTGCCACGGTAGAGGTCCCCTCCCCGGACCCACCTTGCACAGCCTGAGCAACCTTCTGGGAATCCCACCACCACTTCCTCTCCGTGCCCCCAACAAAGAGAGAAAAGGTGGCTCAATTCAACAAACCTATACCGTTGCAAGTAAACAACAGTTCGACTTTGTCCCCGGTGGTCAGGGAGCTATAGACAAGTCCTAGATATGGGCTTATTCCCCAGGAGCATTCATGGTCTAGTGGGGCAAAGCAGCCAAACAAGAACTACCAGGATCTACCAGCTGAAGGCGGAGGGAGAGGGGCAGAGATCGGATAGGGAGGCAGGGGCTGCAGGGCCCAGAAGGGGCAACCTCCTCACTGGGGAGAAAGGCCTTTGCCACTTGGTCTCCCTCAGGGCAACCCCCATCCACCCCCGCAGGCAGCTGCTATCCCCGGCTGGGGTGGAGGGTGGGTTGACCTACATCCCTCCAGGGCAGACTTCAGCACAAGACAAATGGATTGCTTTTTCTAGACCCTTGTATCAGGGCTTTGGGGCGACTGGCCACCAAGCAAATCTCCTGTGGACGGGCATTGATATGAATGTGGTTACCATAGCAACCGCCACTCCTTACCTTCCTATCAAACCACATCCTGAGAACATTAGGAAGAGGGGGCTGGGTGGGAGTCAGGGGCCCTGCATCTTCCCTTATTGTACTCTTGCTACTATTCTTTACCACCACTGTGCCTCAGTTTCCCCCAGTTGAAACTGAGACAACAGTACTTGGGGGCACCTGGGTGGCTCAGCTGAGTGTCTGATTTTGGCTCAGGTCAGGATATCAGGGTCCTCCGATCGAGCACCTTGTCTAGCTCCTTCCTGCTCAGTGGGAAGTCTCCTCATCCCTCTCGCTCTGCTCCTCCCCGACCCCTCGTGCCTGCGCGCATGCGCTCTCTCTCTCTGTCTCGGATAACCAAAAAAATCTTTAAAAAAAGAAAGTGAGACAACACTTCTTTACAATTAAGCTGATCACAGACACCTGGAAAGCCTTGACCAAAGGATGCTCTGCCCCCCGTTGGAAAGAGGCCTACTTGTTTCTCACTGAGATTCGTGTGTACAGATTTTTCTAAGAGTTGAACAGGTAAGAGAAACCTGAGTAAGAGGTATAATTCTGCCACCAGCTCTGTGTCCATGTGACGTCGAGCAAGTCAATCTCTCTGAGCCTCCATTTCTTGATCTCTAAAATGGGTATAACTGTTTATGCCTTTTCTGCTTTATAGAGCTGTTGTGAGAGTCACACAAGGTATTATTGCGAGAGCATTCTGGAAAATGTAAAATCTCACATGAATGGAAAGCATCATTTTTTAACCTCTGTCCTCTGAACCAGTCCATGGCTTTAAACTCCTCAGCTCATTGTAGAGAGTACTGGTTTTCAGGCCAGGCTGTCTATTAGAGTCACCTGGGAAGCTTTTAAAACAATACCATTGTCTGGGCCTCACCCCTAAAGCTTCTGATTTAATTGATGGGGTGGGGACTTCTTGTGGGCCTGTTTTCAAAGCTCTCTTGGTGATTCTAACGTGCAGTCGGGGTTAAGGACCTTTTTATGGTGAGTCTCAAGTGTTAAGGGATGCAAGAATTACCTGGGGATCTTATTAAAGTGGAGAGTCTAATTTAGCAGGTCTGGAGGATAAGGGCTTGCTGTTGCAAGTGGGGTCTGTGGAACAACAGCATTGGAATTACCTGGGAGCTTGTTAGAAGTGCAGAATCCCAGACCTTACCCAAGAACTCCTGAGGCAGAAGCGCTGGGAGTGAGACCCCGAAATCTGTGTTTTCACAAGGCCTCCTACACATTCAAGTTTGAGAACTATGGGCCTAGCCTCAGCAGCACCCATCGGTCCGTGTTTCCCCGTGAGGCACAGGTTAGAGAAATCCAGGACAGGAGATGCCAAGTTTCAGACTTCCTCGTTAAGAAAGTGTTCCTGAGACCAAGCCACCTGGTTGTCTATCCGGAGTTCAGGTTTATGGAAAGGCAAATAGCCCTCTACCCTCGAAGCCTGAGCACCCCTCAGGACAGTCAAACCCCACCCGCTGGGGCCAGAAATTGGCTTCCTCCAATTCTGCCCTGATATTAATATTACTTTCTGGGGTGCGCACCATTTACAAGGAGCGCCCCCCTCCCTACCTCATCTGCTCTCATCGCAGGACCCAGCTAGGTAAGCAGACAGGTGAGGATGCTGGAGAGGAGGAGTTTGAGGGGGAAAGAGATTAGTCACAGCCTACAGCGTGTGTACTGTTCATCCCGGGGACGACCTCCGCCCACACCTACATTTGTTGTGGCTTCTCTGTCGGTCAGATGGGCGCGCGCACACGTACACACACGCGTGCACTCCTGCACACTCTTCTCCGAGTGGCTTCCAGGGCTGAAAAAACACAGAACGTTCAGATCTGACTTTTAGTCTGTGTTTCTGGGCCATGCTGCTTCTGGAACAGTGGTTCTGGAGCTGGGCTGGGTCCTCTGAGCCTGTGGACATCTGGCAGCCGAACACTGGGCCGGTTCCCAGGCTTGGGGGAGGCCAGAAGGCTAGGGCAGATTGGACAGCAGAGAGCCAAGGAGGAGTGGGGGGAGGGCCAGGCGAGGCCAGAGGGCCCAGATGGGCCCAGCTGGGCCAAGGAGGGCATGGCACGCCACGGGCCCGGAGAGCTGCCAGGAGAGGCACTATTTTCGAAGAGCTTCACACCTGCTCTAGTAATTCAGGCTCCCCAGGTGTTGGAAGAGATTTCCCTGAAGGGTCTTCTTAGCCCTGGAAACCTCCCTCAGGGCTTCAGCCAGGACAGCCACTTAAGTCTGGAGGGGAATAACCATGGTGAGCGGGCAGGGACGCAGGCTCTCTGGGCTGGTGGCTGCCCCTGGCGAGGCGGGCTCAAGCTGTCTTGTTTGTGAAAACTTGTCCCGGGCTGCCTCCCTGGGGAGCCCCAGCTCCTCACAGACACAGCGCCTCCCTGGCTGGTGCAATCATCCCCAGGGGCATGCTGCGGGGCCCAGGGCGCCCACAGAGGCCACCAGCGCAGGGCCACCCAGCACGCTGCAGACACACCAAAGGGCACTGTTAGCAAAGCATTTGGGGGTTTAGGGGTGAAAGCGGAGTGCGGGACTGATTCCTAGGGCTTACCCTGGGTGGGACAGGAGGCTGCTCCCAAAGAACCCCACATCCTGCCATCACGACCCTCAAGCCCATCCCTTGCTGTCCCAGATGAGACACACAGACCCCACAGAGATTGGCGGACAAGGTTAAAAGACAGCTCTGGCCTCGGCTCCCCACACCAGATCCCTCTGACTTTCTTGTGCCAAGAAGTGATGGTTTTTAGGAGTCCTATAATCATTTTAGGAATAGCACAGTAATACTACCTTGTACGTGTTATAGTGTTTGTGTAAATACTTAATATATACCAGGTATTCTGGAACCGTGTTTGGGCAAGTCTTTTTTTTACTGTTCCAAGAGCCTCCACTTAGTATCCCAGTGCAAGCTGCCCAGACCTCTCCACCTTGGAGAAGCCCTATGGCTTCGCTCTCCTCCCCTCTCCCTGCAGGCACACTTGGCTGTGAAGCTCTGGGAGGCCTGCCTGGGTGCTCGGGTCTGATGGGTGTTGGTGGTGCATGGCTTGGGGGGACGCTTCTGTTATTACCATCGGGGGTAGGAGGACAGCGGAGGGAAGACAGGGCAGGGCCTTCCTGTCAATAATTTTCAAAGGCCTCGGGGCCCCCACGGATGGGGAACAAGGCTCACTCCCTGCAAGAGGCTTTGAGAACCCCCCGCGTCACCAGGGCCATCTGGAGGCAGGCAAATGCCCAGAAGTCTGGGCAGATGCCCACACCTGCAGATATATATCTTTTTACATCTTTACTGTCTTGCAGATTCACCCAAGAAACATAAGCTCTTATAAAATTTTCAAACACTCTGGAAATTAACTTAGTTAAAGCAAATGCCTTTTAATTTTTACCTCATCCCCTCTGTAGAGAGAACCACCATTTTCTATTCCCTATAACGTGCTATCTTTCAAATATCTTCCAGCATATGCGCTTCGTGAATAATGAAAATGGGTTCATACAGTAATAGTGTCCTGCTACCATTCAAAAAATCTTAATAGTACATCTTGGACATTTTCCCACGTCAATGGAAAAGCTCCACCTCACTCTGCTTGGTTGCATAATATTCCCCTGTAGAGATTGGTATAATTCATTTTTCTCCTCCCTGGTGAAGCACATTTCCCTTCAAATTTTCAGTATTCCCAAGAATTCGGTAATAGATGCCTTTGTTCATCTAACTTTTTGCACACGTAAGGGTATATCTATGTCAGAGAGATTCTGGGGGTGAGTGGCATTCCCTGTTTGGATCCAGGTGTCTGCTAGTCTCTGGGAGAGAACCCATCTTGTCCCTGTGATTTCAGTGGCTTCTCAAGGCTAAGGTGTTTTTCCCTTTTGAGCCACACCTTGGCTCTCCATGGAAATTCCTACTGGTCATCAGTGGAACAGGAACCTGGTGGCCCGTCTGATCAGAACCACATGGACAGGCGAGTGTGGGCTCCGAGCTGGGCATCCCGTAGCTGCTTGGATCTTGCAGAGTGAGGACATTCCTGACAAAGAAGTGACCAGGCTACACTGGACAGGGACTCAGACATGGAGGGCCATGTAAGGGTCACTCTGAGCATGGAGGTGGTATGTGGGTCAGAGCGTGAGCTTGGCTACTGTCTTCTCTACCTCTGCCTTTGAGAGATGACATCTGAACCCTCCCAGATGCTTCACGCTGAGGGAGCATCCAGGGATGGAACAGGGCACTAGGAGATAGGATTCCTGGGTGCGCCCCCCCCACACACTTTGCCGTGTGATCTTGTGAAAATAACTTTGCCTCTTTGAGTCCCAGTTTCTCTCTCTCCAAACACCCACTCCTTCCTTTTTCCACAAGACTGATGAGGATTTTGAAAAGAATCTAACTCTTAGGGCAAAGTCACCGGAATGATGCTTCCTCCTGGTTAGGAATGGGCTGAGTTAGGGTCAGAGCCCCCCGCCCCATCTCCACTCGCTTTGGCATCCAGCTTCTCCTAGGGTTGCCTTGTCTTTGTTTCCTAGAAGGTCCAGGAGGAGTGGGGCAGTGGCTCCTTCCCCCAGGGGCTGTGCCTAACTGGGCTCCAGGGACCTGGAGGGCTGCAAAGGGGAGTCCTCCCAGAGCTCTTTAAGTTTGTAAGCGGCAGGGGGACTCCGTAGCAGGAAAAAAAACCCATGATGAACACAGAAGCCAGAGTTAGTAAGGGGGAGGCCCAGATAGGGCAGGGATTGCCTCAGGGGAGAGGGGTGAGCTCCCCAGCAGCCTTTGGGTGTGCGGGAGGGCTTGGGTAGGGAAGTTACAGAGCAAGGCAGTCCACGGCCTAATTCTGGATCCTTCAGTAGAACTTCAGTTTGGCTGTATCCTCATTTTCCTAAATCACCTCTGTGCCATCTCTGGCACTGTGAGCCCCTTTGTCTTCTTTCTCTGTTAGGTCTGGGGCTCCTCCTTGGGGCCTCCCTGAGGCAGTGGCCGGAGAGGGCAATGGGGTGTCTGGTAGACAAGGAACCAAGAAGCAAGCACGGAGCTCCCCTTTCACATGGGAGCAGGAGGGAGCCAGAGGCTTTGCGGGTGTTTGTTGGACTCCCTCGTCTGGTGCTAACTTAGCTTTGCTCCAGCCAACAAAACAACCCCTTTCTGAGATTAAAGGAATGGCTCATCACCTCCGAGGATGGGGTTGGTAGAGGCTCTTCTGTGGACAAGTGGGAGGGAAACTGGTACCTATCGTCATGGAAAAACCCCTCTTCCAACCCAAACGCACGTCCCCAAACCAGGGAATAAACACTGGCCAGGAACCAGCCCCACTACTACCTTACTATATACAGCCTCAGAGAACTCGCCCCTCGTGCCTCTGTCCTCATCTGCACAAGGAGCACCTCGCCCAGCAGCCTCACAGGGACTCCAGAAGGTGCGATTGTGTTTGGAACAGTTGGAGGTCTCAGATAAATGTAAGGGTTTGCATGATTATTGAGAGTGCTATTGGTTGTCCCCACGAGGATGGGGGGATGTAGAAACTATGGAGTCCTCTGTTTATTATAGCTGACTCATCTGGCAGGAGGCTGGTTATACCTTGGCCACTTGGTAACTTTCCTTCAATCATGCAAGTCTCTGGTGCAGATGAACTGGCAGAAGCATCCTTAGGGAATGTGCACGTCATCTGGAATACTAAGAGGCTGCACCTTACAGCCCTTTCCACCAAGGCACTTTTATGGCACAAGCTGGGGATTGGAAGTACAACCCCTCTTTGTCCCCATTTTACAGATTTAACAATCTACCCGCCTCCTTCAGTAATTCACAGGCAGATCACTGTCCCAACCTGGGTATTACCTGCCTGGTCCTCTGCCTGGCTCTCAACCCAGCTTTCTCAGGTGGCTCCAAGGGAACAAAACTTGACTCATTAACTTTACTGGGCATTAACCCTTGCCTCTCCAAGCACTCTGGGCAGAGGGCCTCTGTTTAGCCACCTGCATGCCCTGCGGAAGTGAGGAAAGGAGGAGGCAAGAATTAAGTGAAAAAAAAAATTAAAAAAAAAAAAAAAAAAGAATTAAGTGAGCCACCCCTGATCCTCCCTCTGGTTCCCATCCCCCTCACTGTCACTCCCAGGATTAACACCCGACGCCACCACCCTGCCAGTGGTCTGAGATGCCTGAACATTTGGGATGCCCATCCCAGCCAGGACCTCAGAGAAGGGAATCGATCACTTAGTTTTTTTGGAGGGGTGGAGAAAACATCTCTAGCGATATCAGAAGCTCCTAAAGGGGGGCCTCCCTTTATGCCTGAGTCAGACCATCATAGACTCTTGGAATGCCAGCCCTGGGAGACACCTCCTAAGGTCATTCAGTCAGGCCCTCGATTTTTGGGTGAGTCAGTGTCTTGGTAGGCATTTAGGATTGTGCCTCCCTCCACCCAGAGATGTCCCCCAAAGCACCCAGGACTATCACCATGAGGGAATATGTCAGGCTGGTCCCACAACCCGGCCCCCACCACACCCAGTGCTGCTGTGTAGGGGACCCATTTGCCCAGGGAGGATGGGAAATGGGCAAAGGAAGCCCAAGGGATGTTCAGGGCCCCTAGGTCACTCTCCACTCTCGCTCCCAGCCAATTCGTCTGGGGAGGCCCAGGCTTTCCCTTCAGTATCCCCCAGCTCGCCCCAACCTCCAGGACAGTGGGGGGGGGGCGGACTAAGCTGGTATTAAACAAAAGGAGAACCCCAAGAAAGAAGCGAGTGGGCTTTTGAGACCTGTGGCTGCAGCAGCTGAAGGCAGGCCATTACCTTGAAGAGAAAGGCAGGGAAGATAAGATGGCAGGGGGAGTCATGGGGAGCCTTGCCCGCCCAGGCCTCCTCTCTGGGAAAGCTCCCACTTGCCCAGAATGAGGCTGCAAAAGCTGGTGGGCTCTCTGCCGTCTAAGTCAGAGAAGAAAAGTTGCTGACAGTTGTCACCTGAGCAGCGCGGGTGTCTCCCAAACTCCAGACCCCGACCTCAGCAGGCTTTGGGGCCCAAACACCCCCTGGGGCAAACGTACGCCTGCCCGCATCAGCGCTGTCCCCTTCCCCTCCACCGCAGGTTCCCTGGGGGCGAACAGGCGCAGAAGTTGAGAGATCTACTGACCGTCTGCGTCAAAGTGCTTCCAGATTTCCAGGAACTGGGACGCCGTCAGCTCGGCCAGGTGCAGGTAAGGGGGCTGCTGCTGCGGGCTAGCCATGGCGAGCGGCTCGGAGACCTCAGGCGCACAGCGTTGTCCCTGCGCCCGGCTCCGCTCCCGCACTCGGCCAGGTCCTGCGCGCCACGCTGCCTTTATATACGGTCTGGAGGCTGCGTCCGCGCCCGGCCGCCGGCAGGGGGCGCGCGCGCTCAGAGAATCGGCCCGGGTGTCGGCGGGGCGGCGGCGGAGGCGCGGCGGTTCGGCCAGGGGCGCGGGGTGGGGACGGGGCGGGGGGCATAGAGACCGCTTGGCGCGCGGGCAGGGAAGCAGAGGCCCCCCGCTGCGGAGGCGGGGGAGAGGTTGCTCTTGCCTCTCTCTGACCTTGAGTGCAGCCACCCCGTATTGTTACTAGCGGGAGCAGTAGTAATAACAGTAGTAACAGCAACGCCACGAATAGTAATAATAATACAAGCCTGGCAAGTAATTAGCACCTGCACTTCCCGGTTCCCTAGGTCTCTCAGGCCTCCTCTCGTCCGACCCTTCCACAGCAGGAAGAACAGGGACCACTTTTCTGAGGAGGGGACTTGAGACTAAAAAATGACGACATGACTTGCCCAGCAAAGAGGGGCCGAGCTAGAATTTGAACCCAGCGCTTTCCCATGCTCTCCTGGTGCCTCAGTGCAGCTCATACTTGGGGAGAAGCCAAGAGTTCTCAAGGCTTTGTTGGGGGGGGTGCGGCTGGAATCAGAGACACCCAGGGAGGATCCAGATGGAGGGGAGGAGGGACTTCCACGGTCCCCTTGGTCTTGGTTTTGCCCTCCCCTGACTGACTATATCCCTCTGTGGTCTGGTTCCCTGCCTCACCCTGGACAGGCTCTGGGGGCTTTGAGACAGTTGTTCAAGGAGTGTCCGAACTACCTCCGATACGGCGGCTTAACTGCACTCACCTAAGGACATCATGGGAATCTGCCTCCACCAGTGGGCAGAGAACATTCACTGCTGACCTAGGAATGTTCCGTGCTGGTCTCAGAGAAAAGAGAAGTAGCTGCTGAGGGCACAGTCCTGAGGACAGCAGACCGGGACTCCCCAAGCTGGGCACTGGGCTCCCTCCCATTCTCTCCAGGAGCCTGAGCCCTGGAGCCTCCAGGCCCCGTGCACCCATTACCCCTAGAGCAGCCCTCCTTTCTCCCCTCTCCTGCTGAGCGACTGAGAAATGAATTGATGCTCATTAACACGTGCTAATGAGTGTTAGCTGAACTGCCTTGAGGGTAGAGCGAAAGGAAAGGAGGTAAGTGAGAATCAAAAAGAAGGTCGCTGGGGCAGAGGAGTCGGCAGGAGACAGAGGGGGGAGGTTGTCCCTTGGAGGGAGGGACGAGCCTAGAGCCGGACTCAAAGGGGCAGTACAGGGCGAAGGCTCCAAAACCACTTGATTTTGCTCAGAGCAGATGTGTTTAGAGTTTCTTGCAGGAACACACTAGAGGAGAAAAGGAGTTCTTCCCCTCCGTCTTGTGCCAGAGGAGAGCCCCTGGCTGGGAAATTCACCAGAGCTGCTGGGGATTTCTCTTGCACTGCCTCTGGGGACGCAGAATGGCTCAGTGGTTAAGGGTAGACACCCTAGAATCAGGTTTGAATCCCAGAATAAGCTGTGTGACCTTGGGCAAATTACATAACCTATCTGTGTCTCAAATTTTCTCTTCTGCAAAATGGGAATGTGGGTATTTACCTCTTAGGATTGTTCTGAGGTTTAAATGAGTTGATGTTCCCACTGCCCTTCATGGAGCCAGAGATCAACAGTGATAGCTTGGCAAGAGATTCCTTGGCCAGCATCCCTCTCCTGGGGTAGCGATGGCTCCCAAAGGGACCAACCCCAGAGGGAGGCCAAGGGGAAGTCTGAACACAAGCTCTTCACCACAGTGCTGCGGAGCCCTGCAGGGGATAGGCTCAGCCCCTTCCAGCTCTGACACTGTCCTTTGGGCTCCTCTTCCTCCCCTCCTGCCTCTCCCCTGGCCCAGATCTGTGGGGCCAGCGAGCCCATCCCTGGTTATCTAAGGATCAAAGCCAGTACCTCCTTGCTGCTTTGGTTTTCCTGGTGAGGAAGAGAGTAGAGCTCTTGCTTCCTACTTTCCAGAGCTGCTGAGATGGGGGTTGGGTGTGTGTGGGGGGATGTTGGCTTGCCTGGGGGAGGTCCTGGACATGATTGCAGTGTGGCCATAGTGACCTCCAACTCTGCCTTGGGACAGCCCTGCATAATTCGTTTTAGATGCATGATTGGAGTCTTTCTGGGAGGCCCATCCCTGGACCCATCTCAAATACAGAGGGCTGCAAAGCCCAAGCAAGTCCCTTTGTCCTTCATCCCCAAGCCAAGCACTGCAGAAGCAGTCATGTTGAGGAGTTACAAGCTCTGCTCAGGGGTCAGAAAGCTGCGGGTTCAAAACCCACTTAATAGTTGTGAGGCCATGAGCAAGCTCTTTGACCCTTAGGAAAAAATAGAGGTAATAAAAGTGATATTGGTCACACATAGTCAGTGTAAGGAACAAAAGTAATGTAGTCAAGGAGTTAGCTAGCAAGAATCCTGGCAGTGGTATATGCTTAACTAAAACGTGGTTATTATATGAACACAGGATGTTAGGAGGAATTTTTCTTATTGTTCTGAAAAGGGGCCAAGTACGCACTTGCCAGGCACCTCCTGTCTGAGGGACTCACGATGCCTGTCCTTCTCTTTAACCAAGGCCATGGGCTGTGCAAAGAGAAGGCGCTGGCTGGGGTGGGGGGTGGAGGTATATGGAGGGAGCCTTAGCCTTTGGGGAGTGCAGCCTTTGTGGCTCCTCTGAAGCCAGTATTTGTTGGGGGGTTTCCAGAAGACCTTGCCAGGTCATGGGGGAATGCCTGCAGTGAGGGGCCTCTGACCAGCCCAGCCAGTCCTGCAGCAGAATTCTGGAGTCTTGGCCCCATGTGAAGACAGAAATGGTGCTGTTTCGGACTTAGAGCTGTCTGAAGACCCACATTGTCCTGTCCGGTGCCTAGAAGGATTGCACCCCATCCCTGTTGTGTGCAGCCTTTGGAGGTGGTTGTTCCTCCTGAGAAAGGTACATGGAGTTTAAGGGCGGCGCGGAAGACAGACCTGCTGCTCAGCCTTTGGTGCTGAAGGAAGTCAGGGCTCTAGGAAAGCCTTCATTCCACTCTGCTGGATCCCTTGACTCCCCGGAGACCAGCAGCTCCTCCATCCCGCTGGGACCAGACCTGTGAGAAGAGTTCCTCCCCGCTTCTCCTCCTGGGGAGGAGATGTCTCAGAGCCAGCCCCCCCCCCCCCCCCCCCCCCCCCCCCCCCCCC
>NC_058418.1:45865338-46094917 GCF_002201575.2 Neomonachus schauinslandi
CCCCCCCCCCCGCCCCCGCCAACCTCCCTGTCATGCTCAGCCCAGGAGGGAGCCAAGAATCTTGTCTGGCTGCAGTGCGGGGAATGGGAAACTTTTAATCAGAGAAAAGACTGGAGTTTTAGGTTAGACTGGATCAAGTTTAAACTAAACATGAAGAGAAAACCGTGGACTCAGAACAGGAAATCGCTAAGGGATGGGAAACAGAGATTCGAGGAGCGTATTTGAAAGCAGTGATCACGCTTGTATCTCCATGAATGGAGACTCTTGTAATTCACTTAGGCGCCTGAGGTTTTGGTACTCTCCCAAGACCTCCCTCTCACATTTTATAACACTAATAAGGATGATGACCACAAGGATACCTTTAAATGCTTTGATAGAGGGCTTGATATGTTTTGTTTGGTTTGGGCGTTAAAATTAGCCTATCGGATGGGCAGCGCCCATTTTAAAGATAAGGATACCAAAGCTCAGAGAGATTAACACCCAACCAAGACCCAACAGGGGTGGGATACCGGAGAATACTCTGGCGGCTGCAGTTTCCAGTTTCCAGGGTATATGGAGTCCTTGGGGACCAGGTGCCAGGTCCCCCCAAGTGTGTGCAATGTGCTTCCTAGATCCTGGCCACAGGGCGCCTTGCCCGACTTGCCCTCTGCCTCAGGGCCCACAGTCGCTTTCCGAAGGGAAGGGGGGGCCTGCTGACGGTGAGGTGGTGAGAGGCTGGAGAACAGATGACAACTTTGCAGCCAGCACCCACTGGGCCCAGATAATTGGCAGGGCTCCTCAGAGCACCTGGTGTTAGTTTGGAGCACATCAAAGAGAAAACCAGAAGCCTGATCGGGTTCCTCCCTCTGCCTGGAACTATTTCTTCCAGATACTGCTTCTTGGTCTTTATAATGGTCAGACCTGGCTACCCAGGTGCCAGAAAGCTGGCCTTACTTCCCAGGAAGGAGGATAAAAGGAATGCAGTAGCCCAGCAGTTTCCATGGAAACGGATCAGGTGGAGGAGAATAGAGTCCAGAGGAACCCAGAGGTGGGAGCAGGACTTTTGACTAAACTCGGTCTGAAACCTGAGAATCTATGGACAAAATAGTTGCCTCCGAGGAAGGGATTTGGGGCACCAGAATAGCAACAGGGTGTGGAATAACAATAGTGGGGGCTGGTGAGTGACACCCTCCCCCAACAGGCAGAGCATGGGGGCTGAGAGCTCAGGCTCCAGAATCCCATAGGTCCCTTTCAGCTTTTGCTTCTGCTGCTAATCAGCAGTTCTGCCAAGTGATGGCTGTGTGACCCTGGGCAAGGTTTCTACCCTCTCTGAGCTTTCATTTTCTCATGGGTGAAATGAGGATAATTCTAGTAGCTTCCTTGTATGGCTTTTGTGAGGGTTAAACATGGTAACACATGTAAAGGGTGATGTAGGGCCTGGAACATCATAAGCACTCAAATGTTATTATAGATGGGAAAACTGATGGCAGTTGATAAGTCTAATCCAGTCAATGTAGCCCATCCGCCTGGCCAACGTGATCGGTTCAGGGATAGGCAATGAGAGATTGTATCTCAGAATGTGGAGCAGCTACAGAAAGGGCTCCCTCTCCACTTGCAGATGTTCTGGTATGAAGCTGTGAGGTCTGGTGTTGCTGCAGCCATCTTGAGACCATGAGTGGCCTAAGATGGGGAGGGGCACAGAGAGGAAACTGAGGATGAAGCCCATATTGCAAAAGGTTCGGCAGAGAGACTGTAAGAAATTGGGTTGGTGTGATGTTGGGGTCCCAGAGCAATGGTCAAGAAAGAATTCTTGAGACATTTTTGGTACAAAAAAGTGGTTTTATTATAGCACGGGGACAGGGCCCGTGGGCAGGAAGATCTGCACTGGGATTGTGAGGAGTGACTGATTATATACTTTTTAGTTAGTGGGGATTAGGGATAGAGTATAAGTCTCTAAGGAATTTGGAGCAAAGCTTCCAGGACCTTGAGGGGCTACTGCTGTATAGATAAGATTCATGAGACCATTCAGATGTATATCAGTGGGCCATGTGTTTGAAGGATGATTGTTAACATATATCTTGGGGTGGGGTAGAGATAAAGGAAGTTTCCAAAGGGATTTTTATTTATTTATTTTTAATTTTTAATTTTTTCTTAGAGAGAGAAGGAGAGAAAGAATCTCAAGCAGACTCCCCGCTGAGTGTGGAGCCCAACACGGGGCTCCATCTCAGACCCTAAGATCATGACCTGAGCTGAAATCAAGAGTCGGATGCCTAACCGACTGGGCCACCCAGGTGCCCCTCCAAAGGGATTTTTAAAGAAGACTTACAGGATCCAGGAGGTCAGGCTAATGTCAAGGTAGGGTAGCTTTTTGTGGCTAGGAAAGTATTAACATTAAGGCAGTTGAATTCCTTGAGGGAGGTCACTCTGCCTGTCTCAGGTACTTGTCAATGGGCTGCAAGTTGTAAGGAAATTTTATTTTCTTTTTTTTTTACATTTCTTTGGCCTTTGACATTATTTGAACTGTTGGATCAAGCTGAGCCTGAAGTACCTTTGGACTCCTCTGTTATATGAATTGATATACACCCATTAGTGTTGGATTTTGTTTCATTTGCAACCAAAAAGTTCCAACTCCTAACCCAAGAAGAGGGCAGTTGTTCTAATGGAAGCTGGACTTGGGAAACCTTTTGGAACCAAGGCTTCTCTCTTTACTGTTTTTTTAGGGTAGCAGGGCCCCCCTTTCATAGATTCTCTCTCCATCTGGATCCTTCCTCCATTTTCCTTCTCTCACATAGCAAGCATCCTCAAATGTCACCTTTTCCTCCTACCCATAGCCACCCAGCGTCAGTTTGTCCTCAAGAGTCACAGCTTCCATTTCTCCCCATAGCCTCGGCCTCTCTCTTTCCCTATTCCAAATTCCTAAGGGAAGAATGTGATTGGTCTAGGTCATCCTTTTGTGTTGGGCCATTCAGATCCTAGGTTGCTGTTGCGCTCTGCATGGTACCCACCCCTTGATCCAGTCAGCCGTGGCTGGGGATGGGGAGCGAGGGCAGGGCAGGGAGATCACAGGGTCTCTGTCTCAACTACTCAACCCTTCCACTGTAGCACGGAAGCAGCCACAGACAATATGCAAACAAATGAACATCACTCTGTTTCAATAAAACTTTATTTACAAAAACATGGGGTGAGCTGGTTTGGCCTATAGGACATAGTTCACTGATGCCTGATCTAGTAGAAAGAGTTCTAGGCTCTCTCTAACCTCTCCAAGTCTCAGTTTCTTCTATGAAATAGGGACCGTAATAGAACCCATGTGGAAGGACTGTTGTACACGTCAGTAAAATGACTTATGGAAATTATTTAGCACAGTGTTTGGCACAGAGTGATAGATATTAGCTGCTTTTATTCTCTTTATCATTGGGTGGGATCGCAGAATAACTGGATTCTAGATCCACCTATTTACTTTGTGAATCTGAAAGAGTCCCTTCATATTCTCTGAGCCGAGCTGGGAGCCGGTCACCTCCTCTTTTCAGAAGGTGGGACGGGACTGTAAAGAAAGGGTTGGAGGAACTGGAGAAAGGCGAGACTCAGGCAAGGAGGGCAAAGGGAAATAGAGCTGCCGTGAATCCACATCTGCATGGCCTCCGTGTGAGGCTGGCTTGACCTCTGCTCGGGGACCTGGCAGGGAACCCTGGGCTCCATTTGCAAACAAACCTGCTCTGTTTCCTGCCAGCCTGGGACTTCCTGGTGGCCAGGAATTTAGAACCTTTCACCAAGGCTGGGAATAGGGTCCCTGAAGAAGCAGTGTCCCATGTCCCTCTTTCAGGATTTCCCAGGATGCAGCAGGGATATTGGAATGAAGTGCTCGAAGATAAGGGCTGCATACCATTCATGAATGAATTTGTTTAAAATTTAATTCGTCCGTGTGGAGGTGTGGGATCTGTGGCCAAGGAAGGGGATGGGGGTTGCCCAATGGTAGTTGCTGCCTCCCAGATAGGACTGGACGCACCTGAGCGGTCCAGGCGGGGAGGGACAAGGCTGCCATTCTGGACCAGTGGCCACAGGGAGGACCCAGTGTTTCTCCAAGTGACCTCTTCCCTCCCACCACTAGTTATCTGGTAACCCCTGCCCTCCCTCACACTCAGACACTGTCCTGCAGACAGAGGCAAGAAAAAGATGGAAGAGACAGTATCTATCCAAAAGAAACTAACTCCTCCAAAAGTTCCCTTCTAAGCGAAAACAGCATGGTGGTGCCATAAATGGGCAGTTTTAAAGCATGCTCCCCCGTTCCTGTCCCTGCTTCCCAGCAGGCCGGGAACAATAGGTGGATGATTACATCAACTATGGGAAACAAAAAACCCGTATATTCCTGTGCATCTGTCTGAGTGATCTGTGACCCTGCTACACTCAATTCTTTGTCACCCCCCTGGAAAGGAAGTAGGGACCTGTCTGTTTTGTTCATATTTCCCCAGCTCTCCTAGGCACTCAGCGAATAATTGTTGAATGAATGAGTGAATGAATGAAGGGCAGCAGAGTGGAAGAGGCTGTTTCTGTGTTTAGAATCAGGACCCTCTAGAGGCTCTAGAAATGACCCCAGGCACTGAGCTGACCAGCTCAACTCCTGGCAATCAAGGGCCAGGCAATGGGCCCATTTGGGTTGCCCTCAGGAGGGCAGCTCCTCTCTGTGCTGGGGGCTGCAGCACCAGCTGGTGGGGAGGAGCGGGCTGGCTCTCAGCCTTTCTCCTCATTCACTAATCCCCAGGCCTGGCTCAGGGCTGTGCCCTGCCCTGCCTTCCTGATCATGTCACTGGGAATTCCCTCAGAGGCAGGCCCCAGGGTGGGGCTTGCGGGGAGCAGGTCTAGGCTGGAAGAGACCACAGTGGGACACTTCCTGGAACCTTCAGCTCCAACTGGGATTGTCGATGGTCTGAGACAGGAGCCAGAAGCCCAGGCCAAGGGCAGCCCAGCCGGGGCTGGAGGGTGACAAAGGAGGAGGTCCAGAAGGATGAGAGGAAGAGGGGGAGAAGGGTAGGGAAGGGAGGTTTTCCAGGAGTAGCAGAGCCAGTTAGTGAGGTCTGGGCCTCCAGGGTCACCTGTTTATAGTACATGCCAATGGCGCCCTGCCAAGGTCCTTCTAACAACGGGACAGCATTCTCCAGCAGCTGTGAGTATTGACTGCTAGGGCATCGTCCTCTGGAGAATTGCCACCTTGTCCAGAGATGCTCCCCACAACCCCACATGGGACGGCCCGCAGCCAATGACTGACGGGTACACAAAACCATGGGCTGGCCCCTCGCCTCAAGGTGAGAGAACCCTGCGGTACCATTCATGCTCCAAGACTCCCTGTGGGATCCCGCCCAGATCAGACCAGCTGAACCTGTACCTTTGCCTGGCTTCTCCCGTTGCCCCATCCCCCTTCCCTGCTCCTTCCAGGTTTCTCCTGGGCCCCCTCCCACTTCCCTCAATAACTCACCTGCCCCTGTCTCGGGCTCTGCTTTCAGACCTAAGACATAGTCTCAGACTAAAATCTCTTTTGCCACTTGCTGGGAAGCCCAGCTCCGCAGTCAGGACCCCAGTTTCTGATGGTGTCTAGAAACGGGCGTTTTCACATGCAGGCAGGGTGGTTTCCAGAACCTTGGTGTGTCAGCAGTTCTAACCCAGAGCTCTCGCACCACTGCTCATCAGCTGCTTGAACTTGGACCAAGACTTTAAGCTTCTCAGAGTTTCTATTTCTGCATCTGAGGAATTGGGATCGTAATACAATCTTGCAGGGTGGTTGCAAGATAGGGAGAGCCCAGGGGAGCACAAAGAATCTGGCTCGGAGTCAGCTGTGTGACCTTGGGTGTGCAGTTAATGTTTTTAGTCTGTTTTCTCATCCATAAGACAAGGATAATACTAGTACTGAAGTCACAGGTTCCTGAGAGCTCTAAGGACAAAGCCTGGCCCCTTAGTAAACACGAGCCAGAGGAGGTTTCTGTGGGGCCTGCCAGACTAAGTATACTCAATACAGAGAGAGTGTTGTTCTTAGTAATGCGTATATACCTAAAGTTAGTTGGCAATAATAATAATAATAAATACCTTAGGTAATTTGGGAGAGGTGCCTAAAAGGTGGCCCAGGAGTGTGGCACATGGGACCCTTAGGGTCTGATGCATGGGGTGTGGACTGGGGAGGGGTAGGCGGATGGAACTCCTCCTGGCTCGCTTCTCAGTCAGCCAGCACGAACCCCAAGGCCACGGTTCTGCAGCCTCCCGCCGTTTATCACCCTGTCATCTCCACACTTGAGAGCAAATCCCTGGGGATCATGGGCCAAACACGCAGAACAAGGAGCTGCTTTTTTTCTCTAGGTCTGGAGAAGGGGAAGCAAGGATGGTGAATAGCAAAGGGTGACCAAGGGCTTGTCCTTGCAGAGAGGATGGTTTGATGGGAAAGGTGCAAGTTGTGTCTCTCATGAGGAGCGGGGGTCACTGACGTGTGACTCTCAGGCGCGTCCAGCCGCCTCCTGTGTCTGCATGGCTTACAAGCTGGTTTTTTCCATTCGTAAGGGCTTGGAAACAGTGGAAAGAAAAATAATATATTTATGAAAATTATATGAGATTCCCATTTCATTGTCCATAAAAGTTTTACAGAGACCCAGCCATGCTGTCCATGGTGGCTTACATAGAGCAATGGCAGAATACAGGCCCCCAACAGAGACCCTACGGCCTACAAAGCCGGAAACGTTTGCTCTCTGGCCCTTTCCAGAACAACAGCCTGACTTAGAGCATCAGGCTGATCAAGAAAGGTCAGAAAGTAAGAAAAGCAGAAAGCACGTTGCTTCTCCCCTGCTCACATTTGTTTTTCCTCTGCTTCCTGCTCTCTTCAGTCATCTTTCCCTTCCAATGCTTGGTCCTTTCTTCGCGCCTGGCTGATGCAGAGGGAAGAATCTGATTAATAAACTCACACTAAGGTGTTGGTGACCTAATGCATTGCACCCTTCTTCTGCCCCAGGAGATTGGACTAAAGGAATAAATCTTTGCGTGGTGGAATTTTGGGAACTGTGGACCGAGTCTTGTGTGTGTGTGTGTGTGTGTGCTCACACGCGTGTGCATGAGAGAGATGGGGGCAGAGAGAGGTTTCTAATCACAGAGGGTGGAAGCTGCTGAGTCCTGGCCCAAAGGAAATGGCCAAATAGATTCTTTGGGAACAAACCACCTGGGAATGAGCAGGAGGAGCTCACCTTAGCTCGCCTTAGTGGCTCCCGGAACCTGGGACCTTGGACAGGTTAGAGCAGGTGCCACCTCCTCCGATGTGAGCTCTAAACCTGCCTGGTGCAAGGCTCCTTTGATGGCCAGGAGGACATGGAATCTGAGAACAAGCTGGGACAATGGGGGCATCACGTCTCCCCTAAGGCTGTGCCCAGGAATTCGGCCCCCCTGTGGCTTGGCCAGAGGACAGGTGATAGCTGGCTTTGCACCTTTGTTGGGCTCGACAGACACTGGCTCTGCGGGCCTTTGGTGTGCCTTTGTGTGGTAGTGCACCTTTGTCCTTGTCTTCTCCCTGTGGCCTGGATTTGAAAGGCAGTCCCAGTTGGAGAGCAGGCCCGCCTCAGCGAGCTGCTGTTCGGCCCCCCAGACTGCGGCCTGAGCCTCCTGACTTCGGGCTCTCACTGGCTGGACGGCTGCCGTGGGGTTCTGCCCAGCCTGCCTCCCCTGCTGTTAATTCTCCAAGTTGCCCTCCCTTACCAGAACCGGGGTGGGCTTTCTGAAATGCCAGTTGTGATGGGCTGGATTGTGTCCCCCGCCCAACTCATATGTTCAAGTGCTAACCCCCAGTACCTCAGGTATGACTGTGTTTGGAGATAGGCCCTTTAAGGAAGTCATTAAGTGAAAGTGAGGCTGTTGGGGTGAGCCCTACTCCAGTCTGGTGGAGAAGAGGAAATTTGGACCCACAGAGAGATACCGGGGGTGCACGCAGGGAATGAGAGGGTCACCGCCTGCAAGCCCAAGAGAGGTGTCAGAGGGAAACCGACCCTGCTGATGCCTTGATCTTGGACTTCCAGCCTCTGGATCATGTGAAAATAAATTTCATAAGCAATATAGTTTATGGCAGCCTTAGAAGACAGACACCAGCTTACCTCTCTGTCTGAAATCCTTGACTCTCTATCATATGCTGTGCCTTGTGCTGGAGAGCTCTTTCCCCAACCTGGCAAACCCCTCCCTCCTTCCAGATTCCTTCCCGCTGCACCTCCTCCTCCGGCCTCCCTGAGAGGACTGCCAGGTGGGGCTCTGATGGATGTTCCACACTGGATTCCCCAACGGCCGGTCCAGGTGCTCCTGGAAGACAAAACCTGTGCCTCATGGGTCTCTGTGGCGCCAGGACTCAGCTCACAGCCAGACCTGTGATATGTGTGGCTCCTCCTGGGGAGTGTGTTGTGGGAAGTCAGTGCTGGGCTGAGACTTCATCTGCATGATCTCATTTACCTTCCAGCCGTAAAGTGGGCATCCTGCACTTTCCAGCTCCTAATTCTGCAGCGAGTAGTAAATATTATAATGCACCTGAAGCACTTGGCACAATGACATGGGCGTGTGACAGCTTCTATGGGCTTTGCTTCTACCAGCTCACACCTGCTCCCTTCTTCAGGGAACCCCTGAGCCACTTCACCTGCAAGGGAAGCGGAAGTGCTCATAAGGGCTCAGGCAGAGGCCAGGACTTTACTTGATGTCACACCCTGGCTTGGCCTCCTTCCCCTCTGCCCTGCTCCCTCCACCCCTTTACTGCTTCCTCGTGTGGCAGCATTTCGTTGGTAAATCACTTGCCCCCAAATCCTTCTCTCAAGTTCTGCTTCTGGGAGAGTCTCATATAAGACGGGGTTGGCAAACTTTTCCTGCAAAGGGCCAGATAATAAACACTTCATAAATATTTGAGGCTTTGTGGGCCAGAGAGTCTCTGTCGTACCTACTCATTATAGCAGGAGAGCGGCCATAGACAATATGTGAATGAATATGCATGGCTGTGTTCTAATAAAACTTTATTGACAGAAAAAGGAGGGGGCCTCTTTCTGTCAGGGAGTGTAGGGAGGACTAAGACCCGAACT
The DNA here is from genome assembly GCF_002201575.2 of Neomonachus schauinslandi. Taxonomy (NCBI): domain Eukaryota; kingdom Metazoa; phylum Chordata; class Mammalia; order Carnivora; family Phocidae; genus Neomonachus; species Neomonachus schauinslandi. Next base: position 45,874,386 of record NC_058418.1, read on the forward strand.
TAGTCTGGGGGCCATAGTTTGCTGATCTTTGCCTGAAGACAACAGCCCTAGAAGCTTGGTGCTCTGTTCCATCCTTATAGATGAGAAAATTGAGGTACAGAGAAGCCAAGTAACCTGTCCAAGGTCAAATGCGGGTCACACAAGGTCTGTGCACTGGTTCTGAAGCCTCCGTGCAGAACTGGTCCCTGCAACAGAGGTCTAGTAAGCGAATGGCCCCAGGTGTCTAGCAGGGAGGTAAGAAAAAGGGGTGGCAGGGGAGAATGTTCTGCTTGGCTTAACTCCCTTCCACCTCCAGAAGGAACACCTGCAAATGTGTGCTTGGGGTGGGGTTGCAGGGATGCATCTCCCTTAAAGTTCTGCGTGACTGCCACTGAGTTATCACTCAGTTCATTTGCCTTCTTAAAGCACTGGGTGGATGAGAAGACTCCTGGAATCCTTTGCGAAACCTATGTGTTGGAAAGATTTTAAAAATAGCACCAGGCCCTTTGACAAGATGAGCGTTAATTACTCTGCTGCTCTGGCACCCAGCGGTGTGCCGCCACGATGGAGGCTTGGAGTGAGGCTGTCAGTATGCCCCGAATTTTCCAGCTCAGGCCAGGGAGCTGCTTCATTATAAGGGTCTCCAACCTGAGCGTGATTCTGTCTGGGATGTGGCAGAACCTGCTTTCTATGTGTGTCAGGGAGTGGGGTGGGGCAAGAGGGGCCCAATCCGGCCCACGCAGGGGTTGACCAACCCAGGAAGCTTTCTGGCCAGCTGTGTGTGAGAGTGTGTGTGTGTGTGTGTGTGTGTAAACTTTTCCTTGGTAAAAATAATTTATAATTATTGTAGTAAGTGTTGCTAAACAAAAAGAAAACCCACCCACAATCCCACACCCCGAGTTAGCGATTTATTAACATTTGGTTTAATTTCTCCCAGTCTTTTGCCTATGCTTATATCTATATATTATTTATTTATTACCAAAATGGGATCCTTCTGTGCATTTGGCTTAGTGCCAATGGCATATTTTGACCATGGCATTGTATAGACTTCTACATTGTCTTTTGAGATGGCCATGTATGATATATGTGCATGCATGGACCCTAACTTCTTTACTTACCAGTTTCCTATTATTAGGGAAAAGACATCAATTCCGGTCATTTTACTGTTATTTTTTTTAAGATTTTATTCATCCATTTGAGAGAGAGAGAGAGTGCACGAGCAGGGGGAGGGGGAGAGGGAGAGAGAAGTATACTCTTCACTGAGCAGGGAGCTCCATGCAGCACTTGATCCCAGGACCCTGGAATCATGACCTGAGCCAAAGGCAGAAGACAGACGCTTAGCTGACTGTGCCATCCAGGTGCCCTTAGTCATTTTATTGTTATAAACAAAGTAGCTAAGTCTTTGTTTGAGTCCTTGATGATCCCCTTACGTTTTTAGGTGTGGAATGGCTGAGGCTTGGGGTAACTGTTGGGGAGGTTGAAATCTCATTGATCTGTTATAAATGATCTGCTGCTTTTTTTTTTTAAGATTTTTATTTATTTATTTATTTGACAGAGAGAGATCACAAGTAGGCAGATAGGCAGGCAGAGGGAAAGGGAGAAACAGGCTCCCCGCTGAGCACAGAGCCCGATGTGGGGCTCGATCCCAGGACCGTGGGATCATGACCTGAGCCGAAGGCAGATGCTTAACCATCTGAGCCACCCAGGCGTCCCAATGATCTGCTGCTTCTTGACAAGACATTCTAAAGGAGCAATTAAAGGCACATGTTCTAAAGCTTGAGCAGCTGGGTTTGAATCCCAGCTCTGTCTAAAAAAGGTTTGGGACCCTGGGCATATTATTTAACTTCAGTTTCTTTACCTGTAATGTTAGAACTATCCAACTTTGTGCTACTGGGATAATGATTTGATTCTGCCACTGCTCTGGCAGGGTCCCCTCCTGCTTTTGCCTTTGGTTCTGCGTCCCGAGCCTCACTGAGGGAACACATGAGTGGCAAGTCCACCACAGGGCCTTTGCACTTGCTGTCCTTTCGGTATGATACATTCTTCCTCCAGATTTCCACATGGTTCACTTCCTCACTTCCCTCAGGTCTTGATTCAGATGACCCCTTTCTGATTATCCTCTCTCCATCATTCTCTGTCACTTACTGGGCTCTATTTTTCTGAGACTACCATGACCTCCTGATGTATAACATGTCTATTTGCTTTTGTCTATTCCCCTCCCCACCACCCCACCCTGAGAATATAAGTTCCTTGAGGGCAGGGAGTTTGTTATCTGAATTATATTGCCTGTTGCATGGATGGTGCTTGAATGTAATTTTGGGCATGGATGAATTTTGCCTGTGAAGCACTGAACATGGTGCGAAACCCAGGCTGGTGCAGAATAAACTGTTATTCACCTACTGGAAGAGCTGAATGGAATGGTTGGGAGGTTGAGATGGTGTTTTCCGGGGATCTGAGCAGCGTGTCACTGAGGGAGCAAGAGGCGGGAGGTGGGAGGGATGTCCTATTTGACCACTTGTCCAGCTCTTGGTTGAGTGGGGTTTGGGGCTGGGCTGCCGGGCACAGGGGAGGTGTGGCCGCGGTGCCCCCCTCTCTCCCCTCTCTGCTCCCTTCTCAGGGACACTGCCCCTCCTTCCACAAACACAGCGCCTCCTCTCAGTGAATCCTTCCTTGGGCTGTTTGATTTTGAAGGGGAGCCAGGCAGCTGGAGCCTGGGAAGAGCCGAGGGCCCTTCCTCGTCCTGAGCTTGCTCTCTTCTGGGGCTGCATTTCCCTTCTCATTTACGCTCATTCTCTGCTGCAGTGGCCTGGAATTGCGTGCTGCCCTGAACGCTCTCCCTCACTTCAGGGCTTTTAATGTGCTGTTCTCTCTGCAGGGAGGACCTTTCCATCCACCCCCTGCCCCACGGCATCCCACTACCTCTTACCCATCCTTTCAGGGCTCAGCTCAGGTCTCGCCCCTCATCCCAGTCCGGTCCTCTGCAGCCCCCACACTTCCGTCCACATTGATTTTCTCACACTGTGTTTTTTCACTGGCCTCCCCGACTCAACTGTCCAGGTGAACACAGGGACTCTGCAACACTCACTGTGTGTCCTCAGCACCTTGCCCGACACAGAGAAGGTGCTCGTATTATTGGGTGAGTGGATTAATAATGATGAAACAGGCACCAAAAGTGTCGGGGGTGGGGAGAGGCGGCTTCCAGGGTGGGACACCTGCTCATGGTCACGTGGTGAATTGGTGCCAGGGCCCGGAGTCTTGGGTCTGTCTCAGGCTAGGCCCTTCTGCAGTGTTTTGGATAAAGCATCCTTATGTGTCTGGAGGAGTGACATTCTCTGCTTGGTGTCCCAGCCCTGTCAGATTCAAATGCTTCAGCCAGTTTCTATAAATGTGAACATTTCAATTGGGCAGCAGCTGCTATGGTAACGGGCTGAATCTTAGAACTTGGGGACTGGGAATAGACCGGAGACCAGGTAACTTTCAAGAGGCCCTTTTTGAATTGTGCTGGCATGTGGAAGCTCACCAGGGACATCTGACTTTGCCCAAGTGCTCCCTGATGCCGACACTCCGTGCTTCCCTCTCTCTGGGAAGGGATCTTCAGGGGTTTCACCGGCCATATTTGTGCTATCTTAGGCTTATCCTCTTGGATCCCAGGTTGTTTGGGACTTAGAGGAGGCAGGCTGAGATTTTTCTTGGTACACTGAGGTGATAGGACTGGGGACGGGCATAGTAAAGCAGGGAGAGGAAGGTCACTCTCACCTTTAATATTCTGCTCCAGTCAAACTTGCAAGTAACAATTTAGGCTCAGGGGCACTGGCTTTCTCAAGTGGTAGGACAATGTTTTTGAAACATTAACTGATAATATTTTCCCCATGGCATTTTTTTTCTTCCCATTCAGACTGTACTGCTGTGTGGTCAGTATTTTGCAACACATGCAGCTGGTGCATATGCATACAGCTGTTCAGGTTGTGCACTGTGTAAGTCCATTCAGGCTGTGTGCAAGATGCTTCTCAAATTGTGCAGTGTGCTAGCCCTGAGAAGGGAGGTAACAAAAGAGAAGGGAGATGCTTCAGGGATTTTGCATTCAAAAGCCTTGGCCTTGGGAGAATGAAATGAACTCTAAGTATAGATGAAAGGATGAGAGAATGGTGGATAACCAAGAATAAGGATTCTTCAGCCCCAGTCTAAATAAAGATTCCTTGAGGTATCAGAGGGAGAAGAGAGGTAGTGGCTTATTGAGAAGAGGACCCTGAAGTCTGCAACATGGGCCAAGTCCGGGTCAGGGCAAGGGGTGTATGGCAAAAATCATCAGTTTGCTGCATCCAGGAGTCTCAGAGACTTGTGCCCCATTTTCCAGATGGTGCTTCAGAAAAGAAAGTGCTGCATGGTAAATCTAGGCCTAAAAGGGTGAGGGACGGCAGGATGATTTCAGTGCCGTGGACACAGCATCAGAGCCAACCAGAGAGCTGCTGAAAATGAACGATCCCGTGGCCAGGATGGGCCATGACTGAGCAGGCTTCTGTGTGGACCAGCAATCAGGGAGGATGTGGTGGCTGAATAGGAGGCCCAAGTGGATGGGGATCGCAAGAATCAGATCTCCCTCCGCCTCCACTCCTCAATGGTCCTGGAAACCTGTGTTGGGAAATGGGATTGGGGGGTCCTCAATTTGGCTCAGATTTGGTGTCTGTTCTCTGGTGGGATGAGGAGTGAGAGTAGAGATTAAGTTGCGTTAAAGACAAGTAAGGTAATGTTTCTTGTAGTCAGTCCTGAGTCTGGATGCAAGATTTATTCCCTCAACACACTGCTCTCAGATTCTCAAAAAGGAGCCTTGACTGGCTGTGGTTATCCAGCAGGGCTGCTGGTTAGCTGTGGGGAGCTTGTGAAAACACCCGCATGTGCTCTTAGACTTGAGAACCAGACTGTCTCGGCGGGGCTGGCCTGTGTACTCTATTAGCTAGATCAGTGCGTACACAGTAGCCGGTGAGACTCTTTCTTAGCTGAATTTGCTGTGTGCTTTGGAGAAGCTTCTTCCTTTTTTTTTTTTTTTTCCTGTTTCTTTATTTATAAAAATGAGTAAATCCCCTTTCTGTGAGTGACTCCGAACAGTCTGAAATTCTCAGATGACAGATCTTAAAAGAAACATATAGCAATGCTGGTCATTAAAAAACATTCCGTGATTATTGTTTAAAAAGGGAGTCTTTGGGGCATCTGGGTAGCTCAGTCCAACTCTTGATCTCAGCTCATGTCTTGATCTCAGGGTTGTGAGTTCAAGCCCCTCTTTGGGCTCCATGGTAGGCGTGGAGCCTACTTAAAAAAATAACTAAATAGGTAAGTAAATAAAATAAAAAAGGAGTCTTTGTCGCTTAGAAATTCGTTCTTTAATATTAACAGATGAAATAATAATAATTAAAAAGCCTAGTTACCTGTAGGAGGAGAGAGAACAGGTGGAGGGGACAAGGACCAAAGCTGAACTTAGCAGGATGTATATAACCTTTTCTGTAGATTTGACTTTGAAACAGTGTAAATGTTTTCCATGATTCCAAAACAAAATTAACTCAAAGTGGAAATAACAATCTTGGAACAAGGAAAGAAACACTAGTCATGTGAACCTAATTGTGTGTTAGGTGGCACACAAAAAGGAAACATTTTATCTGACTTTTAAAACCCAGTATTTTAACTGTACACACTTAGTAGAATATAACCTAAGGGCAAAAGAACTGAAAAATAGATCTTAAAGTGTTTCCAGTAAAAATACCATGAGAAATAATATTGATATTATTATTCAAAACTATTTCATACACACACATAGTGAAGTAAAGCAAATAAGTAATGATGTCATTAGAAAGTACGATTTTTCAATATGAGCGAAGAGAAGCAAATATCAAATTAAGGGCTTTAGGAAAAATTCTGTAATTTAAAATTTGAATTGGTAATATCAGTTTAAATGTATGATGCACTTTCTTTTTTGAGATATACACACGCATGTTTATATTTCCTACATCTGTGAACCCCAGAAGCCAAGACCAATGACCACCCAACTCCATAGCAGTGAGAGGCCCAGGGCCCAGTTCATGGTCTCCCAAACCATTCCCCACTAGAAGGGGGGGGGGGGTATTTCTTTTTCTTTTCTTTAAAGATTTTATTTATTTGACAGAGAGAGAGAGCACGAGCACAAGCAGGGGGAGTGGCAGGCAGAGGGAAAGGGAGAAGCAGGCTCCCCACGAGCAGGGAGCCCAATGTGGGACTTGATCCCAGGATCCTGGGACCATGACCTGAGCCGAAGGCAGACACCTAACCAACTGAGCCACCCAGGTGTCCCCCGGGGGAGGGGGTATTTCAACAAAAGGCAATGTATAGAACCTGTTTAGATCCTGATTTGAGCAGAATAACTGTAGAGAAGCATTTATGAAATGATATCAGGAAGATGATTGGGAAATATTTAATGGAATGAAGGAATTATGGTAATTGTATTTTGGCTCTGTTTTAAAAAAGATATATACTGAAGTATTCACAGATGACAACTCTTGGTTTTGCTTCAAAATAATCCAGTAGGAATGGGGGGGAAAGTGGGTGGAGATTAGAAGAAAAAAAGATGGGGCAAATACTAGTCATCAGTGACATGGGGTTGGTTGTATTTTTCTCTGTACTTCTGTGTGTGTTTGAAAATTTCCACAGATTTTTTTTTTCTTAAGTAGGAGGAAAAGAAGAAGCAGGGGGAGGAGGGGAAGGAAGAGTAGTGGGTATTCCGTAGATGTCCCAAGTTAAAGCAATTTAGGTTGTCCTCAAGGAGAGAAGTCCAGGCCTCTAGGGAACACAGCCATTTCTCTCTGCCCCAAAGGTCACAGTGCCCACTGGGCAGAGAGACACATGACTGGTGACCTAGACAGAGATTTGGGAATCACAGCAGTGAATTGGATAATCCATTTAGAGGCAGCTGGCTGAGCTGGCCTGGTGGAAGGGCAGCCAGGAGCCTGGCATAGGCAGAGAGACCCGGGGAACAAGGAGCTGTGTGCCCTGGGTTTGTAAAGGGAACAAATCCCACTTTTTTAAAATTTAATTTTATTATGTTATGTTAGTCACCATACAGTACATCATTAGCTTTTGATGTGGTGATCTGCGATCCATTGTTTCCGTATAACACCCAGTGCTCCATGCAGTACGTGCCCTCCTTAATACCCATCACCGGGCTAACCAGCCCCCCCACCCCTCTCCCCTCTAAAACCCTGTTTGTTTCTCAGGTCCATAGTCTCTCATGCTTCATGTCTCCCTCCAATTCCCCCTGCCCATTTTTCCCTTCCTTCTCCTAATGTCCTCCATGTTACTCCTTATGTTCCACAAATAAGTGAAACCATATGATAATTGACTTTCTCTGCTTGACTTATTTCACTTAGCATAATCTCCTCCAGTCCCATCCATGTTGATGTAAAAGTTGGGTATTCATCTTTTCTGATGGCTGAGTAATATTCCATTGTATATATGGACCACATCTTCTTTATCCATTCATCTGTTGAAGGGCATCTCGGCTCTTTCCACAGTTTGGCTATTGCGGACATTGCTGCTATGAACATTGGGGTGCATATGGCCCTTCTTTTCACTACATTTGTGTCTTTGGGGTAAATATGCAGGAGTGCAATTGCTGGGTCATAGGGTAGCTCTATTTGTAATTTTTTGAGGAACCTCCAAACTGTTTTCCAAAGTGGCTGCACCAACTTGCATTCCCACCAACAGTGTAAGAGGGTTCCCCTTTCTCCACAACCTCTCCAACATTTGTTATTTCTTGCCCTGTCAATTTTTGCCATTCTAACTGGTGTAAGATGGTATCTCTGTGTGGTTTTTTTAATTTTTTAATTTTTTTTATTTTTTATTTTATTTATTTATTTGAGACAGAATGAGAGAGAGAGCACATGAGAGGGGGGAGGGTCAGAGGCAGAAGCAGGCTCCCCGCCGAGCAGGGAGCCCGATGCGGACTCGATCCAGGGACTCCAGGATCATGACCTGAGCCGAAGGCAGTCGCTTAACCAACTGAGCCACCCAGGCGCCCTCTCTGTGTGGTTTTGAACAAATCCCACTTTTTAAGGTGGTGTAGTCCTCCTTAGAAGGGATCACTGGGAAGGTATCAACTTAGGCTCTGGAGGCACTTGTCTGATTCCAGGTTTCAAGTATTTTAATAATGCTGATGCTTTTTTTTTTTTTCAGATTATGAAAGTAATGTAGTCTTAATAAGATGTTATTAAATAACATGACAAAAAATCGTAATGTGTGAAAGGAGCCAAATATAACGGAATATAGAGTATAGTATTTCATTTATATCAAACTCAAAAAGAATGGAATTAAACTATGTTGTTTAGAGATACATGACTAGGTGGTGATTTTAATTATTTAATTATTTATTTATTTATTTTTAAAAGATTTTATTTATTTATTTGACAGAGACACAGCGAGAGAGGGAACACAAGCAGGGGGAGCAGGAGAGGGGGAAGCAGGCCTCCCACGGAGCAGGGAGCCCCAGGATCATGACCCGAGCCCAAGGCAGATGGTCAGGCTCCCCAGTTAGGTGGTGATTTTAGGAAAAAAGAAGGATGTGAGGAGAATGGTTATCTTTAGGGGGGAAGGAGGGAGCTAGGGTCAGAAAGGACAGAGCTGGGGCTTCTGGAGTCTGATAAGGGTGGTGGTTATGTGGGTGTTTGTCCTCCAATTTACGAAGCTGCAAATTTATGTTGTATGTATGGCCCTCTAAATGTGTCATGTTTCACAGTATGAATCTAGAAACACTATACTTTGCCTGTAGAAAATTAGGAAAATAAGAAGTACAAAAAAGAAAAAGAAGAGTCACCTATGATCACTCTACCTAGAAGCTGGCATTTTGGTGTGAATCTTTTTGGAAGGAATCAAGCTTGGTAGTTAAGGAGTACACTTTGGAGTTAAACTGACCCAGCAGGGTTCAGATCTTGGCCTTGCCACATACTAACTGTGAGACCTTGGACAAGGGATAGAAGTTCTCAACTGCAAAGACAATACCTGTCTAGGAGGGTTGTCATGGGGATCGAATTAAATAATGCATGAAGAACACCCAGAATGTAATAAATGTTCAATCAGTGTTAGCTATTTTTGGTTCATTCCAATCTTTTTCAAAGCATATGTATACGTATGTCTAATTTGTATATTATATGTATATATATGTAATCTATATGTTTTTTGAAATTATGATCACAGTTCTTAGTAGTTCTGACTTGAGACAATTAAAAAAAAAAAGCAGTGATCCCTTATGGAAGTCCTTAGAGGGACAAAGCGATAAAGCCTGAATAATCTGATATAATATCCAAAGCTGTCTATAACCTACACTACTCCGTCATTCTCCAAAGATGGAGTATCTGCCCATGCCTTTCCTTACACCATTCCCTTTGTCTGGCATCCCTTCTCCTTTTTTGCTGGTTGAAATTGGACTCATTCTTTGGGATCCAGCACAAGTGCTTTGCACAAAATCCTCCTTGGTCCTGTGAACTGGGGCGGAAGAGAGTAGTCCTCCACCTGGACACTCCTGTGCTGTGGAGGGGGGCGGAGTGGACAAGCCCACACTTACCTCCTACCTCCCAGGGACATGTGGAGCCTAAGTCAGTGTTTACGTACAAGGGTGATGAACAGGTTGCTACCTGCTGATCAGAAAGTCACTGGAAAGAAGTCTCAGGTCAGGGTTCGGGGTGGAATAACCTACCCAGATGCTAGGGCCTTGAACAGAATTTTAAACAGTTCAAGCTACTCTGACTCCTTCGCATCATCTAAAAGCTGAAAAAGATCGCAGACTCAAACATAGAAGAGACTTTTTCTTTTGTAGGAAAAATCCAGAGGTGGGTGCCTGGGCCTCATACTAGAGGCTCCACAGTGCTGTGAGGCCAGTTGTCCTCTCTCTGCTTTGCCATCTCCAGGGCACAGCCATCCTTACGTCACCACAGGGCCTAAAATGACTGCCAGTGCACCAGCCATTAGATATTCAGGCCAGGATATAAAGGGACATAAAAGAGCATATGTCTTCCTTTTAGAAGAGTCTTTCCAAAAGTCCCATCTGACACTTCCATTGACATCTCATTGGCCAGGACTTAGTCACCTGGCCATACCTAAACTCAAGGGAGTCTGAGAAGTCTCGCTGCCCAAACACAACTGGCATGCTGTTATAAAGAAGGAAGGGAGACTGGTTTGTTGGGAGAAGCACCCGGCAGCTTCTGCCTCTGCCGGAGGCTCTCCCCTCAGGCAGGCTTAGCTGCATGGCGCTCACCTGTGAGGGGAGCCAGCACTGAACAGGCATTTCTGGGGAGGACAGTGGGCTAAGGCGGGGCACATAAATGTCCCAGTCACATAGAAGGGCCCTGGGGGCCTAGAAAGTCACTGTCCTGCAAGGCACTGGTTCCTTTGGGCCTCCTACAGCTTCTGTCCCTGCTGTGTCCTTCTTTTGACCCCTCCTTGAAGGACATCCTCCCAAACCCCAGCTCTGAGGTGCGCTGGTGTGATTTCCAGAAACTTTCGGAGTTGGCTGTTTGCTTTTTAGTACTCTATACTTCTCAAAGTCTTTCACACACATGCGTCTGCTTTATTCTCACCAAAGCCTCATTTGGTAGTAATAGGTGCTGTTTATGGGTCTCGCCATAGGCCACGGAAATGCCGAGCACTTTTATATGCTCCATTCTCACAATGATGGAGGGGCCAGAGCTGCTGGAAGCCCATTTTTCAGATGAACATGTGGAGGCTTTGAGAGGTGAACTGGCTTGTCTGAGGTCACAGAGGATGTGGTTGGGGTTTGACCCTGGTTCTGTCTGATTCTGAAACCCCTGCTCTTTAACCATAAGGCTAGGTTAGTTCTTATTCTTATTTGATAGTTGAGAAAAATAAACCCAAAGGAGGTTAAAGTGGCTTGTAAAAGCTTATAAACCAAGCGGGTGGTGACGCCAACATCAGGACCCAGGCTCCTAGCCCTCTCACCATTGAGCTGCATGGTCCCATTAAGCAGGACCTCGGAACATCATCCAGGCCATGGACTGATACGGCCCAGAATTACCCCTAGGATCCCTGCCCCATCCTCACCATTTCCAACCCAGGCAAGGATCAAGCCAAAGGGGGGTTTGTGAAGTGCCGGGAAGAGGCTGCAGACATAGCAGGAGGGAGCGATAAGCATCTTCTGAATTGTGAGCTGAATCTCTTTGATCTGAAAATCGATAGGAGTAAATTGGTTAGACCCACCAAAGCCTTTCCCTGCCGTGCCCTGCATGCAATAGCTCTTGAACTTGCTGTGGTCACCAGTCCTGCAGCATTGTGATGCCCTCAGAACGGCCCCTGCAGCTGCCCGTGCGGAAAAGCAGGCATCAGATGGACCTATCCTTCTGCCCGTACCAAAGAGGAGGGGTTTTTGTTTGTTTGTTATTGTTTTTTTGCTGATTCCAGCGCATGCCATGACTTTGACATCTCTTCCCCACTGTTTGGCAGGCACTGTCCCAGAGTCTTAGCTGTAAGGAGGCCCAGATTTAAGAGACCTTTATAGAAAATGCCAACTGGACCCTAGCAAAGCGTCCTGGAGATCCCATAGGGAACACCTTGGGCTATTTCAAGACTTCCCAGCTTTGTTCAAGGGCTGAGCCCTGTGGCCAGCCAGGCATTTGGGATGCACGTGCTGCTGGTTTGTCCTGTTAATCACTCTGAGGTTTTCTCTGGCCCCTTGAACAGTTTCAGGAGCACCCAGGATTGGCGCATACCCAAAGCTGGAAGGGAATGCTGCGGTCATCTTGTTTACTCCTGGATCTCCAGGCTGAACCAGACCTCCTGGGAATATTTGCCAGTTGCAAATAATTCAGCAGATGGTCTTGTACCCTGCTTCAATGCCTGACACATCCTAGGTACTCAGTGAATAGATACTGGATGAATGAATACAGGAATAAATTGCCTCTATAATTAATAACTTTTGAGCCAGGAAGGTCTGCAGGGAATGCTGAGAACTCATGTTTACTCATTAGCTGTATGGCAGTCAAGGCAAGGGGGAGCTCAAGAAACTAGCATCTTAGTAAAATGAGGGGACAATACAATAATAATATATTAAGATCCTACTATTTGCTAAATGCTTTACATGCATCATTCTTTTAAATACTCACAAAAACCCTGCAAGGTAAACATTATCCTCCTTTTAAATATTAGGAAATATCTAAGATTATTAGGAAACTGAGGGCCAGGGAGGTCAAGCAACTTAGCCAAGGTCAAACACCTCGTGAGTAGCCGATCCAAGATTCAAATCAGGTTCTTCTGATACTAAAGTCCATGGTCTTAACCAATGTACTTAAAAAAAAACTTTGGGCTCTGAAACTAATAATAACCCTTTGGGGAATTCTCTCTTCTCTTTCCTTCATTTGCTTCTTTCCTCTTCAGAGAAAGTCTTTCAAGAAATAGGTAGAGTATGGGCTGATAACCCTTTCTGTGATTGGACAACAGAGCCACTATTCTTCTCCTGAACCACATTAACAAGGCAATAGTCTCTGATGACTTTGAGGTCCATATATTTCTCTTCTCAAATGGGGCCTAAGATCTTTCCTTCCTTCCTTCCTTCCTTCCTTCCTTCCTTCCTTCCTTCTTTCCATCCATCCATCCATCCATCCATCCCAGAAATATACTGATGCTTGAATATGTTCCATGCTAGGGATACAAATAAAATGGACACAGTGAATGCCTGCTGTCATGAAACTTACCATCTCCTCTCTGAGTACCTTTGGACAGAGAAGGCCAATTCTATGATGGGCAGTGAGAGTGACCTTATACTATCCTCTGGTCTCAGTAGGTAATAGAAGGAAGGCAAAGTAGTAGGGTATAGTACAATAGAGATCAGTGCAGGATTCTGGCTAACTAGAAAGTTCATGGCTCACCTAAAGAGGATAGCCAGTCCTGAATTCCAACTGAATGTGGTCTTGAGGCCCAGTGTGGTTAGATATTTGTATTTTGTCAAAAGAAGGTGGATATTTACATATGTGGATGAATGTGGTCCTGAGGCCCAGTGTGGTTAGATATTTGTATTTTGTCAAAAGAAGGTGGATATTTACATATTTACATATGTGAGAGCTCCCAATTTTAAGACTTGGGCAATTCATTCTAGTAAACCTTCCCCTCTCCTCCCCCCTACCCTCCTCCATGCACATTCTCTGCCCACCCCACCATGAGTCTGATCAATCTATGGCCTGTTGGTTTGCAAGTTTTGCTTTATAGCCACCAAGTAGATTACATAAGAGTGGCAGTGCGCATTAAATAGATACTGTTTCATCTTTGCTACTCTTTGATCTTTTAAAAAACTCAAGAATGGTACTTTAGCTCTACAACTATTACCCGTTAAGAATAAATTCTCTGAAATATGCCTTCTGGCTAGTAAGATTAGTGAGGTATCCCTAGGGGAGGCAGGCATAAACATGCATTTAGCTTTGTGGGTATTATTATGATTGTTAAAGCCACCTTATTTAAGGTGTTTTAAGGAAAACTCTTCAGTCTTTTAGAGCCCACTTTAATACGAAGAGCAAGAGCAGAGGGACAGGACAATTCGGCTGAGAACCTAGAACTGGGACACAGACAGACTTTCTCGTCTAGGTCACTGAACTGCATCCAGCCCGAGGCAAAACTGTCTAAAACGTGTAAGCATCAGCAGCTGCCTAGTGGACCGTGTGTGAGGGACTTGGGATCTCAATTTGCTATGATATTTGGGTTTTCTATCCCACTTGCTATGCTTTGCTTGGGCCAGCACTGTCATTCCCTGCTCAGTGGCTGTAGGGACCGAGGTAGAGGGCGGATGGACTGCTGTGTTTAGCGAGCCCAAAAAGCAGCTACGTTTCAAGGAGCGATCTTGAATTTAGGTTATTTGCCTGCAGTGTGTAATAGAGTGTTTCCTAAATGTCAGGCGTTCTTATGTTGCCGTGATGATTCTTACCACATCTTTGTACCACCTCTGCTCTTGTTTATACATTTTAAAGCAGTTGACCCACATTTTTTGCTTAAATAATTTATTCTATAAGAAAAAAATATCTCACCACCGTTAGGCCAAAGCCATTATTGCTTGCCATAAATAGAAGGTAATAATAAGGTCTGCTACATTACTATAGTTTTATAAAGGTTTATCTGCATGTGACACATCTCGCAAGCCATTTGTGGGATGCATTAGGTCTAAATCCCTCTCTGTGGAAAGGAGTGTATGCTGAGCTGTGGGTTATATGTAGGTAACAGGCTAGATACACCATTCTCCTACATCTCTTTCTGGGAAGCTGTTAGTTCATCAGTTCATTCACTGGCTTGACATTCATTAGATCCCTACTCTGTTCCCATCGCTGTGATCCATCTTCAGTAAGATTATTTCTGTGGGTCATGAATGCCAGGGTGTTTTGCCCTGGGTTTTTGGTGTGCTTCTTTGGTTGTAAACTGGGCTGATGTTTAGCCAGCACATACCAGAACAGTCATCCCCGTTGTTTATGGCTGATGCCTGCTCTGCTCAGTGCCTTGCCTTTGGTTCAGATGGGTTGGTTGTGAAATATTTTCAGTATCTCTCTCAGTGGCAAGCAACAGAAATTGATTCAAAATAACAAAGGGGGTAGATTCATTGGAAGGAACTGAGTTCTCATAGAACTTGCTTGGAGGCTGAAGAACCAGGCTGGGGATGGGGCAGAACCAAGGTCAGTTTGGAGTGGTGTGATGCAGGACACCCTGTATGGTCAGGACCCAATGCTGGTGAGGACGGACCCCACAGGGCTTAGTCTCTTTGGCTTTCTGATCATGACTAAAATCCAGAGAGGGAGAGTTTGACTGCTGTAGGCTTTGGTCAACCAGACACAACTTGAGTGGCAAAGGGCAAGGCCCGGATTATTGTATCCCAAAGAGGTGAATTTTCAAAAGAGGTGCTGGGTGGTCAGAAGGCAACATGTGTGGGGTGCCTGGGTGGCTCAGTGGGTTAAGCGTCCAACTCTTCGTATCAGCTCAGGTCCTGATCTCAGGGTCGTGAGTTCAGGCCCCATGTTGCTAAGCATGGAGCCCACTTTAAAAATAAACAAACAAACAAACAAACAAATAAATAAATAAATAGGCAACATGTATCCAATATATTGCCTGGTCATATGTGGGGGAGAAAAACTTAGGTCCCTTGCTCATTAATAGAACAATTGTGGGAAGGGAAGAAGATGAGTTTTGCTATAAACTATAAGGTTGGAAAATAATGGCAATATTTACCCTCTAACCATTTATGGGAAAGAAGTGCTTTTTTCTTTCTCAGAGATTTTATATTTCCACACTATGTGATTGTACTAACCAAATTTGTGTATTTAATGAGAAAAGTCATTGTAGCTGGAGTGAAAGGTTCTTATTTTGCTTAATATAGGTAAAACTCTGAGCTTAATATGTGTAAAACTGTGACAACGAAACCCCACAGATGTGGGATTTAATGAGTATATGAATAGAGTGTTTGTCTTTGAGCCCCAGTTCCTTTCACTGAGTAATTTGTGAGAAGAGATCTTTGGCAAAATGCTTTCTAGGAAACTTTTCTGTGGCCTGAGGCCAAGACAAACCTCCCAGTATCCCTCCTGCGTTGGTATTACCCAGATTGGTACTCTGAGGCAGATGAGTCTGTGGAGGCCTCCCTAATTCATAAGCACTTTTACTGGTGCCTCAAAATGAACCAACTTGTAGGTAGTACTCCCCAATTTATCAGCCTTGTGAGGGGGAGTAGTAGTTAATTATTTGGCATCAAGTAGATCAAACCCCAAATGTCTAACTGAATTTTTTTGAAGCCTTTATTTGTTTATTTATTTTTTAAATTTTTATTTATTTTTTTATTATGTTATGTTAGTCACCATACATTACATCATTAGTTTTAGATGAAGTGTTCCATGATTCATTGTTTGTGCATAACACCCAGTGCTCCATGCAGAATGTGCCCTCTTTAATACCCATCACCAGGCTAACCCATCCCCCACACCCCTCCCCTCTAGAACCCTCAGTTTGTTTCTCAGAGTCCATAGTCTCTCATGGTTCATCTCCCCCTCCGATTCCCCGCTTCATTCTTCCCCTCCTGCTATCTTCTTCTTCTTTTTTTTCCCCATATAATGTACTATTTGTTTCAGAGGTACAGGTCTGTGATTCATCAGTCTTACACAATTCATAGTGCTCACCATAGTACCTACCCTCCCCAATGTCCATCACCCAGCCACCCCATCCCTCCCACCCCCCACCACTCCAGCAACTCTCAGTTTGTTTCTTGAGATTAAGAGTCCCTTATGGTTTGTCTCCCTCTCTGGTTTCATCTTGTTGCATTTTCCCCTCCCTTCCCCTATGATCCTCTGTCTTGTTTCTCAAATTCCTCATATCACTGAGATCATATGATACTTGTCTTTCTCTGATTGACTTATTTCGCTTAGCATAATACCCTCTAGTTCCATCCACATCGTTGCAAATGGCAAGATTTCATTTTTTTGATGGCTGCATAATATTCCATTGTATATATACACCACATCTTCTTTATCCGTTCATCTGTTGATGGACATCTAGGCTCTTTCCATAGTTTGGCTATTGTGGACATTGCTGCTATAAACATTGGGGTGCACGTACCCCTTTGGATCGCTACATTTGTACCTTTGGGGTAAATACCAGGTAGTGCAATTGCTGGGTCGTAGGGTAGCTCAATTTTCAACTTTTTGAGGAACCTCCATACTGTTTTCCAGAGTGCCTGCACCAGCTTGCATTGCCACGAACAGTGTAGGAGGGTTCCCCTTTCTCCGCATCCTTGCCAACATCTGTCATTTCCTGACTCGTTACTTTTAGCCTTTCTGACTGGTATGAGGTGATATCTCACTGAGGTTTTGATTTGTATTTCCCTGATGCCGAGTGATGTTGAGCACTTTTTCATGTGTCTGTTGGCCATTTGGATGTCTTCTTTGCAGAAATGTCTGTTCATGTTAAAGACTTTATTTATTTATTTGAGAGAGAGAGAGAGAGAGAAATAGCAAGGGAGAGCACGAGTGGGGGGCGGGGAGAGGGAGAAGCAGGCTCCTCATAGAGCAGGGAGCCCAATGTGGGGCTTGATCCCAGGAGAGGCAGATTTTTTTTTTGGAGAAAAGGGATCTAATGGATCAGTGGTTTTTCAGCTTCTGACATGTACATATACATTTTTAAAATTTCAGTATATACACACATGGAGAAGCCCAAAGTTTATGAAACAATACGTAGACTATGTGCAAGTACACTGTGCGTTTTTTATTCCATTCTTTTCTTTTCAAAATGCTCGTCACAACCCTCTCGTACGGATTTTGCACAGTTCCATAGTTTTAAAAACACTGATATAGATGGTCCAAGTTCAAAGCCAACAACTTCTGGCCTATTTGTTGTTGGTGGAACTGTCCACGTTGTTGATTTCTGCCTACTAGACTAGGAAAAAGCATCCTAAAGCATCCTAAAGCCTCTCAAGTTAGCCAACAGAAGAGGGACTTTTATGCTGAGTTTCTCCTCTTTCCCACCCTGAAAAGCTGTTCTCTGGCCACAGGGCTGGATGTGTCAATGCAGAACTGTGTGTAATGAAAACAGCCCTTGCTAGCAGTCAGCCACTGTTCCGAGCGCTTTGCACATACTCTCTCTCTCTTAATCCTTGTTATAACCCCATTCATAAGAAGTAGACCTAACTCTTAGCTCTAATTTTAAATAAGTGGCTTGTCAAGGAGATTTTATAACTTGCTCAAGGTCACACAGTTACAGAGAGGTGGCGTTGAGATTTCAATCCAGACCTCTCTGACTTCAAAGATATTTAATAAAATTTCTCCTTAAGATGTGTAGGTGCAGGAGCTGAATAATTCAGATCAGTTCCACAGCACAATATTTACTCTTTCACAGAAGGTCCAAATGACAGTGCTCACCCAGGGCCCTGGGCTCTGGTGGATAGTTACAGCGCACAACTGCGCGTGATGTTCAGTGCGGGTGACTGGCCAACTTGCTGATGGCCCAAACCGCATTCCTCTGAGCTCCAAGCAGTCTGCCATCTGGAAAAATGCTTCCTTTATGAGGAACTGCTAAACCCAGGAGGCCCTCCTGCAGCAAAACATACCTTCCACATGCCTGTCTATTGGCTTCCCACAAGTCCAGCCAAGGGAACGCAGCCAACTCAAGAGAGCAGGGAGGGAGCGTACATATTCAAAGTACGTCTGTTTGCAATCCACATAAATACATTCCCTAGCTCAAACCAGAGAGTTGAATATATCTGTGTAAATGGCCAATATTATACCAGTGCAAGCTTCCCCAAGGTCACCTGGGCATTGCAATATTTTGCAGTCCAGACATCTGAAATGAACCAGATGGCTCCCTTCTTTTTTCATAATAACATGTTTACTTCTTCTCATCCTCT
Organism: Neomonachus schauinslandi; assembly: GCF_002201575.2. Lineage (NCBI taxonomy): Eukaryota > Metazoa > Chordata > Mammalia > Carnivora > Phocidae > Neomonachus > Neomonachus schauinslandi. The sequence continues at coordinate 45,892,744 of NC_058418.1, forward strand.
GTCTGACATTTATGGAGTACCTGGTCAGATGAGCAAAGAAAAATAAGACAAAGCTCATCTGCTATTGAAGTGATGCTGTCTCCTCCCTTCCACTGCCCGAGGTATCATCTGTCTCTCTCGGGTTCTTCTGTTCTGTTATTGCAAACTCCTCCTTCCTTTCCCCAGAGATGAACACAAATTAATGTGTGGACTGGAGACCAGCACATGGTGACATCAGGATTTTAAGAAAGCCAGTTTTCCCTGTTGCAAACAGGATAGGCTCTGTTCCCCATGGTTCCTCAACTTCTAATCAACTATGCTAATTTGAACCCCACAAACAAGCAAAGACTCAGAAGAGGGTGGCTGCAAAGAGCCTAAGTGTGGAAAGCTGTTCTGAACTCTGCTGATGTTGTGGGTTAAAATTTCCAATCCTTTGTTCTTTATCAATAAGTATTGTTCTGCTCTCCACCTGCATTCTCTTACCTACTGTACAGGATTCCTGAGAATATTTTGCCATCATTTTTATCATAGTTAACAAGTAGTGCATACATAACTTTAGTATTTGATCAACTGAGTAGGTATTGGCATCCTTTTTTGATCTCCTTTTGGCTGCATATGGTAGGTCTGAATACATGTTTGTTGAATTAATTAATTAGAAAATGACATGAGCCAGTATCCATGTGATGATGGTCTTCATGCCAAGAGGTTGAATAAAGCCCAGGTCCATCTAGAAATGGTTTTCGTTGTTCCTGGTGGTATAATATGGAACATTCTCAAGAGAAGATACTTATAAAATGAGAGTCAACAAACATCTCTGGATTAGAGGCAAAGGCCATAGCAGCCAATGTCAACCACCATCTTTTCTCATGGTGCCCTTTTGATTGTCATGGGATGTGATTATGGGCATATCAAAGAGATAAGAAAGGAGTGGGCCATTAGGTATTGCCATGAGAGAAGTTTTGGGGACATTTGCACAAAATGGAACGATGATTAAAGCCTATTCCCATAGTTGGGCAAACATCAGTTATCTGTAACATCTCCTAGAATTCCACAATCCAGACAGACCTCTCTCTCTTCTCTATATTGGCTCAAGACCCCAAGATGCCCCCAAGGTTCTTGGAATTTTAGAGATGGAAAGAACTTTTGATACCATTGAATCCAAATGACCTTGTTTCATAACTGTCTTGGGCTAACTGAATTCCTTCATTTATTCATTGATTCAGCCTCTGTGTCTTAAAGGTCTACCAGATGCCAGGCACTGAGCTCATGTTACTACAGGGGCACAGTAGTAAACAAATCGGGACAGTCCTAACTACACTCTTCGCTCTTGTATTGTTTACGTTCTGATGACTCACAGAGAAAAGCAGTTGAAGTAAATGAGCAAGATGGTTTCAGATAGCGGTGAATCCTGGGAGGGAGATAAAGCAAGGTGACAAGACCGTGATTGGGAGAGGAGCTGGATGTGAGAATAAGGGAACACGCCTCTAGATGAATATTTGAATTGGGATCTAAATGATAAGAAGGAGTCAGCCTTGCAAAGTTCCACGTGAAGAACTTGCAGCTGCTTCTCTGGCAAATACCACAAGATGAGAATAAATCGTGAGATTCAAGAACAGAAAGAAGACCAGTGCGTCAGGATCACCGTGAGGGAGGGGGAGGCGAGAGATGGGCAGCTGCCATCTCATGCACAGCTTTGCAAGTCATGGCAGGTGGTTTGGATTTCACTCTTGGTGCAGTGGGAAACCATGGGGGAGCTTCAAGCAGGGAAGCAAAGTGATTTGATACTGCTTTTTAAAGGACTGCTCTAGCTGCTTAAGAAAAATAGTCCATCGGAGCTGGCAACGGAGAAGCATGATCCAAATACGTGATACCTCCTTAATCACACAGTGATTAATGGCAAAGCCAGAGGTAAAAATACTAGGTTTCTTCCAACAACAAATGGATTCAGTTCAGTTGAAAAAAATGTAAAAATAAAAGAGTAGTTATCATTTATTAAATGCTTAGTGTTGCCAGGCTCTGTGCAACATGCTTTATATGCAGCATTGTATCTAATAGTTGGCATAATTATCTAAGGTGGGTCTCATTCTTCTCCTTTCTATTTTGTGAATGAAGAAACTGAGGCTTCAAGAATTTAAGTATTGTGGCCAAGTTCACACAGATCACAATGACAGCGGGGCGGAGTGAGGATTAAAACCAAGTGAACTCCCATAGAGCCCATATGCCACAAAGATCAGTCTCATTACTTGCAGTGAGGGGCAGTTTAGCCTAGTGGTTAGGCAGGGTGTTGGAGCCTGGCTGTCTGTGTTCAAATTCCAGCTCTCTTGCTTACTAACTCTGTGACCTTGGGCAAGTCACTCATTGATTGTAACGTGGTTGAAATTTTTGCTCTGTTGCACCCTCTTCCCACCACTTCCCATGGTGGTTAGTAATAAAATTCTGGAAAGAAATATGACCCTTGTGCTTTTTTTTTGCAAAGAATGGAGAAGCTGGGAAGACAGGGTCTATGTTATAGCTATGGCTTATAGAGTAGATGGTAGTGCTGCCTCGGGGAAAGGAACTGATGCCCTTTCTCTGGATTCCCAAGAAAAAGGAAAAGTGGGGTCGGGTGGGAGGATTCTGAATTAGGCCTAATAAGCAGCCTTGGGGCTGGGAGGGCAGAAAGTCCTCATGGGTTCCTTGGTACCTGTGTCTCTGAAATCCAAGCTCACGGTTTTCACAAACTGTTCAGTGTCTGTGCTCTTCCACGTGATGGTCAGCAGGGGGCAGTGTAGCCAATGTATTACTTGTGAGTGAGGGGTTGTCTGCTTTTAGCACAGGGGTCTGGGGAAGAGTTTAGGCAGCCTGAAACTGCACCTGTCTGAGCAGGTTCTGGGTAGAGAACGCCACCTTCTTTCTCCTCCAGGATCCTATTCTTCCCTCTTTCCTCTTGTCTCCTGTTCTATTCTACATCCTCTGCTCTGCCTTACATCCTCATGTCTCACCTTTTGTCTTTGTAAAGCATGCTCATACCCGTTCCCTCCTGGCATCTTCCCAAATATTCCTTGAGAGAGGCAGGCCCAGGTTAGGTATTTATCATTTACAGATGAAGAAACAGAGGCCTAGGGAGGTGCCTGGTCCCTAGCCCCTGTTCTTCCCTCCAATATACTTAGAGGACCTGGAAGCCAATGGTCAAGGTTTATCTTGTTTATCATTCTAGAGAAGGTGATTCTACCGCGAGTGCACCACATTCACCTTGGAATTAGAGCAAAAGCTGCCAAAGCAATAAACTGAGAAGGGTCTCATTCAGAGGTGTGGGCTCTGGGGAACTGTCTTTTTCATGAGGGCCTCCACTTAAATGATCACAAGCCACAGGGTGAGAAACGTTTGAATACACACTCATGACCAGGTGGGTATAGAACACCTTTGTGCTTTTTAAAGAAAAGAAGCTGCCAGAGTCCCTGGCTCAAGGCCCAGTTGGTTGGATTGAGCCAGTGAAAGCTAAGACCACATCCTTTGTGCAGAAACATTGAACTGTAAGCACATGTCTTCATCTCTTTAAACCTTGTTTCTTCTCATATAACAGGCGATCGTAACGGGGCAGTCGTGACAGTCTACACACACTCTGTATTCAACCAATATTGCTCTTGGTGCCAAACAGGGCCTTTACTATTTTCATAGCCACTCATTATGGAAGATTGATTACATCGATGGCTTTAATTAATGACTCCCTGTGTCCATACCCTCTGCCATGATAATTTCTAGACCCTACTCTCTCTGGCTCCAAGCTGGCCTGTGTCTTGTTTTGGCCAGTAGGATGTGGCATCTATTAGTTTCAAGCCTGGGCCTCCAAGAGCTTTGCACTCTTCTGTAATCTCTTGCTTGCTGTTGAAACCATGCCACGACTGTATGAAAAAGCCCAGCTAGCCTGCTGGAGGGTGAGAACCACACACACGCAACTCAGTTGTCTTGGTGGGAGACATCAGACTGGGCTACAGCCCATAGACCCCCAATCCTGCAAGAGAGCCCAATTAAGTTCAGCGTGTCTGCCCGCTGCACCCACAGTTGACTTCAGGCACATGAATAAGTTCAGCTGGGACCAGAAGAACTGCTCAGGGGACCCATGTATGATGAGCAATGACAAGTACTTATCGTTTATTGTTGCTTAATTTGGGGAGAGTTTATTAGGTAGCCATAGTTAACTGATGCTCTGAAAGTTTTACCTAGGCTAACTGTAGGAGGGTAATGCGGGGTGAGACTATTTGGAAGGTTACGAACTATGTTACTGAATACTTAAAGCAGTATGATATTCTTAAAGTCCTAAGTTCAGAGATAGTACATGGTGGTTCCGAGTAAACACTGGAATAAAACAGACCTGGTTCCAAATCCCTGCTCTACCTCTTTCTAAATGGGTACCTTTGGTCAAATTTCTCTATGACTCAGTTTCCTCTTCTGTAACATGGGGATAATAATAGTTACTGGAAAGGTTGTGAGGATAAAATGGGATAATGTATGTATTTAGTATGGTGTGTGGCAGATAGCAAGTGCTGAATAAATGTTAAGCATCCTTACTGGTGGTATATTTAACCTCCAAATGACATTGCTACATATAATCACGCCGTTGCTGCAGGTCCAACTGGTAACCCAGGACAGGATTTTGCAGTCAAGTCTTCTACAGCTTTGATAAAAGAAGAATTGCAGTTGCATATATATTTTTTCCTCCTTTCTTTAATTATAGAAGTCACCCATATTGTATACCTTAATCAAAATCTCTTCTAGGGCAAAATTCCTGATTCAAAGAAAATCTGTATTGTGAGCTATGACTTATAATTATGAATATTGAACCTTCCTTCAGTGCATCATGGTAGACCTTATTTTCTTAGAAAGGAAATGTGCATACCATGCTCAATCGTGAGACAGGGGCATAAATCTCTTTTTGCTGCAAATTGCAACAACTTACCTCCTATTTTGTTGAACAAGGAAACAGAGCAATTATCCACAGTATAGACGGTGGAAAAAAATCATCTGACTATATAGCTCTCATGTAAAGGCTTAACTTGACAGGAGATCTGAAAAGGAAATCAGAGGTAGGTTTAATGTTTAGGGCAAAACTGCCTTTGGTGATCAATTCCTCACCGGCTTTCAGGTACACTAGTTGATGTCTATTCCTAGTGGAGAAGGATAGTTGTGAGGGAGATGGGGAGCTGGGGTGGAAATTCTTCCCAGACTAGAGAGGAATGCCGTGTCAACTTCTTGGTCCTGAGCAGAATTAGGCTGGGTGAGCATTCACTGATTTTGTTGACTCTCAGTTGATTTAATTTAAAAATAATAAAAAACCAAACTTGGCCCTTTCCCTAAACACTGGCTCTTAGCCTTTTTTGTTTTGTTTGCCTTGGTCATGTCATTGGGGTGTCTGATGTTAGCTATATACCTACGAACACCCACAACACTGTGTATACAGTCAAGGGGTTCCCAGTCCCTCAAGTGCATCAGGGAGCTCCACTGTTTTGTTTTAAAGCGAATGGCAAATCCCCAAGTCCCATTACCCAGTGATGGATCCTTCCAGCCCCTTCTCGCACAGATCAGATGAGTGCATTTCATCCCTGTATGTTCTTCCAGGGATCGCAGTGAGTGCACTTGACATTATCACAAAAACTCATCTGTGAGTTGTCTGGCAGAGATACTGCTTCCCCAGTGGGCTACAGAGGAAATCTGTGATCACACTGAGGTGTCTGTGTAGGCTGCCACCGGACTCCCACTTAAGTGATCCTGGGGTTCTTGGGTCAGACCTTCCCCCAGCTTAGCTCCCTGAGGGCGGCACGGTGGTCAAGGTGAGCGGGTGTGATGCTTCAGCATGGCAAACAGCTGGTGAGCTCCCACCGTCCAGAAATGGGGCTGCACCAGAGGTTTACGGTAAGTTCCCTCTGGAGTGTTTGATATCTGGGCCTTATTGGTTATTAAATATTATGACTATTACCCCTGGATGCAAGTGACAGAAACCTACAGTTTTTATCGTATCTCTCCAAATCCAGGGGAGGAAGCATAGTGCCTTTCTTTCTTTCTTCATATCTGGCTCTCTCTCCTTATCTTTGAATGGACCCATAGTTCCTAATTAGTATCATTTCATTTCATGACTCTAGCAGAAACTAGTCAGAATCTCTGGGTTGCAATTCAGAATTCTTGGGGGGAAAGTATCTAGCGGGTCAGGTTTGGGTCAGGTGTCCATCTCCAGTCAGCTGTGGCTAGGGGGTTACTGTCACATGATACCGTTTAGCCTGCCCATGTGAGTGGTGAGGAGGGGGGCAGTTACCTGAGAAGGGCACTGTGGTAGGCAGCTTCTGAAATGGCTCCCAGTGGTCACTGCTTCCTGGGATTCACACCTCTGTGCAATCCCCTCCCCTTGAGCGTGGGCTAGACCTAGTGACTCTTGATTCAAATGAGTAGACTACACCAAAATTAGGTTACAGAAGACTGGGACTTGCGTCTTGCTCAAACTCTTTCTCTCTGGTTCTTCTTGTGTCCTTATTCTGATAAAGCAAGCTGCCATATTGTGCCCTATGGAGAGGTCCATGGGGTAAGGAAGGGAGGGCGGCGCCTGGCCAAGCACCAGAAAGAAACTAAATCCCGCTAACAATCATGGGAGTGAGTTTGGAAGTGGATCCTCCCCCAGTCGAGCCCTGAGATGACTATGGCCCTGGCTGACATCCTGAATGTTGCCTTGGGGACACCCAGAGCCAGAGGCACCCAGCTAAGCTGTGTCAGGATTCCTGACCTGCAGAAACTCTGAGATAACACTTGAGGTTTACAGCCACTAAGGTTTGCTCTACCATTCCAGCAGTCCTGCCCCTAAGCTACTAAATTTTGAGATACTTCATTGTGTAACAACAGATAACGAATCCAGGCACCTGGTGGGTGAAGAGGCTCTGAGGTCACATGACTTGTGTCTTGCCCTCCGTGCACCGTGTACCAGCTGGGTGGTTTTGTGCGAGTTATCCTACCGATTCAAGTCATGTCCTCTTCTGTAAAATAGGGATAATAGTACTAATACGGTTGGTATGGGGACTAAATGAGTAAACCCAGTGCCTGCATGCAGATTAGTTATGCTAATATTAATAAGTAATAAATAAATTAATATTAATGATATCAATGAAGTTTCGCTACCGTTACTGAGCTTTCCCAGCTCTGCTAACCCTAAACACTGGGGTTACTCGTGCCTCAGTTTCTTCTTCAAAGAAGCCTAAAGAACTCTGTGCCCCTTAGAGAAATGCTATACAGAACATAAAATATCCAAAATCTCTTCGAAGCAAATGGCTATTTAACTACTAAATGTGAAGAATATTTCCATTCTGCTCATTTTGGTTTTTATGGTGAAGAGCAATTGCAATATCACGGAGAAGTCGAATGACAGAATTCATGCTCTCAGATTCAAAATACCAAAAAATATTTGAGCTGATGGAATGGAATTTATTTTCGCAGTTTTTCCTTTACACAAAGGCCTCCGACAACTGTCTGCAGCCAATTATTTGGTGTGTGGAAGTACCAGGGCACTACGCAGTGGCAGTTTATCACGGAGACGAGACCTGAAGATGAAGAGCATAGGGTAATCATTGGTGCTTCAAAGATTTCTGCCTTCTGAGGCCGAAGCCCACGGTGTCAAAGGTTTGATGGGATTTGCTCATTAATGCCCAGCTTGAATGCTTAGTTAGCATGTTTTCATTTCTCCTCAGGGATGCTGTTTTTCTCCCACTGGGAACTTGGGCGCTTGGGAAGGGGGGCGGTGGGACGGGTTGGATTTGCAGAGTTCTCACCTGCCTCACCTCCCTCTTTACACCTCTGCATCCCAAGGCCACTGCCCAGGCCCAGATTTCCCGCCTGTCTCCTGCCACACTGTGTGTGTGTTACAGCCCCTGGGGCTCGGTCGCCTGCCCCCCTTCCCCACTCATTCGCAGGGCTGAGCTGCGTCCTTCCGGAGCCTGGCTGCTGAGCTGGGGGTAGCTTTCGGAGCTTCCCTCACGTTAGCCATCCTAAAGTTAAGCACAACAAAAGCCCTCTGTGCTGAGGGTGACACCACTCCTTACTGAGAAACCAAGGGGCAGCAGAAAGAGTAGGAAGTGTGGTAGCCAGACAGACTTCACGAAAAATATCAAGCTCCCTGAGTAGGGCCTGCTGCCACCATGAGACTGGGGTGTGCTAGGGTCATCACATTTCATCTTTTTTCCCCCTCCAGCCCTGTCCCTGAGGATGGTAGGGTAAAATTGCCAGTCTCCTCACAGTGATAAAACAGCAACACTTTTTGGCTTCCAAAATCACCATCCCCCGTCATTCAATGAAATAAACTAGTTAAAAATAATTACTACCAACAACCAAACAAGGAAAGAGGTTATCCTCATGCTGTAAACTGAGAAGTGCCCGACAAGAAGGAAAACAGATTTTGGTGTGACTCAGTGCAGCTCCTAAATCACCCTTTCCCCTAGAAGTGATACAAGGGAAGGAAATGACTTGCAAAACTTTGAGAATTCTGCCCAATTCTCCCTGATTTGGATAGAAGATGATGAAGTTGTGGTAGGAAGCTTAGAGAAAAGTCAAAGAAATCTCTTCCAAGAGCAGAGGTTCACATCTATGATCTCAGTATCACAGCTGAGTCAGGAAAAGCCCCTGGGTGTCATCATCTGCCAGGATTCCATGCTGAATCAGGGGATTGAGTTGAAGCCTAAGGATACTACCCCTGAGGGAAGAAGGGGGATCTCAATCTGGACTTGAACAGAATCTTAGAAGAGAAGGTAAGTCCCGTCCTGTACCAAAAGCTGCAGGAAATTTACCAAGTTCTTCCCACATTTCTGCCCCCAGGCTATAAGAATGTGGGTGGATTGCAATTCCCAGGGCTGAAAATGTTGCTGGAAGGGAAAAAGGTCCCAGATAAGGTGCAGAAGTTGTCAATGAGATAGTTGTCATCTATCCAAAAGGAAGCAAAAGGAAGAACTGGGGAGAGCTGTCTATTTGAAGCCTAAGCAGGATGAAAAGAAGCAACATGGTAACTAAGCAAGCATTCTGCAGGTGAATAAAATGAAGGGAAGACTTAAATGAGCATAGCAACCATAAAACAGATGAGAGACTGCAAGAAAAAAACAAACCAAACAAACAAAAAACACCAAGGAACGTAGAAGTCCCCTGAAATTGCTTTGAGCTACAGAGGAAATTAATAAGAACATGAATTCAATAAAACAAGAGGAAAAAAACAAAACAAAACAAAAACCTCATTTCAGGGATGAAATTTAACAAACCAAAAGATGAATGGAGAGGGCAAGAAAAGAAGGACTAATGCAATGCTCATCTGCAGTTGATCATGGAATAAATTCTACAGACTTATCAGGGAAAGAACGTATAAATGTCCTTTGAGGCCATTGCGAGACATTTTTAAACTTGCTCAAACTTGGCACTTATAAGCCCTCTTGAAAAGAAGTTCCTAAAACCATGGTAAAAAATGACATAAATGGAGAAACAATGGTAAAAGGACTCCAGATGAATCAACTTAGATATGATGACACCAAGGAATGAGTTGCCATTGCCATCTATTGACATGTGGGAAGCTGTGCACGGAAGAGGTCTTTGGGACTAAAACTTGGTTTCAGTTCAGTCTGAGAGGCCTGTGAGGCATCCCAGTGGAAATGTTGAGTAGGCCGTTGTATATAAGAGACTAGAGGTTGAAAGAGAGGTCTGGGATGAAGATATGCATTTGGGAATCATGGATGTAGAGATGACATTTGAGGCTTGAGATTGGGTGAGATCACCCAAGGAATGAATGTAGAGGAGAGGGTCAAGGAATGAGACTTGGCTCCACCTAATGTTAAGAATCAGGGAGAAAGGAGAAATGAGCAAAGATGGAGAGGGAAGGTCAGTGAGGTAGGAGGTAAACCAGAAGAGGGTGGTATCTGGAAAGCTAAGGGAAAGATGGGTATCAATGAGAAGTAGGTGACCAACTGTGTCAAATGCTGCTTGTTGAAAGATCGAAGTAATATGGGATTTTTCATTTTCATTCATGGGTGACTTGATGAGAGCTGTTTTCAGTGGAGTTGTATAGTTGAGAGCCTGATTAGAGGGGGTTTTAAAGACATTTCAGGAACTTTTGGTGCAAATGAGGCAAAGAAGAGGGGTGGTAGGTGGCTAGGATGATGGGGCAAGATATATATATATTTTTAAATGGGACTGGATGCTGTGAATAAAGAAGAGGGATGATTTCTAATTCTATTAGGCAATTGACTGGCTGGCTTTAGCCTCAGTAGTGAGCTCTGGGTTGGAGAAGTAAATTTGGGAATCATCAACATATTTAAGATTGTCTGGATATTAGCTGAGATAACCTAGGGAAGCATAGAGACTGAGAAGAGTAGAGGGCCAAGTAGAGAACTCTGAGGACACCAGTATTTAATAATTAGGCAGAGGTATGGGATTCTACAAAGAAGCCTAAGGAAGAATGACCATAGGAGGAAAACCAGGAGATAATGCTGTCATCAAAGTCATGAGAAGAGACTGTTTCAAGAAGAGACTATTTAACCACGAGGTTAAATAGTGCCAGGAATTCAGTAAAGATAAGGGCAAAAAATTCTATGTTGGATGTAGCAACAAAGGAGGTTATTCAAGGATTTTTAATGAAAGACTTTCAGGGGTGTAATGAAGGAGTAACAAATTTTTCATGAATTGAAAACTTACTGGGAGATGATGAAGTGGGAACTATGAGGACACAACTCTCTTAAGAACTCTGGCTGAAAAAGAGGTAGAAGAGAGATAGGGCAATAATTGGAGGAAGACACAGCTTTCAGAAACTTATTTTCAAGATGGTGGAGGCATGCATGTCTAAATGTTGGAAAGTTTCTCAGGGTGGGGAGAAGCTCCCCTGTGCCTTTGGGATGCAGTTGGGGGAGATACAGAAGGGAGAGTGATAAATACAGGAGAACGAGAGAGAGAGAATGAATTGGTGGAATCAGGTTCCACCCGGGACACAGAGAACAGAAAGGATTAGTCTTAGACACATGTTCCATTATGAGAGGAAGGATAAGAGAATGGATATAGATGTAGATAAATTAGTGGTGAGTGGCAGATTTCTGAAGGAGTTCTCTTTTGATGACTTTTATTTCCTTCGTGAAGGAGGAGGTGAGGTCATCTCCTGACAAGGAATGAGAGAACCATAGGGTAGGAAATATGAAGACAGTGGAAGCATTTTAAAATAGTCGCTGGGAAAGAAAAAGAGACTAGTCGCTTGGAAACACAGAAGAGGGAGTGGGGAGAATGTAAGCGAGTTGTTTGTTCCTCTTTCTCCTTTGTCCACTGCACCCAAGAAGTGGACCTCTTTTCTTGTTAAAATGTTGGGTGTTCAAAATGATGCTCAAGGAGGATGTGGATAAGTTGGGCTTGAATTCCTCTAGGTCTCTTTTTCACATTTTATTTTATTGCACAGCAAGGGGAGAGGCAGAGAGAGGGAGAGAGGGAAAGAGAGAATCTTAAGCAGGCTCCACGTTCAGCGCAGAGCCCGACACAGGGCTCCATCTCATGACCCTGAGATCATGACCTGAGCCAAAGTCAAGAGTGGACACTTAACCAACAGAGCCACCCAGGCATCCCTCTTCTAGGTCTCTTAAAGGTCATTGTCTACAAACTCCTTTTGTCCCTTCTGGTCTCAGCTTTGCAGCCAGTTCTTTAGTGAGCCTACCTCAATTCCTTGGCTTGGAGATATGAGAGCATGTCGATCTAACTCCAACAGGCACTCTGGAACATTGGAATTGGGACCCTAGAATTTGGGTTGAGGCAGAGAGGATGTTCAATGAAGGAACTAGACATGTGGGAGTGTCTATTTACCATCTTCTTCGGCAGGGTCACAAGCTCTGGCCCATGGGCCATATCTGGCCCACTGCCTTTTCCTGTAATAAAGTTTTATTGCAATGCAGCCATGTCTCTGTTTGTTTTTCAGCTACAACTTCAGAGTGGAGTGGCTGTGACAGAGCCCTTCTGGACCACAAACTGAAAATATTGATTCTCTGGTCCTTTTACAGAAAATGTTTGTCAATCTCTGTTCTAGAGGAGAAATGGGAAGGTTTCAGAGGAAGTATAACCTTGAGAAAAATCCCAACTCTGTGTCTGTTTCCTTTTCTGCAGAATAAGGACACCATTCATTAAATCATTCTTTCATTTAACAAACATTTATTGATTGCTTACTGTGTGCCAGAAGCTGGGAGTGCAAGAGATCAATAAGACCCAGCCTTGTCCTTTCAAAGCCCACAGCGGAGATAGGTGAGTAAACAAATAGTTGGAATACCTAGAGATAAATGCTATGTGAGTGCCATGGGGATGAAGGGGAGGTGTCTCACCTGGCCCAGGTGGGACTGGGAAGGCTTCAGAGAAAAACAGAAGAGGAGGGGCTCATCAGCCTGTAGGGTTGATCAGGATGACAATAAAACCAGCCAGGGATTATTATAGTGTGAGTAAAGATATGGGGTTCGGGGTTCCTGAGTGGCTCAGTGGGTTGAGTGCTGGCTCTTGATTTTTGGCTTAGGTCATGATCTCAGGATCCTGGGATCGATCCCCACATGGGGCTCCATGATTAGCAGGGAGTCTGCTTGAGGATTTCTCTCCCTTTGCCCCTCCCGCTGCTCATGCTTTCTCACTCACTCTCACTCTCTCTCTCTAAAATAAGTAAATAAATCTTTAAAAAAAAGATAAAGGAGACTCAGGGAGGGGGATTCTAGAAGCACCAAGTTAGAAGGGGTAAGTGATGGGAGCTGGAGATGGAGCAGTGAGAGGTGGAAGGAGTCAGGAAAGTGTCAGGAATATTATTGGGACACATAGGGAACAGTCCCTTCACCCTGCTTTTGACACAGCTCCCTGATCATGGCCCTTCCTGTGGAGCCCACATGTGTTTTTTCAACTGTTTCAATAGAGCACTCTCGCCAGCCACCATCAGTCAGTTGGAGTTTGTCCCTGACATGAAATCAGTAGGGAATCTTAAGGTATACACAAGCAATTTGTTAATCATAAAACATCCCCAAAATGTAATGTGTGAAAGAAATTAAAATCTAGTAATATGATAATATGCGTGGTTCAACTCAGATACCAGAACTTAAAATATATCTTGGCAATGTAAACCTAACACAAAACAACCCATTTTTCATAGATTCATTATACTTTTCTCTAACTGAATCTGAGAAGCATACTCATTCCTGAAAATCATGGATACAATGTGATTTAGCTGAACAGATGGATTTCTAAAGTGCATGGGAGTTTGAATGGATTTAGAAATGAGGCCGATGGTCTTCTTTTTCTGTTTAAAATTTTTAGGAACTATTTCAAACATTCAGAAAAGAGAATAATATAACACCCATGTGTCCACTACCTAGATTTTAAAAGTGCCAATATTTTGCCATAGCTTCAGAGCTTGGTAAAAAGAAGAAAAACGTTACAGATATAGTTGATGCCCTTTGGTGTCTCTTTGCCATCCCCTCTGCCTTCCCAGAGGTTACCACTCTCTGGAAGTGAGTGTGTATCATCTGTGTTTTTATATTTGTACTACGTTTGAATCGATAAACATTAAACAAAATTGTCTCATGTGTTTTCAAACATTACATAAATGGCAGGCAACGCAAGACTGTTCTGAAACTTGCCTTTATCATTCCACATTATGTTTTTGAAATGCATCCATGTTGATTCATGTGTTCATTCATTTTATAGCCAGTCTTCTTTCTGCTCTTTGAAACCTGCCCAAATTGTTGAAAAGAGAAGCACATACATCTGAAAGCTTCTCAGTGGCAGATATGAAATATCTGCCACTCAGTGGCAGAATTTGGTCTCAGTTGTCTTCTCTTGCTTCCCTTTCTTCTCCTTAGTCTCCCTTACTCTTTTTCTCTCTTGCTCTATTAAGGATTTTGAATATAAGAAGAAACAGCAACAGGAGAACCTTATAAGGAGGGTCTGAATTTAGCACCCCATCTTCCAGAAAAGAACAGACATTTTTCAGGAGCAACTGACATCTCTCAGATGCTGGCTAAGTGCAAGAACCCGCGCTAAGCATTTTACATTTGTTTGATAATCCTCAGTGTGACCCTTGGAGGTCTTCCTTGCCCAGGGTCATGTAGCTAGTAGGTGGAGAGTTTAACCCAGGCGTTCAGAAGCCCCCGCTGTGGTGCTTGACGATTCAAAAAGAGAAGCCATATTGATCCCAAGGCGGGACAGTACTAGGTGAACTGTTAATAGGAAGGAGTCCCCCAAGGCTAGTGCTTTAACAACCTTTGGTACTGATTCCACTTCTAAATTAAGTATCATCATAATCATTGTTAATAATAAATAATAATAAAGCAGGTACTTAAAAATTCACAGGGTTGAATGTCACTTTAGTTTTCTTACCTGAACTTCAGCCACCCACTGATTTCCAACTCCCTCCTGGGTATTTCTTTTCTTTTCTTTTTTTAAAAGATTTTATTTATTTATTTGACAGAGAGAGAGACACACAGCGAGAGAGGGAACACAAGCAGGGGGAGTGGGAGAGGGAGAAGCAGGCTTCCTGCTGAGCAGGGAGCCCGATGCGGGCTCGATCCCAGGACCCTGGGGCCATGACCTGAGCCGAACGCAGATGCTTAACTGACTGAGCCACCCAGGCACGCCCCTCCTGGGTATTTCTGCTTGACTATTCCACCATCCTCCCTAACTCTCTATGAACCAAACATAGTCATTTCTTTCCCACTTGACCATTTCCTATTGCAGCAGATTCTGACAGCTCAGTCTGGCTTCCGTGGTCCTCTGTATTGTGGCTCTTCACTACCCGCTGTGGACTGCATAGTGCCCCACAAAATTCATATGTTGAAGCCCCCAATGTGATGGTATTTGGAGATTCAGCTGGATTGGGAGGTAATTAGGTTTAGATGTACTCATGAGGGGGAGGTCCCCATGATAGGATGAGTGTCCTTATAAGAGACCAGAGAGCTTGCTCTCTCTCTACCGTGGGAGGACACAGCGAGAGAGTGGCCATGTGCACGCCAGGAAGAGAGCCCTCACCAGGAACCAAATCTGCCAGTACCTTAATCTTGGACTTCCCAGCCTCCAGAGCTGTCAGAAATATGTTTCTTTCTTTCTTTTTTTAAGATTTTATTTATTTGTCAGAGAGGGAGAATGCACAAGCAGGGGGGAGCAGCAGAGGAGGAGAGGGAGAAGCAGGCTCCCCACTGAGCAGGGAGCCCGATGCGGGACTCGATCCCAGGACCCTGAGGTCATGACCTGAGCCGAAGGCAGACGCTTACTGACTGAGCCACCCAGGCATCCGGAGAAATACATTTCTATTCTTTAAGTCCCCCAGTCTATGGTGTTTTCTTATAGCAGCCTGAACTGACTGAGACACTGCCTCTATTGCCTTTCAGTCTTCTTAACCTTCCATCCCTTTTCTGCAATTACCCTTCCTCCTGTCCGTTTTTTCACCCACATTATTTTCCTGAGCTAGGCTGGTACTCTGTAGATAACAGTAGCCTTTTAGGACAAAAACTGAAGTCTCTTTTCCCCATCTTTTTCCTACTAATTCCCCCTTCCTTAGACTCCTACAATACTCAATCTGTACTGTACAAGAGAGCACTTAGTGTGTAATGTTATTTATTTTTAAACATCTTGTGTCTACAGTAAGATGATTAATGCTTCAAGGGTGGGCCACATCTTCTGTTCTATTCCATATGCCAGTATTTCTCAACCTTTTTTTTTTTTTTTTTTTTAACTGTGCTCATCTCACAATAATATATGTGGCTTCTTAAGCCCTTAAGAATTTTTGAAAAAGTCGTTTTGGTCATTTTTACATGGAAGAGAATAAAGATGTGATTTTAAGTAAATAAGTATTTTAGGTCAGTGTAGTATTAATGATTATATTATGAATCTTATTCTAAAGTTCATCTAAAATATCATCTTTAATGATATTTTATTTTTATTTTATTTTTGGCTTTTCCCCATTTAGTGACTCAGTCTATTAACTTTAACTATGTAAGGAAAGAAATGAATCGCTAAAAAATAAGTTTTGAGAAAGACATTTCATACTGCATCTTAGTTCTGAATGTTTATTAAAGTGCAGAATGAGGTTTAGCTGCGTGTTATAGCACCCAAACTAGACAACAACAGCTTTCATAACCCGCTGTTTGCAATTTTTTTGTATTTATGCTTAGAAAGCAATTGATTTTGTTTTAATAATTTTTGTTTAGTTCCTAAACAGTAAGAAAGAAGAGATTTCAGGCTCCTGTTTCAAGTACTTTCCTACAAATACTACCATTCTGATGCTCTACCTAATAGTTGAATAGACAAATTGGTTATAATTTTTACATATTTTCTCTTTTTAACATTGTATTTTAACAGCATAGGGTGCTGCATAAGAATTTTGATCAGAATGCCATTTAAAGATCTAGTGAAAATCATCATGAGGGAAATGGGAACAATTATTAGCAAGTTTATAACCTTTGCTGACTTCTAGAATTTCAGTGTCCGTGTTCCCTTCCTTGGCTTAATGCCTTTAAACAATGGTCCATCCCATGTGGCAAGAAGAGTGAGTGGACCACTGTGTGACAAAGAGTGGGAACAATTTAAGATTGTGTAATGGTCAAAACCAAGCCTGAATGGTGTTCACCAAATCAAATAAATGGATCGAATGACTGAGCCGTAAGAACACAGGCCATGGGGCGCCTGGGTGGCTCAGTTGGTTGGGCGACTGCCTTTGCTCAGGTCATGATCCCAGGGTCCTGGGATCGAGCCCCGCATCGGGCCCCCTGCTTGGCGGAGAGCCTGCTTCTCCGTCTACCTCTGTCTGCCGCTCTGCCTACTTGTGCTCTCTATCTCTGTTAAATAAATAAATAAAAATCTTAAAAAAAAAAAAAAGAACACAGGCCAGGTTGCCACCAAATGCAATGCTGTTCCCTTAAAGCTCATTCAGCGGCTCTGTTTCCTGTGTGAATGGGAAATGCTTGATACTCATTGTATGTATGTATGTATTTTTTTTTTTTTAAGATTTTATTTATTTGACAGAGAGAGACACAGCAAGAGAGGGAACACAAGCAGGGGGGAGTGGGAGAGGAGGAAGCAGGCTTCCCGTGGAGCAGGGAGCCTGATGCGGGGCTTGATCCCAGGACCCCGGGATCATGACCTGAGCCAAAGGCAGATGCTTAACGACTGAGCCACCCAGGCGCCCTGTATGTACTTTTTTTTTTTAATAGGAAGAGATTCCATTCCTGCCTTTTATGATGTGAATCTGTTTATTTCCCCCACTATTTTATTATGAAAACATTTCAATAGAGAAAAGCGGAAAGAAATAGTGCACAGCCATAGAATCCACCGTCTAGGTTCTATAACTGTGAACATCACACTACACTCACTTCACCATTAATCCACTCCTCTATCCATATGTCAATCCATCTTATGTGTGGTGCATTTCAAAGTAAGATGCAGGTATCAGTACGCTTCTCTCTAAAGTCTTCAGCATGCATATGGGTAACTAGAGTTCAATATTTGAATATTTGTTTATGGCTCTTTTTTTTTTTTTTCTCAAGGTAGTAACATGTATGTTGAGTGAAATGCTCAAATCTTAATTATACCATTTGATGAATTTCGAGAGATACACATACTAATTCTTAACTTAAATCCCCTATCAAGCTATAGAACATTTCCATCATCCCAGACAACTCCCTCTGGGATTTTGGAACCATAATTTATACATTGTCACCCCACAGAATCTGTCTGAAGATGTAGAGACTCAGCAAGTTGATTGGTGATAAATGACCACAGAAGCAGTTTTGTTTCTGTTTGCTTTGACAGAGAAATATAATCAGAGTAGAGACTGGAGAGCTGGTTGTTTTAATTCTTGTCTGCTACTTATATTCTCATTATCATGCCAGTTGAGTATAAAGAACACTCAGGAATTGGAAAAGAGTAATTGTAGCTAGCTTCCACTCAGATACTTAGTATATTTCTTAAAGTACATATTTAAACTTGATACCAAATGCATTCACATTAACTGTGCATTTTTATCCAAATTTGCCAATACATCAGTTAAGGGCTTGGTTATTTTCCTTGAACTTTTTAAAGTTTCAGATACCAATTTCATTCATTGATGACATTTCATCTTCTCCAAAAATTTTGCAAACCCTCCTGCTCTTAGGACAAAATAAATGAAACTCATCATTTTTAATAAAACTGCTTGCCTCATATAAGCATTTCTCGCCATGAATATGGACTATAAAGTTGTTTTTAAATTACTAGAGGCAGTTTCTAGGACTTCTCTGCAGAACAGATTGGCCTTGGAGTGAGGCAGAACTAGGTCCAAACCCTGACTGCTACTTACTGACTCCATGACCTTTAGTAAATTGCTTAATCACTTTGATCCTTGATTTCTTTGTTTGTAAAAGGGGGACAATGCATGTATCTACTTCATGGAGTTGTTGAGAGGATTAAATGAATAAAAAAAAAAGGGCAGTTTTCAGTGCTCAGCACATATTATATACTCAAAAAATGTTAATGTTGTGACTATTTTAGTAAAGACTGGCTCAGTATATGCTTTGTTGTTTGAAATACTCCTGATAATATTTATAAACCTCAGGGAACATAGTTATTGTATTTAAGAGATCATATAGCCCTCATCTAGCATCTAGTCCCATAAAAGAACAATATCCACAGCTTTTCTTTTTTAATATTTACTAAGAATCGGAGGTAAAAAGCAACCAACTCCCACCGAGAGCTAAAATGAAAGATTCACGACACCAAAAGTTGGTGAGGATATGAAGCAACCAGAATTCTTCATTGTTGTTTAGTTTTTATTTCATAATCATAAACTTAACTCTGCAATCTAACTTGACTTGGAAGGGGGATAGGAAAATACGGAACCCGTAGAACTGCCTCAGGGAACATAAAGATTATAGGATAGTTTCAGCAGATGGGAGTGATGGGGTCCTCCCCTAAGCTACAGAAGGAAGAGTCTGGTGCTTAAGATATGACACAAGTCAAATTTATTAGATTTGTCCACATCAGCGATGGTGATCTTCTTGGTGGTCTTGTCATTCCTGGATCCAAGATGCACCATGGCTGCCACAATATTCCTGCCCTCTCTCACCTTGACGGAGACCACATGCGTGCCATCCAATCACTCAGTTTTGTCAGTGCAGATGAAAAACTGGGAGCCATTTGTGTGTGGTCCAGCATTTGCCAAGGACAAGATGCCAGGACCCATATGCTGCAGAATGAAATTCTCATCAAATTTCTCCCCCTAGGTGGACTTGCTGCCAGGGCCATTATGGTGCATGAAGTCACCACCCTGGCACATAAATCCTGGAATAATACTGTCAAAGCCGGAAACTTTATAACCAAATCCTTTCTCCCCAGGGCTCAGAGCAGGCAAGTTTTCTGCTGTCTGTGGAACTTTGTCTGCAGACAGCTCAAAGGAGATGTGGCCCAAGGGCTCACCATCCCTGGCAATATTCAAGAACAAGGTGGGGTCGACCGCGGCTGGGAGGAGTCTACAAGAATTCTACAAGAATTCTTAGGTATTGTGGGTAGGGATGAAAAATTGTTCAAGCACTCTGGGAAAACTGTTTGGAGGTTTCTTCAAAGTGACACATAGATCTATTTACCCAAGAGTAAAGAAAACATATGCTTACAGCTATGTCTTGTACTAAAATGTTCGTAGCAGGTTTATTCACAATAGCCTCAAACTGGAAACAGAACTCAGATGTCCATCAACAAAAGAATAGATAACTAAATTATGGTCTCTCCATACAATGACATGCTAATTAGCAATAAAAAAGAATGAATGTCAAATACATAAAACAACATGGGTGAATATTGACAGGGTTTAGAACATGCTGCCCCCAAATATGGTGACTGGCATATTAAATATTTTAAGCTAAAGGAATTTGAGAAATGGCAGGTGCCGGAAGGACCCTCTGACCTTGCCCTGAAGCAGGTCACAAGATCCTCATGTGAGATATGTCCTCCCTATAACTGGAGGAAAGGAACATCCTTATTTCTGAAGATGGAAGTACCTTCAGAGCAATCTGGGTAAACGTGCCTTGCTAAATTTCTCCCAGTGTACTACTTGTAGCTCATACCCATTTGTCACATTTTCCCACAACTTTCTAATCATCATTTACCTTAGTACAAAAACACTCAGGTTTCACAGTTTCTTCAGAACTTCATTCCCATGTCACATAAAACATGTTAGCAAATTTACATGCTTTTCTCTTGTTAATCTATCTTTTGTTACAGAGCCCCAGCTGAGAACTTAGAAGGGTAGAAGGAAAATATTTTTTTTCTCCCCTACAATATAAAAAAAAAAAGATTACTGAGTGGAAATGGGCTGCAAACAGACAAACTGTAATGACCGAATTTATATAAAATTCTAAAATAGGCAAAACTAAGTAAGCTATGACAATATAAAAAACTTGGGAGTGAGATTGATTGGGAAGGGGCTTAAGGGAACTTTCTAGAGTATTTAATAAGTGTTTGGCAAAAGTGGTTGAATAGTACATGTAGGATTTCAGCATTTGACTGTATATAATTAAATTTTTTTTTTTTTAAATGGCAACCAACCTGTGAATTTGGAAGATCTTGGGAGATCTTTTCCTTCCAAACAGCTTTCCATTGGTTGCTCCTCATGCTCTCCAACACTTACATTTTGTCTTTTTTGTTTTAGCCAGTGTAATGTATAATTCTAACTCATTGTGGGGTTAGTTTACATTTCCCCAAAGACTAATGAAGTTGAGCATCTTTTCATGTTTATTGGACTTTTGGATACCATCTTTTGGAAGTGTTCTTTTTTTTTGCCCATTTTTTCCACTAGGGCATCTTTTCTTATTTATTTATAGGAGTTACATATTTTGGATACAAGTCCTTTGTCATACATATTTATTGTAAATATTTTCTCCCATTCTATAGGTTGTCTTTTCACTCTCAATGGTGTCTTATGGTGAATAGACATTCTTAATTTTAATATGGTTCAATTTATATATTTTCCCTTTATGATTAGTGCTTTTTCTGCTTTGTTGTAAACTTTTTGCCTACTTGAAGGTCACAAAGATGTTTTCTGCTAAAAGAGTTGTTTGACTTTTAATATATAGATTGGTGACCCAAATGAAATGTTTTTTTTTAAAAATTTATTTATTTGACAGAGAGAGGCACAGCAAGAGAGGGAACACAAGCAGGGGGAGTGGAAGAGGGAGAAGCAGGCTTCCCACGGAGCAGGGAGCCTGATGTGGGCTCGATCCCAGGACCCTGGGATCATGACCTGAGCCGAAGGCAGACGCTTAATGGCTGAGCCACTCAGGCGCCCCTGAAACGTATTTTTATGATGGAGGTAAGAGTCCGAATAAAATTTTCTCCATATGAATATCCAAATGGCCTAGCACCATTTTTTGAAAAGACAATTGTTTCCCCTCAATTGATGCACATCCTGGAGGACTTGTAAAATAATATATTTTATATACACATATATAATTTACATAAATGGTTCAAACTCTACACACAGCTCTATATTTTCCCATTTTTATGCAATACTGTTGACACATATAACCTATTATTGGCTGAACAGTATCCCATTATATGGATATATCATGAAGAATTTAATTAATTCCCTAAAGTAGACATTTAGAGTTTCCAGTTTTTGTTATTGTTGCTATTAAGGTGCTGAAACGAACATTTAGTCCAAAGTGAGTGCCTGTTTGTTTCCTAAGGATAAATTACTAGGCGCGGAAATCGCCCGGCTAAGGTGCAAGGCCATTTTAAAGTTTGCCTCCTGTAAGGATTATACCAATTTTTATGCCCACCCACAGTATATAAACCTGTTTCTCCATATTCTCACCAACAGTGACCATTATTGATCTTTTAAATCTTTGCTAAATTGGGTGAAAAGGAAATTTATTGTTTTCACTTCCAACTTTTTTTTTTAACAATAGGTTAAAATTTTTTTGTATATCCTTATTGGCTGTTTTACTTGTTTTGGATGGCCTGTTCAAATTTCCGCCCAATTTTCGTTTGAGATTGTCTTTTTCTTACTGGTTTATAAACATATATGTTATAATAACTGTTATCTCGCAGTTTGCCTAGCTTGGCTTTTAACCTCATACTGTGTTTCGAGCACCAGTTTTAACTCAACTTGTGTTACACACCAACTTCTGCCTAGCAACCTTAGAAAGCCTTCCCCGCCCAAAGGCCGGGTGGGCGCAGCCAGCGTGTGCCAGAAAGGTTTGCCCCGCCCCACCCCACCCCACCGCCCTCTCCGCCGAGGGGGGCGGGGCCAAAGGATGCTCCGCCTCCGCGAGCACCTTCCGTTGCCATAGAAGCCGTGGGCCCGGAGGCTGGCGCTTCCCAGCTTCAGTACCCGGCGGAGAAACGAAACCTAGGGAACGAGGGCTTCGGCGCTGCGAGTCGCAGGCGTGCGTAACGTTGACCGTGACGCCAGCCCGGCCTCGAGGCGCGTGCGCAATGTGTCTCTCATGGCCCTCGGGCCGCTCTCTGCCGACGTTCGGCGGCGGCGCGGCCTAGAGGTGGGTTACCCCTTCTGGTGTTGCGAGGGCGGGCCAGGGCCTCTTTCCCGGCCTTTCGGCGCGCCACCTACATCCGCTGCGGCGGGCGGCGCCGCAGACCTTTAGGAGCGACCGTTCCGGGAAGCAGCCCCGGGAGCGGAAGCGGAGGATGGTTCCTTCGAGTGAGGAGAGCGAGTGAAGCGCTGCCTTTCTAGACTCGGGGGGACGAGGTGGGCGTGAGCGAAGGTAATCAGACCCGGGTTCCGAGGCCGGGTCCTCCTTCGACTTTCCAGAGGGTGAGGCAGGGGCTGGGACGGAGGTGCCTCCAGGTCAGGAGGAATCGGGCCGCTCGAATAGAGCTTGGGACTCACTTCCATCAGGTGAAACGAGATCTTGGGTGCCCCTGGCCCAAAGTACAGCGCTGGATACACTCTAGCTATTACTTTCACCGTTGCTGGGAGGAGTTGCCAGAAACATTTCTAAAACTCCTTTGTAAGCATTAGTTGGAGAGGTGAGATCTTGTGGGTTTTGTGTCAGGCTCACGAATTTTGCAGGTATTTCCTTTGTGGCTTCGAACAGGGGACTACATGACTTTTCTTCTCGAATCTGCAAAATAAGAATGGTAATACTGACCCTCCTAGCAGAATTATGATGCCACAAAGCTCTATGGAGTGCTTAATGAAAGGGACGGAGGAACATACTGGAAACTTTTCTTCTATCTTGTAAACCACGTGTTTTGTTTTTTAATTTTTGGTCATGCATTGAAGGGCTGGAGTGAAATTGAAGTGCATTATTATGACTCCTATTCAGAACCTACTCAGGAGTGCCTTTGTGTTAAGTATGATATGCATTCATTTATTCAATAAATACTTGAGTGTTCACTGTGTACTAAGCATTGTTGTAACCTCGGGGTGATAAATGAGTCAACAAAACAAAGATCCTTGCCTTGTGGAGCTTAGATTCTAATTTGGGAGGACAATAATAAACATAATAAGCAAATTATATGTTAGAAGGAAAAGAGAATCATGGAGAACAGTAGTACAGCTAGGTCCATACCTTTACCATTGGTGGTAGTGCAAGATGCAATTAGGATGTCAGGTTAGATTTCATAGAGAAATTACACGTGAGTAATATTTGAAGGAGGTGAGGGAGTTAGTATGCAGGTAATCTGAAGGAAGAGGGTTCCATGCAGAGGGATTGATCAAGACTTGCAGGTTGCAGTGTACCTGGTGTTTAAGTGAACAGCAATAAAGCTTGTGTGGCTGGAGCAGAATGAATAAGGGGAATAATAGACAGATTAGAGATGGGTTGGGGCTTGAGGGCAGAAATCTTCAAGGTCATTGTAGGCTCCTGTAACGACTGTGGCATTTACTTTGAGTGAAATGGGGATCCAAAGGACGCAAAGATAGAAGAGACCAGTTAGAAGGCTATGGCAGTAATCCCGCAGAAAATTGACAGTGTCTACAGTCAGGGAACTGGTAGCTGGGAGGTGGGTGGATTCTGGGAATTTGATAGGAGGAAACAAAGGTTGGATTATAGACCTGAGCGTTCTTCCATATATATATATATACACACACACACATATATATATATATAATTTTTATATAAATGTATCAGATATAATCTTGATTTGTGTACCGCAGGTGTAGTCAGGAAGAACAGTGGAGTGTTTGAATCACTTTAGTTTTTCTCATGTGAAGGTAATTATCTATTAGCTTAGGTAAGATTTCAGAGCTTACCTACAGCCATTAATTAGTATGTGAAATTAGACTAAAATCAGACTTTTTCCAGAATAGAATATAGTTGTGATCTAAACATGGTTGCAGTTTCCAGTGAGCACAGTGGGAATTAAGACAGAATAACTTGTAATAAACTTTCATTTGCCTTTAGTATTTTAATGAATGTGACAATGCCTCATTTTTGCCTTCTTTCAGAAGTCTGTCTGAATATAGCTTCTAACAGTAAAAAAAAAGATCTAAGATAAGAAAAAGGTATTGATGGGCAAGTGTGACTATTAACTATACGTGTATTGTAAATATACTGTGGCAAACAAATGACTAAGAAGATACTTGTTACTTCAAAAAGCTTACAAACTAGTGGAGTCTATAGGGTTGTAAATAATTTAAACAAAATATAAGAGAATGAAAAAAGTGTGCCAAAACAGTACAAAAGAAATGCTAATAGATTACAGTCTTTTGGATATTACTGTTTTTATTGTGGCACTAGCTCACCTTTTTTTCCCATTTTAATCATCAAACATTGGCTTTTTGTGGGATGGTGGTTTTGTTGTCAGTTTGTGTTTGACAGACTTAGATTCTTTTTGAAAAACTGGTGTAGAATGCATTGAATATGCTAAGCAAATGCAGAACTTATGAACTAAAGCACCTATTAATTAACATTGAGCCAACAAGTACTATTGTCATACTTAGAGCTCTGTCTGCTGGAATGTACAACTTAGGCCAACACTGGGCCATTAAGCCATGCTTCTTTCCCCTTTATTTCTTTCCCTCTCCAGTAGACAGATGTTTTTGGTTTCTTAGGCGGTGTTAGAACACAGAATGTAGGGTGACTGTTTATAATTTGTATTTTCAGTGAGGCTCTTTCTTCAATTTAAAGATCCTCTATCAAAGTGTGTTACGTTTTAGTGGCAAGAAGATATAATATTTTGTAGTGGAGGCATGGAGCTGTCTGAGTAGATGAGACAGGAATCTAGTTTAGAGACATGCCAGGTTGAACTATAGTTTAGTTTCACCATTAAGCTGAGTAGAGGCTAACCAGCCAGGTACGCCACAGTTAACAAGCAGTATGGTGATGAGTGTTAGTTGGTGGCCTGTAAAGGTGATTTGGTACCGCCAAAGTGCATGTCTTAGCAAGAGTGTGAGATCTGGATGGAGGACGTATTTGGCAGTCCTGGTAGGTGGATAAGTGTGTGGTGGCAGAGAGGCCTGGTAGCAATACCAGTACTGGGTTCAGGTGTAGAATCTTCTGGAAGGAGATGAGATTTGGAGGGAACTAAAAAAAGCTAAAAGTCACTTGTTGAAGCTTGATCAAAGGTCAAGGGATGAATCTTAGTCTGAGAGTGTGTTTGGGGCCATGTGGGTGGTGTCTCAGCCATGGGTAGAGGAAAATTTTGGGGAGGAGCTGGATGGATTACCATGGTAATATGAGCTGCCATCACTGATGAATATTCATTGGTATATGATTTTTTTTTTTTAAGATTTTATTTATTTATTTGAGACAGAGAGAATGAGATACAGAGAGCATGAGAGGGAGGAGGGTCAGAGGGAGAAGCAGACTCCCTGCCGAGCAGAGAGCCCGATGCGGGACTCGATCCCGGGACTCCAGGATCATGACCTGAGCCGAAGGCAGTCGCTTAACCAACTGAGCCACCCAGGCGCCCTGGTATATGCTTTTTATATGCTAGCATGTTTTATCCTTGTCTAAAAAAAATGATACCCTTACTTTTAAATAAGAAACAGGCTCAAAGATGTAATTTGCCCAAGGCCACTTTTTAGCTGTGGATTTGAGCTCAGGTCTGTTGGATGTAAAAGCCTTTACTCTTTCTTTCTTCCATATTGCCTCATTATGTAACAGAATGTGCTGACATTAACCTTCCCATTTTATGTGGTTTGTCATGAGTATGATTTGATTTGCTGTGGATGAGATTTCACTAATAAATTTGATTCATTTAATTATGTGTTTTCTTTTTCTAGATTTTAATTTAATTTGAAAATGAGTAAGTGCAGGAAGCCACCACTGGGTTCAAGTCCTGAGACATTCAGCCCAGATGTTCTTGCTGACATTTTTGAACTCTTTGCCAAGAACTTTTCTTATGGCAAGCCACTTAATAATGAGTGGCAGTTACCAGATCCCAGTGAGATTTTCACTTGTGACCACACGGAATTTAATGCATTGCTTGATTTGAAGAACTCCCTAAATGAAGTAAAAAACCTACTGAGTGATAAGAAATTGGATGAGTGGCATGAACACACTGCTTTCACTAATAAAGCTGGAAAAATAATTTCTCATGTGAAAAAATCTGTGAATGCTGAACTTTGTACTCAAGCATGGTGTAAGTTTCATGAAATTTTGTGCAGCTTTCCACTTATTCCACAGGAGGCTTTTCAGAATGGAAAACTGAATTCTCTACACCTTTGTGAAGCTCCTGGAGCTTTTATAGCTAGTCTTAATCACTACTTAAAATCCCATAGATTCCCCTGTGATTGGAGTTGGGTAGCTAATACTTTGAATCCATACCACGAAGCAAATGACAATCTTATGATGATTATGGATGACCGACTTATTGCAAATACCTTGCATTGGTGGTACTTTGGTCCAGATAATACTGGTGATATCATGACCTTGAAATACCTGACTGGACTTCAGAATTTTGTAAGTAACATGGCTACCATTCACTTGATCACTGCAGATGGGAGTTTTGATTGCCAAGGAAACCCAGGTGAACAAGAAGCTTTAGTGTCTTCTTTGCATTACTGTGAAGTTGTCACTGCTCTGATGACTCTTGGAAATGGTGGCTCTTTTGTTCTGAAGATGTTTACTTTGTTTGAACATTGTTCCATAAACTTGATGTACCTGCTAAACTGTTCCTTTGACCAAGTCCATGTTTTTAAACCTGCTACTAGTAAGGCAGGGAACTCAGAAGTCTATGTGGTTTGTCTCCACTATAAGGGAAGAGAGGCAGTCCATCCTCTGTTATCTAAGATGGTGCTGAATTTTGGGACAGAAATGACCCAGAAAGCTCTCTTTCCCCATCATGTGATTCCCAAATCTTTTCTTAAAAGGCATGAAGAATGTTGTATGTTCTTTCATAAATACCAGCTAGAGACTATTTCTGAGAACATTCGTCTGTTTCAGTGCATGGGAAAAGAGGAACAAACAAAGCTGAATAATTTAAGGGACTGTGCTGTTCAATATTTCATGCAAAAGTTTCAGTTGAAGCCTCTTTCCAGAAATCATTGGCTAGTGAAAAAATCTAATATTGGTTGTAGTACAAATACAAAATGGTTTGGGCAGAGGAACAGATATTTTAAAACCTATAATGAAAGGAAAATGCTGGAAACCCTTTCATGGAAAGATAAGGTGGCCAAAGGATACTTTAATAGTTGGGTGGAAGAACATGCTGTGTATCATTCTGGGCAAAGTTCTCTCTTAGAAGGGACAGCTTCCAATCTTGAGTGTCACTTATGGCATATTTTAGAGGGAAAAAAACTGCCAGAGGTAAAGTGTTCTCCTTTCTGTGATGGTGAAATTTTAAAGACTCTTAATGAAGCAATTGAAAAGTCATTAGGAGGAGCCTTGAATTTGGATTCCAAGTTCTGGCCCAAACAGCAGTATTACTGTTCTTGTCACATTTTTACTGAAGAACTGATATTTTCTGAGTTGTTTAGCCTTACCAGGTGCCTTCAGGATGAACAGGTGGTAGAACCCAGCAACCAAATAAAGTGTCTGCTTGTGGGCTTTCCAACCCTCCGTGATATCAAAACGCATATACCACTGGAAGTCCTGGAATCAACTGAACTCATGACTTTCAGCTGTTCGTTGCTTCATGATGGAGACCCGATTTACCAGCAACTGTTTCTGGACTGCCTTCTACATTCATTGCAGCAGCTTCATACAGGAGACGTTATGATTTTGCCTGTGCTTTCTTGTTTTACAAGATTTATGGCTGGTTTGATCTTTGTACTCCACAGCTGTTTTAGATTCATCACATTTTCTTGTCCCACTTCTTCTGAGCCCCTGAAGACCTGTGCAGTCCTGCTGTGTGTTGGTTATCAGGATCTTCCAAATCCGATTTTCCAGTATCTGCAGAATGTGAATGAATTGTTGAGCTCTTTGCTTAAATCCAACGCACCCCAGCAGGTTTTACAGTTTGTGCCAATGGAGGTGCTCCTGAAGGGGGCACTACTTGATTTTTTGTGGGATTTGAATGCTGCCATTGCTAAAAGGCATTTGCATGTAATTATTCAAGGAGAGAGAGAAGAAATCATCAGCAGCCTTCAGCTATGATGTTGAACTTGCCCTTTCTGAGATTTAACTTTATGGCTTCTTACAGTTTCCATTGTTATTTCAGTCCTTTGCTATTTAAAACCTTTCACTTGGGGGAAAGCCCAACTTTTGCATCATTGAAAGTCTCATTATTTCGGGAAAACCACCAGTTAGTTCTGATCTCATATATATGCCCGTAGGCATAGAGTTTTCCATGTGGTGCAATCTATGCAGTGATCATATTCAACCTCAAATATGAGATGTGCATTATACGTTGGGATGGACACACACATTCTTATTTAAGCAGTTTCCTTGGTCTTATTTTTCTCTTTTAAGATTTGCATCCATGTGCCTTCCTTCAGATTAGATTTTTTTCCCAACTAGTTTCCTCAGTGGCTAATGCTGTTAATAAATTGAGCGAGGTCTTTGATGAAAGGAGGTGAGCCACTCCTCAGCAACACTTGTTTTCTTTAATACTGACCACGTCAGTTATGGATTCGGGGAACTCTTCTTGCCAGATGCTCAGTATGTGCCATTCCTTGCCTTTAGGCCATTGACCCAGTTTACTTGTGTGGTTCAAATGAAGCTCTGTGCTGTTTTATGAATATTTTAATGACCACAGCCATCCAGCCAGAAAGGATATCAGGACAGCTTCAAACCAAAGATCGTGTTTAAAACAATGAAAAATCACTGTGTCTGGTACACACCTGTATCATGAAAAACTTCATTTAGCAATGGTATAGTAATCTTTAACTTCCAGGAAATAATCTGAGCTAACAGATTTTTTTAGATTGAAAATAGTGTGTATGGACTCTTGGGGACATATGAATGTAATGAACATAGTGAATCTTGAAGAGAAATTTTAACACTTCCAGAATGATGGTTCAGCATTTAAAAATTTTTAATCTTATTTCTTTGAAAGTAGCACTTTACCAGAAGATTAACCATGAGATGGTTATTTTATCAGTTGTGTGTGATTTCATTTGAATTATATGTATTTGACAGTGTAAATGAGCTTTTCTGGCAAACTGTATTAAGCAGATCTTCATTACTTTGAAATTCCAGAAAGTGGAGAATGTTTATATTCTCACACATGCATTTTAGACATTTTTGTTAGTTAAATAAAAAATAGATGTATTCTCTGATGTATTTGGTTGATAAATATTAATCTGAATTTTTTTCATGTTCCTTGCTATTTTGAGTTCCGTTATAGATTCATGAATAAAGTCATTAGCAGAGAGATTTTGTGTTCGTCTTTTTTAAAGCGAATCATGGGGGAAGTTAAAAATATAACTTGGAAACATTTTTTTTTTAAGGAAGGTTTGAATGGGAGTTAATGTTCCTTCATTTCCTCTGATTTCATTAAAATTTAGTCCTTAATATTGTAATATTTATGGAATTTCTACTTCGGGAAAGAACTGAATACTTAAGGGAGGGAGGAGAAGGGGGTAGATTGAGTTCTTGCCAGGGAGGGTGTGGAGGCTCGGAGGTAGATTTCCAAAAGAATTGTGATTTTTTACTGGTGACTATGGAAGCAGTTCCAGTTGTATAATGGTAGAAGTCTGACAGAAAATTGGTTATCAGGAGAGAATTAAAAACCACTCTTGGAAAACCATTTTGCACTTAATAGTCTTTGTGCCCTGGTTGGTTTGGTCTAATACAATGACACAGTTTATTTTTGCTTATTTTAACTAGTTCATTTGAATGAAGTTGAAAGCCTAGGTCGGGGTACTAGTATTAAAACTTTGTTTTAAGCACCTCAAATAAGCATTGAATGCTTATTTTTTTTGTTTTTTGTTTTTTTAACACAAATCAATCTCTGTTGGAATATATAGCATCCGGGTGTACATTAGAATATATTTTGGTATTTAACTTGACTTTTGGAATCAGTTGCTGTTCATCTGGTTTTTTGGATTCAAATTTGCTCTGTAGGTGAGAATAGGACTTGAAGGTCCAGATTGAACTTGATGTGGATGACAGGTACCGATGACTTACAGGAGCTTCTTTTTGGGAAAAAGGGGAGGAAAAGTGCTGTCCAAAAAATTAACGACAAGAAGACTGTAAGGTGAGACGTGGTTTGTATATCAAGGTAGTTACTGTTCTTTAAAAAAATTTTTTTCGTAGATCTTCAGATTTTGAACTTAATTGTGGTGTTTTTGAAAAGAATTTTTTAACAGCCAGAAAATATGAACTTCACAAATGTGTTTTTAAAAAAACTTAGATGAGTCTTATAAATTTAATTTCTTCAATGTTTATTTTTGTCCTCCCTAAGAAAGAGTTTTATATTTTAGTAGAGGCCTTTATATTATTATCCTGATGTTAATTAAATATTTAAATGCATTGAAAACATCTTTTCTGGAATAAATTAAAGATCTAATTTGTGGACTTTACTCCATCTTCAAAACAGTTATTTTGTTTAAGAAGATTTGTATTAAATATTTTTTTCCACTCCAGAGATCTTTGAGTGGAATGAAAAAGCATTTAAAATATTAGGGAGAGTTGGAAAAAAAAGTTGATTGATGCTTTTGTTATTTTACTTATTTTTGATGAGAATATACCTGGTCTTGAAAAATACGTAAACCTTATTTTTCATTTCCAGTTGAACTCATTGTAGTTATACTGCTGTGGCATGGGTAAATGAAATCAGCTAATCCCTTACATTCTCACATTTTTAGAAATGAAAGTGTTGATTATCAACCCGACAAATCTTATTTTTCGTGTTTAAATACTTTTTCATATTTAAATTGATTTGAAAATAAAATACACTGATATTTCACTTAGTGTATTTTTGCTTTCCAAGATGAAAGTAAGAAATAGGACATTTTAAGTTAATTTTTTAATTGTTTTGAACAATGAATGATTATTTTTTATAAAAGCAGTACATGCTTACAGAGATTTTATTTTATTTTATTTAAATTTTATTTATTTATTTGACAGAGACACAGTGAGAGAGGGAACACAAGCAGGGGGAGTGGGAGAGGGAGAAACAGGCTTCCCGCGGAGCAGGGAGCCCGATGTGGGGCTCGATCCCAGGACCCTGGGATCATGACCTGAGCTGAAGGCAGACGCTTAACGACTGAGCCACCCAGGTGCCCCCATGCTTACAAAGATTTTAAAGCATGACGTTTTTTGCTAATTTTTATATTCTAAAAAATAAAAACATTAATTAAACTAGTACAGTTAGGCCTTATTTAAATGTCCTTTGTTACCTGTTGAATACATTTTGAACAAAACTTAGACTTAATGTAAATATTATCCTCTATTAAAATAATGAAAATTTATTATACATAGATGGTACAGATATGCAAGGCCTGACTGAAAATTTGTTTACTACATAGTTACTATTGAAAATGGAGACTCAATTATTTGATAATAGGCCTCCCCACCTTTTTTTTTTACTGGATTAAAACTCATTTCAGGCTGATCTTAGGAGCAGAATTAATCATAAAACAAAAATTTTAGTATTCCCTAATGAATTTCTATTTGGATGATAAACATTTTTTAGAGCTGGCCTAATGACCATGTAGCAAGTAAACTAAAAGCATACAATGTATAGTAACTCATAATATGTAGGTATGTTTTAAGGCATGTAATTAAAGCAGTAATCATCAAAATTTATAATGAGTTCTTATTATTTTGTACTTCTAATCAGTGTATTCTTTAGTCTATATGAAGTAACAATCTTTGAATAAGGTGTTCTGCCCCCACCCCACCCCCAGTCTGTTATTTATATTTTCTTAGTTTGGAACAATACAGAAGATCAAAGTAACTTATCTTTGGATAAGTACAAGTTTATACTGGAATGCTTTGGGAAGAGGTGAAAGCTGCTTTATAACCACAGGTATGGTGAAGGTGCCCACCGTTTTTTACTAGTGAAAATGTTTAGAAATTACCTGTCATCGAGCAAAGGTTAGCATTTAATTTTACTCAAGTGAAAATTTTGTTTAAAAGTCTAATCTGCTTATAGTCACATATAGGTTGTATACTGATTTACAAATTGTACCCAGAGTAGTGTTTCCTCTAATTTTAAGATGTTACTCTTTCTGTCTTTCCAGAGTATCTTTATAGACCAACTAGGTGGAATTCTGTGTTTATTGTGTGCCAAGGGTAGCAGCATCACTGTAGCCTGTTACCAGACTTTTAATATTATTTATTATTTAAAATTGCAACCACATTGTTGATTTGTGGGTTAAATTGGTCATGATATAATTAAGGAAGATATTTGTAGAGATTGTTCTTTTTCTCTAAACTATTTGTGTACATTCTGCTGAAAAGTTACTTTTACTAAAATGATTCTGTAGACCCATTTGTGGATAAACATTTTATTTACATGTGTATCTGCGTCTTTTTTCTATTTAAGCTTGTGCTTCAACAAATTATTTTACTGGGCGAGATAGATGTGCTTTTACTGTCTTGACTTTTGAGAATTTCTGTAGTTCCCAGTGAATTTCAGGATTGAAAAATTAGTCTGCATAGTAGACTGGTTGAGAAACTTCAAAAGAAGCACAAACATATCCTAGTGATTTTTTTTATTAGAGTAAACATCATTCCTGTAACTATTTGATAACTCCAGTAATACTAATCTCTTCCTGGAGCTGTTCAGTCTTAGCATTACCTTAAATTAAGCGATATTACATTGTTCTTTCTTTTTTTTCTCCATTCTTTCATTTTCTTTCCAAAATTATAAATTCAAGGGCAGGGTGCTATGGCATATACTTATTTTATATTTCATATTGTCAATATAGATGTTATTTTATATTTCATATCGTCAATATAGGTGTCTTCAGAATACTATTTGATTTTTTTATTATAGAAAACTTACAACCATACACAAAATTAAAATCATGTTAACAACCCCTCATTTACCCTCAGCCAGGTTCCATAACTACCAACCTTTTGCTTAACTTGCTTATTCCTCCTACCTTTTTTTTTTTTTTTTTTTGGGATTTTTTAAAAACAAATTCATGAAATCTCTCCTAACAGATAAGGACTTTATCACATGTGACAAAATTAATATCACCCAATACTTAGTCCATATTCAAATTTTCCAGGTTGTCTCAAAAGTGCCTTTTTATAGTTGGTTCAAATAAGGCTCCAAGTAAGGTTGGCACATTGTATTTGCTTAATGTGCCTTTGAAGTCTATCATTTAAAAGTCCCTCACCCTGTTCTGCAGCCCCAACATTTTCTTTTCTATGCCAACTGTCCTGTACTTTTCCACATGCTGAATTTGGCTGATTACTTTATCTTTTGATTTGTATCTCCATGTCACATATTTCCTATAAATTGCTAGTTAGATGTAGAGGATTGATTACCTTTGGCAAGAAAACTTCCTAAGTGGTATTGTGTACTTCCTTTTTTGTCAGATCATGAAGCACAAAATAGCTAGTTGCCCCCTCTCAGTGACATTAAGGTCAATCAGTTTCAAATGTCAACCTTATTTATACACTACATTTTTCTATTGATCTTTAATAGTTTTAGCCTTTAATGGGTATTGATACTTCGCTCTATTAGAGTTTGCTAATTAGTAATTACCTGCATTTCCTCAGTAGTAATTGGACTTTATAATATGTACTTGAAGTCATCCATTATTTATGTTTTTTTGGAAATAGTTTGTTCAGGAAAAACATGGGAAAAGTGCTTCATTTTTTAAAACACCTTATCAGTTTTCAGAAAAATAAGGTGATGTTTTAGCAACCCTCAAAGGTGACTAATGAAATTTTTTTTTTTTTTTTTTTAAGATTTTATTTATTTGACAGAGAAAGACACAGCGAGAGAGGGAACACAAGCAGGGGGAGTGGGAGAGGGAGAAGCAGACTCCGCCGAGCAGGGAGCCCGATGCGGGACCCGATCCCAGGACCCTGGGATCATGACCTGAGCCGAAGGCAGACGCTTAACGACTGAGCCACCCAGTTTTTTATTATAAATAAAAAAACCATTTTTTGTGGTTTTTTAACTACCTTTAGGAGCTCATGGATGGTTATGTATTTGATGTATTTTAATCAATTACAAATACTGTTCTCACTGATGCTCAAATTATTCTATTTTGACTTGGGTGGGTGGCGGAAGGGCTCCTTCAAGTTGATACTTATGTCATTTTTTACGTAATTCAAACAGTCTTTGATAGCTTCTATACTTTCTGGCACAACATGTGCCCATGTCATCTTGTATATTTCCGCCCAGACCTGACATCATCTTGACTTTAATGGGAATGTCTACAGTACAGTGGTTCTCAAGCTTTTTGGTCTCAAGACTCCTTTACTCTCTTAAAAATTACTGAAGAATCCAAAGAACTTTTGTTCATTGGAGTTATATCTGTTGAGATGGTCCATGTCAGAAGGTAAAACTCATAAAAATTTTAAGTTTCATTAATTAAGTGAGAAATGACAATGATAAAACTACTGGCTTAGCATAAATACATTTTATAAAAAATAACTTTCAAAACAAAAGTTAGTGAGAAGCCTGGCAGTGTTTACATTTTTGCAGATCTTTTTTTTGTCTTTATAATAGAAGACAGAGTCTCATATCCGTTTTACATTCAGTCTGTTGCACTACCTTGTTTTAGTTGAAGTACTTAAGAAAATCTGGACTCCCAATAGGTAGTTGGAAAAGGAAGGAGTATTTTAATAACCTTTGTGGGTAATTATGGATATTCTTTGATGCTACTCCAAAACTTGACAGGTGATAGTTTCTTAAAAGATTGCAAAGAAGAATCTTAAGCTATATTAATGAACTTCTTGTACTCTGTTAAAATCCATTGGTCTGCCTTGCACTTTGAAGGGATCGCTTACTCACATGTGGTTTTGTAGCCCCATGAATTTGTCATTTGGAAAGTGAGTTCATTGAGTTATGCAAATCTTGCAAATGTTTGACGCGTTTGATTTATATGGTACTAAAAAAATTGCATTTTTAAACATCACTGCTGATCTCATCAGAAAAAAATCTAAGTATTGAGAAGTTGTCAGACTCAGGGTGGTGGACAAAAATTTTCTAAAATTTTAATTTTTGCTTGAATGCTTGAATTCTCTCTTAGCGACAAATATTGTCAGTTGTTTTCCTTGAAATGAGAGCTCACCTTATTAATTATTGAGGAAACATCTGCCGAATACCCAAGTCTATAACTATAAACTATAACTACCAACTATATAATAACTTTAGTTTGTCTCCCAGTTGTTCTTCCAAGTAAATACGATGTTCGTGAAAAATACACAACTTCAGTTTGCAGCTCAGTTGCACAAATGCTTTTCCTGGTGACAGTCATCCTACTTTGGTATGCAATGGAAGTGCTTTATACATACTTGCCATTTCTTCACCTAGAATATTAAAGGCATGGACTCAAGGGTCGAAACTTAATAAATTTGATTATTTTTACTGCTTCATCCAGGATATTCTTAAGTAAAAAATTGCTCTTTTTCCACCACCATGAACATGTGTGTTGAAGAATACACTGACTACATAGAGGAGTTTAGTGCCACTCCCTTGATTTGTGCTAAGGCACCAGCAATTCTGCTCACCACTGCTTTTGTATCATCATAGTGTAAAGGGGAAATAAATAATGTCTTGGTCTGGATCCACAGACTATATAGTTGGAGAACTGCTGTCCTAGTCTATTCCCTTTATATCAATTGCTGATTTTTTAAAGTTTATATTCTTATTTTTATTTATATCAATGAGGTATTCCTATTTTTGAGGCTTTTAAAAAATCTAAAGTGTTCTGTTTTTCCATTGCTAAAATCTGGGAGATGAGTATGTTTTTCTCTTTAGTTCTATTAAAATGATTAATTAATGGATTCCAAATACTGAACCCCTCTTACATTTCTGGAATAAACACACTTGATCATGATGGATTTTTGGATTCTGTTTGCTAACATTTTATTCACAATTTTTGCATTAATATTAATAAATGAGATTGGTTTATAGTTGTATTTTATTATGCAGTGTTTGGTTTTGGAATCGATGTTAAATTGGCATTATAAAAATAATTTGGGTATTTTTTCTTTCAGTGCTCTGAAATAGTTTAAGTAGCATATACATCATCTGATCTTTACAGGTTTGGTAGATTTCTTTGTGAAATCAGCTGGGCCTAGCTTTTTGGCAGGGGAGCTCTTTTACAACTTTCTACTTTTATATTTCTTTTTACATAATTCACTTGTTTAGGATGTTTATTTCATCTAGATTTTCTTTAAACAGTTTTTATTTCATATAGTTGTACAAAGTCGTCTCATGATTTAAAAAAATCCTGTTCTTACTAGATT
Organism: Neomonachus schauinslandi; assembly: GCF_002201575.2. Lineage (NCBI taxonomy): Eukaryota > Metazoa > Chordata > Mammalia > Carnivora > Phocidae > Neomonachus > Neomonachus schauinslandi. The sequence goes on from NC_058418.1 coordinate 45,929,466, forward strand.
GTGTGCTTGTGCTTTCTCATTTTCTTTTCTTTTGTGTGCTTGTGCTTTCTCATCTTTTAAAAATCAAGTTAGCAGTTTGTTTTGTTGATTAGTTTTCAAAGAACCAGCTATTTTGGTTTACTTACTGTTTTTTTCTAACTCCTCAATTTCTGCTTTATTTTTAAAAATTGAGATATAATTGACATATAACATATTAGTTTCAGGTGTATAACATAATGATTCTGTATATATATATATTTATTGTGAAATGATCACCACAATAAGTTTAGTTAACATCACTGTACAGTTATAATATTTTTCTTATGATGAGAAAGATCTGCTTTCTTAGCAACTTTTGAATATAACACAGTGTTATTAACCATGTATATGTATATATAAAACCCCTGCCACTGGGGCGCCTGGGTGGCTCAGTCGGTTAAGCGTCTGCCTTCGGCTCAGGTCATGATCCCAGGGTCCTGGGATGGAGCCCCACGTCCAGCTCCCTCTCCTCCCTGCTCCAGCTCTTTCTCGCTATCTGTCTCTTTCTCTCAAATAAATAAATAAATAAATCTTAAAACAAAACAAAAAAAACCCCTGCCACTGGCAAACACCAATTTGTTCTCTATATTCATGAGCTCGTTTAAAAAATTTTTTTAATATTCATATAAATGAGATCATATGGTATTTATCTTTTTCCATCTGACTTACTTAGCATAAAGCCCTTAAGGTCCATCATCTTGTTGCAAATGGCAGGATGTCCCTTTTTTATTTTTATTTTTTTCAAAAAAAATTTTTTTTAAGATTTTATTTATTTTTTGACAGAGAGAGAGACAGAGAGGGAACACAAGCAGGGGGAGTGGGAGAAGGAGAAGCAGGCTGCCCGCCAAGCAGGGAGCCCCATGCGGGGCTCGATTCCAGGATCCTGGGATCATGACCTGAGCCGAAGGCAGACGGTTAATGACTGAGCCACCCAGGCGCCCCAGGATGTCCCTTTTTTTTTTTTTTTTTAAATGGCTGAATATTTCATCTCCTTATCCATTCATCCATCAGTGGACACTTAGGTTGTTTCCATGTTTTGGCTATTGTGAATGATGCTGCAGTGAACATGAGAGTGCAGATATCTTTTTGAGTTAGTGTTTTCTTTCAGATTAAAAATTCAAGTGAAATTGCTGGATCATATGGTAGTTCTATTTTTAATGTTTTGAGGAACTTCCATACTGTTTCAGTGGAGTAAAACATAGAGGCTGCACCAGTTTACATTCCCACCAACAGTGCAACATCCTCACCAACACTTATTTCTTCTTCTTCTTTTTTTTTTTTTGATAATAGCCATTCTGACAGGTGTGAGGTAATATCTCATTGTGGTTTTGACTTGAATTTCCCCAGTGATAAATAATGTTGAACATCTTTCATGTACCTGTTTGCCATCTGTATGTCTTTGGAAAAACGTCTATTCAGATTCTCTGCCCATTTTTTAATTGGGTGGTGGTTGTTTTGCTATTGAGTTGTAGGAGTTCTTTATATATTTTGGGTATATTTTTTAAAGATTTTATTTATTTATTTGACGGAAAGAGCCAGAGAGCACAAGCGGAGGGAATGGCAGAGGGAGAGGGTGAAGCAGATTCCCCACTGAGCAGGGAACCAGATGCGGGACTCAATCCCAGGCCCCTGGGATCATGACCTGAGCCAAAGGCAGCTGCTTAACCAACTGAGCCACCCAGGTGCCCCTATATTTTGGATATTAACCCTTTACCAGATATATCATTTGCAAATATTTTCTCCCAATCCATGAACATGGAATATCTTTCCATTTATTTGTGTCTTCTTTAATTCTTTCATCATTGTCTTATAGATTTTAGTGTATAGGTCTTTTACCTCTTTGGTTAAATTTATTCCTAGGTATTTTATTTTATTTTTTGATGCAGTTGAAAATGGGATTGTTTTCTTAATTTTTCTTGTGATAGTTTGTTATTAGTGTATAGAAACATAATAGTATTTTGTATATTGATTTGGTATCCTGCAACTTTCTTGAATTTTTTTATTAGCTCTAACAGTTTTTTGGTAGTGTCTTAATATTTTCTATATATAATGTCATCTGTAAATAGTGACAGTTTTACTTCTTTCCAATTTGGATGACTTTTTTTTTAAACACTTATTTGAGAGAGAGAGAGAGAGCATGAGCAGGGGGAGGGGCAGAGGGAGTAGGAGAAGCAGACTCCCCACTGAGCGGGGAGCCTAACACTGCCAGATACCAGGACCCTGGGAACATGACTTGAGCTAAAGGCAGATGCTTAACCGACTGAGCCATCCAGGTGCCCCATGGATGACTTTTATTTCTTTTTCTTGCCAAGTGCTCTGGCTAGGACTTACAAAACTACGTTGAATAAAAGTGGTGGAGGTGAGCATCCTTGTCTTATTCCTCATCTTAGAGAAAAGATTTCAGTTTTTCACCACTGAGTATCATGTTAGCTGTGGGCTGTCATTTATGGCTCTTATGTTGAGGTATGTTCTCTCTATACCCAATTTGTTGAGAATTTTGATCATAAATCGGTGTTGAATTTTGTCAAATGTTTTTTCTACATCTGTTGAGATGATCATATGATTTTTTACCCTCATTTTGTTAATGTAGTGTAAAACATGAATTGATTTGCAGATGTAGAACCATCCTTGAAGCTCTGGAATAAATCCCATTTGATCATAGTGCGTGATTTTTTTCATATATTGTTGAATTTGGTATGCTAATATTTTATTGGGGATTTTTGCATCTATGTTCATAAGAGATATTGGCCTATAGTTTTCTTGTGTCGTCCTTGTCTGGTTTTGGTATCAGATAATGCTGGCCTTGTAAAATGAGTCTGGAAGTGTTCCTTCCTCTTCTGTTTTTTGGAAGAGTTTGACAAGATTTGGTATTAATTCTTCTTTAAATATTTTGTAGGATTTACCAGTGAAACTGTCTGGTCCTGGACTTTTGTTTCTTTGGTGGTTTTTATTACTGATTCAGTCTTCTTACTAGTTATCTGTTCAGATGTTCTTTTTTCATGATTAGGTCTTGGTAGGTTGTATGTTTCTGGGATTTATCCATTCCTTCTAGGTTGTCCAATTTGTTGGTATGTAATTATCATAATAGTCTCTTATGATCCTTTTTATTTCTGCGGTATCAGTTGTGATGTCTCCTCTTTCATTTCTGATTTTATATGAGCCCCCTCTCTTTTTTTTTTCTTGGTGAGTGTAGCTAAAGTTTTGTCAATTTAGTTTATTTTTTTTTATTATTATTTTTTTAAAGATTTTATTTATTCACGAGAGACAGAGAGAGAGAGAGAGAGAAGCAGAGGGAGAAACAGGCTCCCAAGGAGCAGGGAGCCTGATGTGGGACTCGATCCCAGGACCCTGGGATCATGACCTGAGCCGAAGGCAGACGCTTAACCATCTGAGCCACCCAGGCGCCCAATTTAGTTTATTTTTTAAGAAAAACAACTCTTAGTTTCATTGATCTTTTCTGTCGTCCTCTTAGTCTACTTCATTTATTTCCACTCTGAGCTTTGTTTTTTCCTTTCTTCTACTAACTTTGGGCTTCATTTGTTCTTTTTCTCGTTCCTTGAGGCTTAAGATTAGGTGGTTTATTTGAGACTTTTCTTGTTTCTCGAGGTAGGCATTTACTGCTGTGAACTTCCCCCTTAGAACTGCTTTTGCCGTATTCCACATGTTTTGATAGGTTGTATTTCCATTTTACTTTGTCTCAAGGTATATTCTGATTTCTCTTTTGATTTCTTCTTTGATCCATTGGTTGTCTAGTAGCATGTTGTTTAATCTCCACAATTTTGGAATTTTCCAGTGTTCTTTTTATAATTGATTTCCAGTTTCCTATCATTGTGGTTGGAAAAGATGCTTGATCTGATTTCAGTCTTCTTAAATTTATTAAGACTTATTTTGTGGCCTAACATGATCTGTCCTGGAGAATGTGCCATGTGTGCTTAAGAAGAATGTATATTTTGTTGCTTGTGGATGGAATGATCTTTATATATCTATTAAGTCTGTGTGATTTAATATGTTATTTAAGGCCAATGTTTCCTTATTGATTTTCTGTGTGGATGATCTAGATATTGATGAAAATAGAGTATTACAGTCCCCTGCTCCTATTGTATTGCTGTCTATTTCTTCCTTTATGTCTGTTAATATTTGCTTTATCTATTTAGTTGCTCCGATGTTGGGCTCCCCTGTGGCATTGTAGACAGTGACTGGAGTCAGGGCCATCTCTGAGTCTACAAGCAATTCTGGGGGCCTTAACTGTCTACATGCACTTGTGTAGCTGCAGTATGTGCATAGGTATATGGGTGCATGCATAGCCATGGGGAACAGCTGTGGGGGTCTAGGCTGCCATCTTGCATGCACATAGCTGTTGAGGCTGAGGCTGGCAGTGTGGATCCTGGGTTTTGGTGGGGAGGGACTCAGGTAGCTGGTATCTGTGAGCATGAAAACCTGTAGGGTAAAAATCTCGTTGGCAAAATCTGCAGGAGGTCTGCAGTGGCTGTGCTAGCCGTTGGATTCCTCAGCAGCAAAAAGCTGCTGGGGTCCTCTGTGAAGCAGTCTGGTGCTCAGGTCTGTAATGAGATTCTCAGTGATGAAAGCCAGGGATGGGGTCTTAGCATCTGCAAGGGCTGTTGAGGTCCTTAGCACTGAAGATTTTTGTGGTCCTCTCCAGAGCAGGCCACTAAGAACCACAGTTGCTCACAGTGTGTGGCTGATACTGGTAGCCCCTGCCCTTGTTCTCTGTTCTTAGCCATTTCTAGGGGTTTCAGCTTTGCTGGTTTCTGGGTAGGGTGAAACTGAAATGTGTTCTTTATGCAGTGCTCCGAAAGGCTGGGGAAGCTTGTCGCTCACCCTGCTTTCCTTTTACCAGTATGGGGAACTCTTTTGGGCTGGGGAGTTCCCTCTTGGCACAGAACAGTGCCAGCCTGGGGGATGGGATGATGCAGGCAAAATGAAACTTCTTCCTACCCTTTTTGTATGGTTATTCTCAGGTTTTTTTTTTTTTCTCTCTTGTGTTGCTGAATCTTTTTTTTTTTTTTTTTTTTTTAAAGATTTATTTGTTTATTTGAGCGGGGGAGGGGCAGAGGGAGAAGGAGCGAGAGAATCTCAAGGAGACTCCCTGCTGAGCAGGGAGCCTGTTGCAGGGCTCAATCCCACAACCCTGTGATCATGACCTGAGCCAAAATCAAGAGTTGGATGCCTAACCAACTGCACCACACAGACACCTCTGTTGCTGAAGCTTCTTAAGTGGACTTAAGTGAACTCTCCCAGGGCTATTTTTTATTCATGGATAAGTGTCTAATTGTTTTTTTTTGCAGGGGAATGGATTCTGGAAGCTCCTATTCCTCCATCTTGATGATGTTACTCTCTCATTCAGTCCTTAAAAAATGTCCCTCTACTGTCTTCTAGCTGGCATGTTTCTAACAAGATGGCTGTTACAATTCTTATGTTTATTTCTCTTTAATAATTTCCCCCCTTTGGCTGCCTTCAAGATTTTCTCTTTGTTTTGTGTTTCAGAAGTTGGATATGATATGTCTGTCTCTGGCTTGGATATTTATCTTGGTTGATGGTTTGATCTGAAGTTTGATAGGTGTCATTACTTTTGAAAATTCTTAGCCATTATCCCTTCAAATATTTATTCTACCCAGTTCCCTGCCTTTTTTTCTTTCTGGAATTCTAATTGCATATCTGTCAGATCATTTGCTATTGTCCTGTATTTCCTGGACGCTATATTCTCTTTTTATCTTTTACTCTTTTCTCTCTTTCAGTTTGGGTATTTTTGAGTTCACTCTTCTTCACTTAGTTCTGTTAAGTCTACTGATGAACCTGCCAGTGACAATCTGAATCTCTAACACTGTGTTTTTTATTTCCACCATCTTCATTTGATTTTTTCTTAGTTACCATTTCTGCTGAAATTACTCATCTGACAATGAATGTTGTTCACTTTTTCCATTGGAGCCTTTAGCATATTTTCGTAGTTATTTTTAAAAAAAATTTTTAAAAGATTTTATTTTTAAGTAATCTCTACACCCCATGTGGAGCTCGAACTCACAACCCTGAGATCAAGAGTCGCACGCAAGAGGCGCCCCCGTATTTATTTTAAATTAAATGTTGATAGCTCCAACATCTGTGTTATATATATAAGGTTTGGTTCTTTTGATTGTTTTGTCCCTTGGCATTATGAAGTTATTTCCCTTGATTTTTTTTTATACGACATCACCAGTGATATTTTTGTTTGTTTTTGTTTTTATTTTTATAAGGGAGATGGAGAAGAATCTGGGCTGGACTCGTGGCCTTCCTACAGCAGCTGCTCTTCCTCACCCTTAAGCATGTACCATGCATGAGGGATGCTTTCTCAGGACTCTTCCCATCATTTTTTTTTGTGAGTACCCATTGGTATCTATAGAGAGAGAAGCCTGCAAGCGGTGTTAACTCCCCTTATATCTGTAGCCTTTAGGGCTCCCTAGTGTGCCACCAGCCAATACTTAGCCTCCACTATTTTGTTGATAATTCTAGGTGAATTCTTCTTCCCAGTGTTCACCTGCCCCAAGTAAATAAGTGCTTGCGCTCAGTGTCTCCCTGTAGGCGCTCGTCTCAGCCCGGACTAGTTGGCATTTCCTTAGCTTCACCTGTGATGGATCCAGGAAAAGTTATTCACTTGCAGTTTGTTCAACTTTCTTTCTTTTTTTTAATTGTCAGGATGGGAGAGACATCCTTTCTAGCTCTTTTCCAGCTCTCTATACCCACAAAGAAACCAGAAACTGTATCTTCCCCTTTATTCCTGATATCGCTACTGGTAGGGTGACTATTTGTCCTGGTTTATACCAGTATAATTATTGATAGCATCACCCTTTCACTCAAGAGTTTCTTTGTTTCAATGATAAATGATCACCCTGTCCTTGAAAATATTACATAAATGAGGTTTCACCAGGAGCGTATGTTAAGTTTGAATGGACTTCTTTATCCTGGATAAAACTAAAATATTGATCATTTTGGTGATATTCAAAAGGACCTAGGGAGAAAAGGTGTTGATGAAAGACACATCAACCAAACCCAATATGTAGACTTGTTTCACTCCAAAAGGATTTTTGTTAGGCAATCAGAGACGTTTGAACATTGTCTAGATATTAGAAGTGTTAAAGACATTGTGATTTTGTTAAGTATTATAATAATATAGATAGATTTTCAAAAAATCTTATTTGTCAGATAAATTCTGATGCATTTCGAGGTGAAATGGTATGACAATGAGAATTTATTTTAAAATACTCAAAAACAAAAAGAGGTGAAGAGGAGAGAAATGTGATAGATAAAAACAAGAATGACAAAATGATAATTACTAAAGTTAGGTGATGTGTACATGGGGGTTCATTATTTTATTATCTCATCTTTTTCTTATTTTTATCAATTTTCATAATAAAAACTTTAAAAAGGGACAAGGATATTATAAGGAACATAGTTCTTAAAAAAAAAAAAAAGGGATAATTATCCTATAGTTTACACTGGTAAAGGTGATTTTTTTCTTATGGCTGATCAGAGGCCAGCGAGGCATGCCTAAAACTTCTTCTGAAAACTTTCTGTGCTTCCGTGATTATTTAGCAAACCAGGTAATTGGTGCTATGCTAGGTACAGGGAGAACAAAAAGAGGTGAAATACCACGGTTTCCATGCAGTTCAGTCCTGCTAGCCACACTGGGCCAGGAGGAGGGCATGATGTCTTAATGCTGATTCCATTTCATGTCTACTTAGTGCAAACTTACGTTAGAAGGGATGCACTCCTTTTTCTGGTGCAAACTTCTGTTAGAAGGGATTTGTGCAAACTTATATTGGGGGCGGGTAACAAGGCTATGAACCCCATGAGGGCAAGGACTGTTCACTGTTTTTAATAGAAAAATGGTATACCTAGTACCATTACTAGCACATAAAAGACATGAAATAAATATTGGATGAAGAAATGAATGAATAAAGTCACATCTGCTTCTTGCCACATAAAAGGAACCTAATAAATATTGTATTTGTTGAATTGAATTGTGAGTGACAGAATTGAAAAGAGAATTTTAGAGTTTATATGTCCATCTAGTGCTAGACCTCTTCCATGTCTTTGAAAGATGCTCAGATGAACAGAATCAGCCAATGCGATGTCTGTGAACAGACAAGGGAAGCCAAAATGAAGTGCAATTTCATTTAAAACTAAAGGAACAATATACAGTTACATACATGTCACCTTTCTTTCAAATATATTCATGGAAATGATTAGGAGAGGACAGTGATTCTCTTCTCCCCTCTAAAAGTCCTCATGCTATATATCGCTCTGCGAGGAAATCAGGAGACTTTGTAATATCCTGTCTGCAAAAAATTGAAACGACAGGTATCCTTAAACATATAGATGTAATTACTCATGGTCTGCTTGTTTTGATGAGCATGCAAGAGTGACAAGTTAATAATAAATCTCCAGCTCATCCAGGGAAGGTGGCTAAGGAGGTGCTATGGTTTAATTTACATCTTTGGAAGCACTGAAGATTTAATAATCTCCCTGCCTCATACATCAAACTAACACCCCCGAGGCAGAAAAGCAAAACATTTTTAACTGTTAATCTGAGAAGCAATAAAATCCTGTCTCAGGTCACAAATAAATTGAGTTTCTGGTGGTTTCAATGGACGCCTAGTGTGTGTGATTTATTCAGATTCCGAAGCTATTCAGGACCCCTGGGAACCTTGGCTACAAACCCAACAAGCTGGGAACGCCATGGGGATTGCCAGTTTAATCAGAAGGTCTAGACCAAGGGCAGTGACTGATTTTACCTTAGGTCTACCCAATTTATTTTACCTTCTATGTCAACTACACGTAGATTATGGAACACAAGCATATGTGAATTTGAGATTCAGTTGTAAATGACTGCTTTTAGTTGGGATTGTAACCATCTTTTTGCTTATATAGTACTTGTTCTCAAAAGATCAAAAGCTGTTTTGAAGTTTTTACTTTCAAAGCATAGGATTTTAACTTGGCTAGAGAAACTGGGATGCAGGTAGGGGGAATAACCCTTCTTGGCACGGTAAGCCATTTGCGAAATCTAAGCAATGTTCAGATTTCCAGCTCTTCGTTTCTTAAGCAGCTAAGCTGTGAAGTATATTGAATTTATTAATTTGGAAAACTGTTTCCTTATTGATACCATCTTCCTTGTTTAAGAAAGGGCCATGAGGATCTCAGAGAAAGAGGAAGGTAGAGTTTGTGCATTTGCAGTATGCATGTGTATATTCATTGGTCCACTTTGTCATGAAATAATTTAAGGAATTAGATTATAAAATATGATCTCAGCTCATCTTTTTACTGATGCTGCTTATAATTTCACAATGGGATCATTTGTGATATTTAATGCACCATTATAGGACATGGAAAAAAGAGCCTAAATTGGTGGCCTAAAAATAGCTAAGTCCCCTCCTCCTCTATGTCCCTCCAGCTCTTCATGGCTCTAAATCACAGCTGTAAATTAGAGTTGCATTTTGTCACATCTTCCAAGGGCACGCTTACTGACATAGAATGAGCTTCAGATTATTACTAGCACCATCCATTCAACTTAGGAATTAGGAAAACTTACCACCCCAGATACACCTGGGCTGCTTCTGCCTCCCTCTCTCTAAGGAAGGCTAGATTCTTCCTGTTAGGAGTTCAGGTAGCGCCAGGTGGGAGACACCCTGGAGGAGAATCTCTTCCTCCTTCAGTAATTAGCAAATATCTATTAACCATCTTAGGTCCTGGGGATGTAAAGGCCATGTGAAGACAGAGAGCACTGTGTCAGTTTCTTATTGCTATCATTAACAAATGACCACAAATTTAGTGGCTTAAAACAACACAGATTTCTTGTCTTCCTGTTCTGAAGTTCAGAAGTCTAAAATCAACATATTGGCAGGGCTGGGTTCCTTCTCAAGGCTCTAGGGGAGAATCTGTTTCCTAAACTTTTCCAGCTTCTCAAGGCTGCCTGCGTTCCTTGGCTCATGGCCCCTTCCTTAAATCACATCAATGACCACTTCTGCTGTTACATCTGCTGCTCTTCAGTATGATCTCCTGCCTCCCTCTTATAAGGATTCTTGTGATTACATTGAGCCCATCTGGGTAATCCAAGATAATCACCCCACTTCAAAACCCTTAATTTAATCTCATCTGCAAAGTCCTGTTTTCCATATATGGTAACATTCATAAGTTCCAGGAATTAGGATGTGGACATTTTAGCAGGGGCCGTTTTTTAGCACAGAATTTGGCATTGGCCAGTTCTGCCACTCGCATGACTTAACATGACCATCAAGTGTGTTTCTTTTTTTAAGATTTTTTTTTTTCTTAAATTTATTTGACAGAGAGAGAGACAGCGAGAGAGGGAACACAAGCAGGGGGAGTGGGAGAGGGAGAAGCAGGCTTCCCGCCGAGCAGGGAGCCCAATGCGGGGCTCGATCCCAGGACCCTGAGATCATGACCTGAGCCGAAGGCAGACACTAAACGACTGAGCCACTCAGGCGCCCCATGTTTCTTTTTTTTAAAAAAATATTTTATTTATTTATTTGTCAGAGAGAGAGCCTGCCAGGCGGAAGAAGAAGCAGGCTCCCTGCTGAGCGAGGAGCCCAATGTGGGACTCGATCCCAGGACCCTGGGACCATGACCAGAGCCGAGGCAGACGTGTAACCGACTGAGCCACCCAGGTGTCACAGGTAAGTTTCTTAACCCCTCTGGATCTCAATCTTTTTATCTGGAAAGTGGCATAAATAATACCCATCTCATAGGGTTGTGTTAAGATTAAATGCCTAAAAACTACACTGTGTCTGAACCATATGATTAGTTGAGTGAGTGAAAAGTTAATGAATTACTGTTTTTACAATTCAATGATGCAAGGGCATAGTCTCACCTTTTTGAGGACTTCTGGGTCTATTGGAAAAGATAAACAGGTAAACAAATAATTATAACAGTGTGAGGCAATGTGACATACGCTATATTTGTCTCAGGCTCCAAGAATCCCCCATGCATGATTTCAATCGGTCTTCTACAGATGGTCACCTAACCTTGAGTTTTGAGGTGAAGGAAGGCAAAATACAGAAAGTTGTCTGAAGCTGTGGCTGAAGTGAAATGTCAGGTCCTAGAAGGTTGTGTGGTTTCTTTTTTTTTTTGGTGAGGTCATGTTTTTTCTAAGAAAAAAGGTAGTTCCTGGTCTTGAGATATTATATTAACTCTCTTGGCCTTAGGATTTATGCTTTTTAACAAGTTGGGGCTTGGAGGGCTTAGGACTGTATTGTATGGTAAAAGGAAAGACAATCGTGCAGGTCTGTAAGAGAAAGTTGAAAGTCCTTCTGTTCTTTTCTCTTCTGCTCTCTTTCTCTTGCTACTGACCTTCACTCCTTCCATCCCCCATGCGAAAAGAGTGCTATCTGATTGAAAACATTCTAGGGTTCTAGTTGGGCCAAGTTGGCTAGAGACTCTAGAATCCCTGTGTGTGAAAATATGGGCACTCTGGGTGGGTACCATTCACGTGTCTCCACCATCCAAGCTGCTTGAGTGGTGAGGACCAGGTCCACTGTTTTCTTTCTGTGTATATCCTTTCTCTGTGTATTAGCTGGGTATCCCCTTTCCTCATCTTACTTGACCTTTCAGCAGCATGGGACACAAACTCTTCATTTGGCTTCTAGAACATTGCTTCCTTCTCTTTTTATTCATGTCCATTCCTTCTCAGCCATCTCTGCTGGGTCTTCCTCATTTTCCTGACTTAATTTTCACATTTGCCAAAGCTCAGTCTGGCTTCTTCCCTTTTCTGCCACCAACATCCCACCCTTATGGATTTAAATACTCTTGCTGTATTGACGATGTTTGCATTAGTTTTCCACTGCTACTCTAACAAATGACTACAAATTCAGTGACTTCAAACAACACTGATTTATTATCTTACAGTTCTTTAGGTCAGAAGTTTGACATGGTCTTGCTGGGCTAAAATAACCTCTCACCAGGGCCACATTCGTTTCTGGAGGCTCAAGTAGACAATCCATTTCTTTGCCTTTTGCATCTTTTAGGGGCTTTCTACATGCTTTAGCTTGTGGTTTCCTTCCTGTGTCTTCAAAGCCATCAATGTCTTATCTCTTGGACCCTCTTCTTTCATCAGCTCTCTCTCTTTCACCATAGCCAAGAAGAGTTCTCTGCTTTTAAGGACCTCTCTGATTTGATGGGGCTCAGTCATATAATCCAGGATAATCGATCCATCTCAAATTCCATACCCTTAATCATATCTGTGAAGTCTCCCCCCACCCATGGGAAGTAAATAATATATTCAAAGATTCTGAGGATTAGGTCATGGACCTCTTTGGGGGGACATTGTTCTGCCTACCACAATGCCCAAATATATGTCTCCAGCCTAGACCATTCTCCCAAACTCCAGAACCGCATATTCAACTACCTACTTGATTTCTCCATTTGGATGTTTAATAGACGCCTAGTTTGACCAAAACTGAGCTCCTTAGCAACTTCCCACAAACCTGCTTCTCTCATAGTCTCTGTCGTATCAGCTGATGGAGCCACCCTTTTGGTTGCTTAGGTCAAAACCTAAGAACGATTTTTGACTTTTTCTCTCTCTCTCTCTCATACCTATCTCTAGTCCTTCAAGCAAGTCGCGGTGGCTCTACTTTTAAAGCTGTCCATTGTGTGGCCACTTGTCCCTCCCTTCCTGCTATCACCCTGTCTTAGCCACCAGCATCTCCCCCCTAGGTCATTACAGTAGCTTCCTCACTGGTCTCTGTGTCTATGCTTTGCTCCCCCTCGCTCTGTACTCAACACAGCAGCCAGAGCCATTTTGTTAAAATGCAAGTTGGATGAAGTCATTCCTCTTTTTTTTTTAAATTTTTTATTGTTATGTTAATCACCATACATTACATCATTAGTTTTTGATGTAGTGTTCCATGATTCATTGTTTGTGCATAACACCCAGTGCTCCATGCAGAACGTGCCCTCTTTAATACCCATCACCAGGCTAACCCATCCTCCCACCCCCCTCCCCTTTAGAACCCTCAGTTTGTTTTTCAGAGTCCATCGTCTCTCATGGTTCGTCTACCCCTCCGATTTCCCCTGCTTCATTCTTCCCCTCCTGCTACCTTCTTTTTTTTTTTCTTAACATATATTGCATTATTTGTTTCAGAGGTAGAGATCTGAGATTCAACAGTCTTGCACAATTCACAGCGCTTACCAGAGCACATACCCTCCCCAGTGTCTATCACCCCATCCCTGCCACCCCACCTCCCACTCCAGCAACCCTCAGTTTGTTTCCTGAGATTAAGAATTCCTCATATCAGTGAGGTCATATGATACATGTCTCTCTGATTGACTTATTTCGCTCAGCATAATACCCTCCAGTTCCATTGAAGTCATTCCTCTTTCCAAAAAAATCACTGATGATTTCCCACGTGATTTAGAGTAAAAGCCCAAGTCCCTAAAATGGCCTGCAATGGTGCTGTCCCCTCTGACCTTCACATTACTCCTTCGACCTTCTCTTCTCTCTTCACTCTCCTTATTCCACTCCAGCCATTGTAGCTTCCTTATGATTTCAAAGTGGTTAAATGAGATAATAATATAGGTAGAAAGGACTATGTAAATAATTTCTTATTCCCTATATACATATATGTGATGCTAATGTATACATACACTGTCTACATATACATACATGTACAGACACACACACGTATATGAAAGAACTTGGTATATAAGTGTCTGGAATCTCAGCCCTCTATATCCAACGTCTAGAGCTCATGGAATCCAAAAGCTCCCTGTTAAACTTAGGTTGTATCACAAGCCCTGTTTGTTTTATGAGATCCAGAAAAGTTTTGACTGTGTCTAGAGGAGACGAACTTGTTTCCTGACCCCGAGTTTGGTGTATTGTGTACATCTTATTCCAAAGATAGAACTGATCATTGGAGACATCATAACGTATTCTTGGCTTTGGTTCAGTTTTTGTGACATTAAACAGTTATTTAGGACCAAATGCAAAACCTGTCTTTCGTCATCTTGTCTGTGAACTGTCATGGGTGTGACAGGAAGGATTGATACAGACGTCAGTTCTTCTGTCCCACTCTGGGAAGGGGGGCTGGCCTCTAACCCCTACAGCTGTTCCCTGCCGGAATGGTCAAGTTCCTGGGTGCTCTTTGACCGTCTCAGCAGCTGTAACAGCAAGCAGTTTAGTGCAAAAGAATCCATCAATTAATCTCTTTGTTATTGGGCATTTCAGACACTTGTGTCTTGGTTCAGACTGTAAATGAGGTGGGAAGTGGCATGATTCTTGATCGTCACAGGCATTTCCCATCATGGTTGTCCTGCCTACTCAACCAGTGACCCATGGGAGGCTCCAGAGCCAGGAAAAGAAGAGTGACAGCGTTAGGAGGAGCGGCACAGTCTGTGGATTATACACAACTTCCTCACCGCTGGCAGTGACACTTCCCTTTATCTCTCAAACGTATCAAAATGAATGAGAGGGCTAACCTCGAGTCCTCTTTAACTATGAAATTAAGCCAGTTACTCAAAAACTTAAATCTTTGGAACATTGCTAGCAAATAGTGTCAGGATATCATGGTCTTGAGCTACTGCTCTAATGGAATAATTTTAGTAAAAAAAAAGAAATCGGGGCACCTGGGTGGCTCAGTCCGTTAAGCGTCTGCCTTCGGCTCAGGTCATGATCCCCCAGTCGTCTCCCTGCTCGGCGGGAAGTCTGCTTCTCCCTCCGCCCCTGCTCCTGTGCTCTCTCTCTCTTGCCCACTATCTCTCTCAAATAAATAAATAAATAATATTTAAAAAAATGTAAAAAAGGAAATGTCAAACAATGTCTACACACTTAGGCAGAATTATCCAGAGGCCTGACTCTTGCCAAAGCTGAAAAATCCCTTGGAAATCTTCAGCTTCACACTTATTTACCACCTCCTTTGGCTGTTTCTCTTTTACTGCTTTTCTCTCCTCTTCCTGTGATTTTCCTTCTTGCTGCCAAACACACTTTCTCTTCCAGACATCATCTGTTTTCAGAATACATTTGCATTTCCTTTTTCCTTCCCAGCGTGTCCCTACTTTGGGGCCTGTATTTCCCCCTCATGGACTGCTTCTGTGTTACCACATGGACTGGTGGGAAGGAAAGCCGTGGCTTGTAGAATTGAAATATAACCAGGAACCCAACAGAGACATTTTTTCTGGACTTGGATATATGCTCTATGTTCCTGGTGCACTGCTGTCTTAAAAACCTTGGGGCACAGGGATTAGTTTGGAGTATGTCTTTAAAATATCTTTTGTTTGTTATAAAACTTCAAAGATTTCAAAGTGTAAAAAGGAGAAAGTGGAAGCCATTCTCTCCAACATCAGTAGCATTCCTCAGAGGGACATGAACTCCTTAGCCACACCTAGTGACCGTTTTCAACAGTTCTAGTCTTTATGCCATGTGTGTATCAAAATGTGAAATATGAATATATGAAATTTAAAACAAATTGTTTTCGTATCGATACACATAAAATTTCTCATATTTAACAAGTGGCATTCCAAAGTATGAATATGCCATGATTTATTTACCTGATCTGTTACTGATACATATTTTTTCAAATTTCTCATTATTACCAGTGCCTAACACGTTTATCTTTATGCCTGTGCAGCTATATTTGTAGGGTAGTTGGAATTGCTTCATCAAAGGGTATGTACATTTTAAACATTGGTAGATACTGTCCTAAACTTTATATGTAATCACTAATAGAAGCACAGCATTTTCTCCCCTCAGTTATCAGAGATTATAATGAGATGCATGATAATGATTTGTAAAGGATAAAGTATTTTGTAAGTTATTTTTTTAAAAAGATTTTTATTTATTTATTTAATTGACAGAGAGAGAGAGAAAGACAGCGTGAGAGGGAACACAAGCAGGAGGAGTGGGAGGGGGAGGGAGCCTGATGTGGGGCATGATCCCAGGACCCTGGGATCATGACCTGAGCTGAAGGCGGTCACTTAACCAACTGAGCCGCCCACGCGCCCCTTACAAGTTATTTTTATTCTATTTATTTAACACTCACAGATACCCTAGAGGGAGATGATGATCTCCAATTTACAGATGAAGAAATGGGGGTTCATTGAGATTAAGTGATTTGCCCAAGGTAATACACTTGGAAGTGGCCTAGCTGAGCCCAAGTCCCTCTTATCTCCAAGCCTGAAATTCCTACACTTTGTCCTACACCACTTTGGCTTCACGCGGTAGAGCACCGAAACTTCCGCTGTGATGGATGGACTGAGTATAGGTGAGGGAGAGGGAGTGTGTTGGCCAGCCAACTTCCGGCTGGTGTGGTACACCCGTGGACATACAAACATTTCTCTCCCTGCCATTACTCCCTTAGTAATCTCATCTGGTCATGGCTTTAAATACCATCTGTATGTACGTCAGTGACTCCCAAACTTATATTTCAGTGTAGAACTCTCTCCTTACCACACCCTGTACCCAGCTCTGGTTCTTTCTCCCTCAGCCTGCTCTACCTGCAGCCTGCACCACTCAGTTTTAACTGCTGCACCCTTTTAGTTTTTCAGGCCCAGATCCCTGATTCCTCTTTCACACCCTCATTCACAGGGACTGTGACCAAAGGCCTTAGTGGGACTCCTGACCAGGTTTGGAATTAAAATCCAGGCATGTCTTGTTCTAAAACACAGCTAGATTATGCTGCTTTATTCTAATCCTATTAGCCTGAAAGGTAATTCTGATCTGACTCTTGGAATTTGCACTCTAATTTAGGAGACCGTGAACTGAGTCAATGTTTGGAGATGAGATCATATTCTCAATAAATTTATTTCTACTGGTTTTTAAGACTACAAAAATAGAGAGTCTGAGTGAAATTTATTGAAAACATAACTTAATCTTAGCTGAGGAGCTCAGTGGGCCCAGACTTTGCAAGCACACATGTCCTCCCTTGATCAGTTCTTCCACGTTGCGTGCACATTGGTGGGGAGGCAGAAAATGGGGGCGAGTGAAGTCCCAGAAGTGAGCCTCTTGCTCTGCCCCTTTTTCTCTCCCTCGCGAAAGTATAGGATTGAAAATCAGATTGAAAATCTTTGATGGAAAGGCAGCTGATTTCGAGGGCTTACACAGGAGCTGAGGCAAAGCTGTGTATCTTCCTCAATGCACAAAGGAAGGCAAGCTCTTAAGTAAACAAAGGTGAAAAACTTAAATTATTGATCAGGAGGGGGATTTAACTTGTCAGGAGACATTTTTATTAATTTTGGCATATCCTCTTGGTACTTGTGTGTCTGTTTCTATGTTTGTGTATTGGAAGTTGTCACACTCAGAAACCAAAGGTTGAATAGTTAGTATATGTGCTCTTTTAATTATAATTCACTTGTCAACTGGGACCTCCCTAGCCTTAGGAAATTTAGAGAAACTTGATTCAAATCCTCAGTTTTCCAGCCTGGCTAGAGTTGGCCTGGACCAGAGGGCATCCTTGGAATGCTAACATCGGAAAGGTTCTGCATAGACCACTGCGCATTGGTTGCCCCAAGTTTGACTGAGTCAGGAGGCTCGCCACACGTCAGGCTGTTTCCAGGCTGCTTGTTTCTTCTGGCCACCACCCCCCACCTTCCGCCTTGTGGCTTCTGTGTTCATGCTTTTCCAATTCCACCCCTGGTTGACCTGCACAAGGAGCTCAGTTCCTTTGTGGGTTTCCACAAAAGATTCACCTTGCACTATGCATTTAATAAAGTAAGCAACTCTCCCAAAGACTTACGGGGTTGCGTATGTCCTGTCAAACAGCCGCAAACCATGTCTTTGGCTGCTTAGTGTCCTTTCTTTCTCTTCCCTGCAACCTCTATTGCGGTCAGCAACTTTGATTTCTTTGTCTCATCCAGAGTATTTCTGCCTCTCAAGGTCCTTGGTGGCAGGGGTCCCACATTTTATCCCATCGAGGTATACCATGAAATTTCTTAACAAAGGTGGGTTTCATCTAAGAGAAAATCTTAATCCAGCTATGTAGAGAATAAAATCGTGTCTATTACATTACATAATGAATATTTTGTACAAACATGGATGAAAATTTTTGACTTGGTTTGGAAAATATTAAGCTGTCTTCTTTCTGTCTCTCTCCCAAGATCTTATAAGGTATAAGTCCACCCCCAATTACACATTTTTTGTTCTTTTCTCCTGGAGTTTATCAGGAAGTGCTAAACTAAGGACAGAGCTTAACTGTCTTCTTGTTTTAGGGACATCATGGAATTTTACTCGGAGTTACATGGCTTGATACATTAGCAAACCCCTCAGGATACTGGCTTTGCAAGGGGAATTGTGTCTGCATCTTAAAAATCAAGTGATGCATTTTTCCTAATGGGAAGCATTAAAGATTCAAGTCTGATTTAGAACAGACACCATAATAATGAGAAATTTGTCAAAGCCATTTATCAAGAAAGAATTAGAGGGAGGTCAGGTCAGATGGATGAGACTGGGTGACCTAGAGCCTCTGAATAAGGATCCTTTCTGTTCCTCTTGGACTGGGCACATCTGAACAAGGGTGGGAGCCTGTTTGGGGTGGAGGTCAGAAGTCTTACCTGGCTTTCATTTTTTCTTACTCAACATGTCTGGACTCAGGGAGAGTCAAGGAATATTATTTATAGGGAAGTTGGCCAAGAGAAGAGGGAGGCATGGGGAAAAGCATACATGAGAATAGAAGGTAGGTCAAGAGAGTATAAAATGTTTAGAAGCTTCCAGAAATCTCTCTGTGCCCCCACTTGAAAAGTTGTGCCTTGGTCACCAGAGAAGAAGAAGAATAATGGCTAACATTTATTGCATACTTACTCTATACCAGACACAGTGTTTAATGTATACATGAAAAGGTGTTCAGCTTTATTAAGTCACCAGAGGAATACAAATTGAAGCTACAAGGTGATAATGCTACAAACCCATTAGAATGGCGAAAATGAAAACATTAAAAAATGCCCAGTGTTGGTGAGGATATGGAGCAACTGAACTCTCATACACTGCTTGTAGGGATTTAAATCAGAACAGCCACTTTGGAAAACGTGTTGGTGGGGTCTGCTAAAGCTGATACCCTCTGACTGAGAAATTCTACTTGACCCAGAAATTGTCTACATATTTTTACATATATTTCTGTATAAGAAATTTCAAAGCAGGACTACTTGTCAAAGCCCCAAACTGGAAACAACAGAAATCTCCATCGCGAGTAGAATGGATAAATAAAGCATAGAATATTCACAGAATGTACTACTGTATAGCAATCTGGGCGAAGAAACTCCCAACTATGTGCATACTGGATGAATCTCATTTACTCAACAGTAACTTGATGAGGTAGCTTTTATTCTTACTCTCATTTTGCAGCTGAGGAAAGTGAGGGCAGAGAGGGCATGTTACTGCTGGAGCCCACAAAACTAGGTAGTGAACGAGTTGGGATTCCAACCCCGGCATTTGAGTCCCATCCTTTGGCCACTGTGTCCCGCTACCCCAAGCCTCTGGCACACACAGCAGGCATTTCGTGTGCGTGCTGCTTTGGTGTAACACGCCCGGAGGCGCGCGTTGCAGCTGGTACCGGCTGGTCCTGTGAAAGGCGTCTCCCTGCTCAGTTTGATCACCACTTGCCAGGCTGTATACAAGTGCTTCACCTGGAATATAATGTTTAATCCTCAAAACAGCCCTTTGTAGTGGGTACCGTTGCGCCTGTTTTTACAAAAGGAGAAACGGATAGGGAGGTCTTATCACTAGTATGTGATGGAGCCAGGGTTCAAAGCCAAGTCTGTGTGCTGCAGAGTCTGGGCCCTTTACCATCCCACACATGCCTCTCTGTCCCAACCAGCGCAGCGAAGCCGCAGGGCCAGAGTGCAGCACGACCTGCCGCTCCTGGTCACAGAACTTGAGTTCTTTGAGCTGTATCAGTCGACGAAAGCGATGAGAACTTGAGACCAAACCTCTGAGGGTTCATGAGGTCAGCTGGTTTCTGAGCAAAGTATCTGCCATAGATTGTTTTCACCTACTTTCAAGGGAAGAAGAAGCCTGTATCTCCACAGCCTTGGCCACATCTTTCTGGAAACAAGTAAGATAATTGGTAATCTCTGCAGTGTTTGAAGCAATGCCCACGTACCCCCAGGCAGGCTATGAGCATGGCCCCCGTCTAACAGCCGGAGCTGAGAGAACTTGTACGGGGCAGAAGGGAGAGTTTCTTAGCAGATGGTGCAGCTGCGCATGGAATTCCCCAGTGCATGCTGAAATGGGCATGGGCCTGTACCCCAGGGTTCTCTAATGAGAGGAGGCCTGGACACCGACGCCCTCTAGCCTCTGGCTGCTCAAGAAACAGATGTGAGGCCTTACTGCATTGCCAAGAGCAGAAGACTCTGGGGACTCAAGGTTCTTTTGCTTGACTATATTGGAGGCATGAGAAGAGAGGAGAGATGAGGCATTTTAAAATATTTCCTCCCAATTATAGTGTGTTGGTATCTCCAACCTGAATCATTATAGTGGCCTCGTACCTGGTGTCCCTAACTCTGGCCTTTCTACTTCCTGATTGACCTAAGTCCATTCTCAAAGCCCTGGCTTCCACTTCCCCAAGCACACCGTACTGTTGACTCTCACCATGTCTTTGCAAATGCTGAATACTCCCTCTTTGCACGACAGGAGACAACTTATCCTTGATGGCCCGCTTCAAAGCTGTCTCCTTGGCCTTGCCCTCCCTGACCATGTATCCAAGGGGAATTAATTGTCTCCTCCTCAGCATTCCCAAAACATTTTTTTCTCTTTTAAATATAATATCCTTGCTCTAACAGATACTGGAATTATTTGCAATCCTATCTCTAGAGTAGACTGTGAGCTTCCTATGGGCAGGAGCTGTGGTGTATTAATCACATCCCTAGCAGCTAACAGTACTCAGCTTGTGTAGGTGCTGAAGATACAGTTGTTGGATGAAATCCAAAAGCACAGAGGTTTAAGGTATAAGATCATAGTTTCTTTGCAACCCCAATGTAGCATTGACCAAAAAGAAGCTTTTCTTAGGCCAGTTTTCCTCTCTGTTATTGCATTACTTTCTCATATGGGCCCCTTCTTGTCATTTCAACATGAGTACCAGAAACTCTAGCTTTTAAGGGCAGGTAATGAGTTGCTTTCCCGCACCCTAGCATTCTCATTTGAGTGGGTGGCGGGATGGTAATGGGCTTCTCAGTGATGTGATCTAACATGTAATGGAGTATTTGTGCTTGGGGCACAAGAACTTACTTATTTTCTGTGCTCTGCCCTTCCCAGCTCTCATGATGGGTTAGCAGGTATCAAAAGCTTTAATAAGCAGATTTCTAAAAGTTTGATTTTACTTTTTAGAACAGTTGACTAAAGTTTATCATGTATTCAGATTTCCTTAGCTTTTACCTAATGTCCTCTTCTGTTCCAGGATCCCATCCAGGATAAGACATTACATTTAGTTTTCATGTTGACTTAGGTTTCTCTCCGCTGTGACAGTTTCTCAGACTTTCCCTGTTTTGGATCACCTTGACAGTTTTGAGAAGTGCTGGTCATATAGACTGTAGGATGTCCCTCTATTAGAATCTGTCTGATGTTTTCCTCATGATTAGAATGGGGTTACAGTTTTTGGGGAGGAAGATCACAGGTAAGGTGTCATTTTCCTCATGTCATGTCAAGAGTATAAGCCAACTTTAAAAAATGTCAACATGTAATAACTCTTCCCTCTCCTCAATTTTGTGTTCCCATCTGTATTTCATATCTCAGTTGATGGTATCATCACACACACAGTCATGAAGGCTACAGATTGCATCTGCTCTTTCTTCTCCATCTTCCATCCAACTAGCCATACTTATCAATTACTAAGATACCAGTGCCCTGTTGCTTTGTAATTTTTTCCCATCTCATTTATTCTGCTTCTGGTTAACTCTGTTATTTTTTCCATAAATTGTTACCCTAGCCCCCTACCTGGTCTCTCTGATTTAATTCCTCCTCATACTCTTGGTTAACTCTTGGTCTAACATCAACTCTGCCTTCATTAATCCCAGAATGGTTCCCCATCACATATGGAAAAATATTTATATCTGTTAGTGTGGATTCAAGGCTCGCCTAGTGCTAACTCCAAATAACCTCATTTGCCATGGTAAATATTAGTTCCCTTACTCTTACAGTTAATGGCTTTTGGGAATTTATTTATCTCAAAAATAATTAAATGTTTTCTAAAAGTTAATTTCCCCCCATTAGAGTAAATGAAACGGGGTTTGTGTGTGTGTGTGTGTGTGTATGTGTGTGTGTGTGTCTGACGGGTATACCACACTGGTGATGTGTACCTCTCCAGGCCACAACTTCTTCTGGGAAAAAGAGCTACGCATGGCTTAAAGTCTGATATGAATAGGATGGGTCCACTTGCTGCATAGTTTGTATCAAGTTAGAAAAGATGAGAGAAAAAGAAGGTAAGGAGAAAATACAGTTGCCCAGAGGGTGTGTGTGTGTATGTGTGTGTGTGTATGTGCACGCGTGCACATGCACACGCGTGCTCAACAAAACCTCTACCTGTTTTCCTTCCTCAGGGGCTAGAACTACAACCTCCATTCTCCCACATTCTCTGTGGGTCTGGAGTCCTGGCCCAGCTTAGCTGGCTCCGGGTTTCCCACAGGGCCACACTTTCTAGAATTCACTGGCTAAACCTCACCTGCTTCAAACTTCTATAACTCAGTGAGCTTTTGTCACACTCCAGGAATGGTGTTTAAATGAACATTAAATTCCTTCATTGTGCTTGAGTGTCCAAAATTTTAATGAGCAAAAGAAATTGGCTTTCAAATTCCATCTGCCAATTATTCATGTAAGTCCATGATCTTCATTATTAAAGTTTAGAAGTGCACGAGGAATTTGTGAAAGTCTCTTAGGTGCCTGCTGAAGAATGCATAAGCAGTCTAGACCAGGGACCATTTTTTATGCCCAGCACTAGATGAAGAGAAAGGCTAACGGGTGGAAAACAAGAGTGGAGAGAGTGGGAACCATGGGTCCAGGAGTGCTCACAGGAAAGATTTTGGAGAAGTTACTGAATTAATTAATCAGGAAGATTAATGCTCTCTTTGAATGCTTATAAATATTGAGCTGTTAGCAGCTCAGCAAAGCTGTGTTATGGGAAAAGGCAGAGACTGCAGAAATAGTCACACCGATTCAGAAACTATTTTCATTTTCTGAGCTCCTAAACGATGAAATTATTTTCTGAGAGTGGAATAAAAGCCGTTACTCTGGGATGGAAGAAGTCCACAGATCATCTGATAAAAGCAGCATCTGTAACCAAACCACTGATATTTTCACACTCTTTGGGAATTCCACTTATCCAGTGTAGAACACTTCCATTTTACATGACTCGGGATAACTCTGTGTTGCCTGCAGCAGAAATAAAGACTGTTTATTAAGGGTTTAGGTGGCAAGGTGCAGGCACTGACAGACCAAGACAGTTGGTCAGAAATAGGAAGAACACATGGACGGAACATGTCATGTAATTCCACTATATCCATGTGGACTTAGAAACATACACACTCACTATCCACCCATGTATATGTCAGCCATGTTCCTCCACTAGGCTCCCAATTTTCTCTCATTAATGCTAACAGTATTTTGAAATACTCACTTTTGGTCTATTATCCATGTTGTGTATACTTGTATTAGTGCAGGTAAGCAATACTTGATTTAATAAATGGTTGACGATATTGCTGCTACCCGATTTTAATTTTTATTTCTCCTTCTCCCCCCCCCTTCCTACAGGGGGGATTATTTTTCTTAAATCCTAACATAATTTTAGATTTTACCTTGTGCTTCATTGCCTATCAAAAGTCATCGCCCTCAAATTTCAAAGTCATAACCATCTCTACAGGGTCAGCAACTGGGACCTGATCATATCAGGGTCATCCCTGGCTGTCATGAACCCCTCTGATATGTCCATCTGCTTTTCTAATGAGGCCAGGGGCCTGAGGACTCTCCAAAGCCTCAGGCTTGGTCTAATGGGAAGATGAGGGCAATGGAAAGCTTTTAAATTTGCTTTCTTATTTACTTCTAATATTCAATCTGGTCAGCTTATGAAAGACCACTAGCTCAGTGTCTGCCTCCTTCTGGCCCCTTCCCATGGCATTATTGTAGAGGCTCTACCTTTTATGTTTAGTCTGGCTGGAAAATAAACAACTGAAAAATGTCTTCTCTTTGTCCCTGGTATCTGACACAGCTGATACAGTCTTGAATATCTAGGTATCTGAGAAATACGTGTTTAAATGAATGAATGGGTGAGTTCTTATATATTCGTCTCCATTTCTGTTACAGGATATTATGGTCATCAGAGCAGAATTTTTATATGGACTCAAATCAAACATTTTCTTTTTTGGGGGGGAGGAGAGGACAGGCAGAGAGAGAATCTTAAGCAGGCTCCACGCCCAACATGGAGCCCGACCCTGGGCTCAATCTTATGACCCTGAGATCATGATCTGAGCCAAAATCAAGAGGCGGACGCTTAACTGACTGAGCCACCCAGGCACCCCCAAACATTTCTTTCTTCTCTTCTAGGTCATCTAGTCATTTCACATGTCCTTCCTCATTTTGCCAGAAAGAGAATCTGAGACTTGTCTCATCTTCCCCATTTTCTCCTCTGTGCAGTTCCTGGCTTTGTCACTCTCCAGTCTTTCATTCCAAAGCACCTAAGATTACATTTTATCTCAGAATTTGCCGTCTTCACTATGGCTAAGCCCTGATGAGCTGTTTACAGGGATGTGGTATGCAGCCCCATATCTGGAAGCTTCATCCCTGCTTTCCCTCTGCTCTCTAGGGCTCTGTTGGTTCCCATTGGCATCCCCAGTGCCTGGCATGGAAGAAGCACTCATGAATAGCTGTTGGATACGTTAAAGTTTCAGTGCCCGCCCCCCCCCCGGCACCGTGACTGGCACGATCTGTTCTAAAGCAAGGACTCTGTACACTGTTTGAAGAATCCATCAAAGCACATTAATAAGTGAGTCAAAATTTTACTGGTCCTTCAATGGTCCCTTCAAGTTTAACCTCATCTGAAGCTTTCTTGACAACTCCAGCCAACCAGTATTTCCCTTCTTAACCATTCTTGTATTAGAGAATCTTTTTATAGATTAATACAGTGCTATTTATTTTGTGATGTCTTGCATATTTTTGTGTTTATGTGCCCCATCTCCCCTTGATTGCAAGCTTCATCCGGGGCTAATTTTTGTGGGGTTTGAAGCTTGTACAGTTTTGGAAGCCCTTTAGTACAAATACAAACTCAATACAAAAGTGAATTTTTGGGGGGGGATGAGTTGTAACAAACTATAAATTAAAAAAAACTGATGAGTACCACACACATCACAAAATAAAAAAATAAGATTTTTATTCATTAGCTGCCTGCCACATTTTTATGATGATTTTCTTCTATACTCTTTTTTTTTTTTTTTAAAGATTTATTTATTTATTTGACAGAGAGAGAGAAACAGCATGAGAGGGGATAGGGTCAGAGGGAGAAGCAGGCTCCCTGCCGAGCTGGGAGCCCGATGCGGGACTTGATCCCAGGACTCCGGGATCATGACCTGGGCCGAAGGCAGTCGCTTAACCAACTGAGCCACCCAGGCACCCTTTTCTTCTATACTCTTGTCCGCCTAATCTTTGATTGCCTCTCCATATAACAATGATTTTGTAGTATCATTTTCTAGAGAAAATAGATAGTTCAGTCTTTTCTCTAGGATGGTTGGTATAAATTGGTGTTTTTAATTATTGCTAGTTTCATGTATATCTTTGTGTGCTACCTCACACACAGACCTATTCACTCTTTGTAATTCTCCTACACCTGTGGGCCATACAAATACAGGAACTCTATTTTGTGAGATTTTCATCAAAAAGGGGAAGAAAGCGTAAGTGCATCTGTAATTGTATACACTGCTTTATCAAGTATTTGCCTAACAGGAGACAATTTTGATTTTGCCTGCATATTGACAAGAATGAAAGCCTCTGCTTAAAACCATACATACCTGATGATTGGCAGAATTTTTCACAGATGAGCTCTCGGTCCATCCCTTTGAAACTATAGTTCTTCTCAACCACATGCTTTTGGTTCCATATGACACTTTCATATCATGAATCAGTCCCTGATCCTGGGTGTTCACATCCACTACCACTTAAATTATGACTCATAGCTGCCAGACACAGCCAAGTGTCTGGTGTCTCCTCATGACAAGTGTCTCTGGGTCTTCTTTTGACAGTTAATCCCAGGCAGTGCGGTCCTGTTGGCAGTTCTCGGTTTGCATTTTTAGGAAGTCCAAAACAGAATCAAGTCTGCTTTTAAATTCTCTTCCAACCCAGACATAGTCTATATTGACTAATCCTCAGGACATGAGAAAAGATATATTTCCCCCCTACAAGCAAGACAGTGGGTAATTAAACATGGTGCTGACAGTTTTTATTCCTAGGCCCTGTAAGAACATTATAATTAGTCTTCTAATTGTTGAGCTGAGTCTGATGTCCCAGCAGGAGAAGTTAAGCTCCTCAAATTGAATAAATAGAAATCGCTCACAGCAAAGGGACAGGCACAGAAGATGGAGTGTATATAGAATTAGATGAGGAAACAGGGTGACATCATCTTGGTGAAGACCTTAGACTCAGGCCAGACAGACCTAAGCCCTGTCACATACTGCCCGGGTGATTTTGGGCAAGTCACTTGTGCTCTCAGAGCCTTAGCATCTCATCTGTGAAATGAAGAGAATAACCCCATGGGCTTCTGAGGATCCATATGTGCAAAGCACTCTGTAGAGAAGCAAAGGGTAAGGACTTCAGAAATGTTAGGTCCCATTTCTTCGAACATTTCTTTCTCTTCTAGGTCTATCTAGATGTCTGGCTATCTAGTACCTGGTTATTTTAGCCTTTTTCCAGAATCCAGCCTCTTCAGCTGTTTTTCAAAACCAACTATTTTTTTTTTTTGACAACAGGGTTCAGAGCTAAGTCATTTTCTGCCTATAATGCCTAAAAGCAGTGTTTTGGAAATAATAACCCCTCCCATTCATTTAGCAATGTACTATTTATCAAGTGTTTTTCTGTGCTGTATACTCGGTCTTCAAAATGACCCTCTCTCTAACGGTGGCCTCACTGAGCTCGCCACGCTCCGCCCTTCTCATGCCCCTCGCCAGATCGGTGCCTAGCAAGGCCATCGCACTAGCAGCTCCTCCCCTGTAGATGCTTGGCTGTCCCTGCGGTCATTCAGATCTCACCCCTGGGGTCACCTTTCACAGGGGCCTCTGGTTCAGCCCCTCAGCCGTTCTCCATCATAGCATCCTACTTTACTATTTCATAGCACTTTTCACATCTGGTATTTTATTTGTTTTTGATCCAAATTCGCATGCTACAACATGGGCCTTGTGAAAGCAGAGATGTTTTCCTCTGTTTCCTTAGGGCATGTGTTCTCAATTGGTGATATCATCCCCAAGGGGCAAAAACTGGTTCTTAAGGGGGCAAAAAACCCCTCAAATCTCACTTTTTAATGTACAGAACACACATTTATATATAGTATATAGACCGATATGCAGTGTATACATGATATTAAAATTTGGGAGGCATCATTAGAACGGATGTGTCTAAAAAGTCTCCTTAGGGGAGCAATAATGAAAAAAAAAAAGGCTGAGAACACTGCTTTACAGGATAGAACACTTCTGAGCACAGAATAGGCTTATAAATAATATTTTTTGAATGTCTGAATCGTGCCTTTTAGTAGCTGCAGACGCTGAGGTTGGGAGAGGTGATGGATGGTAGAACTAAGCCTCCAACCTAGATTTACCGGCTCTTGTGCTTTTTATTCCAAACTAACCAGTCGGTACCCAATATATGCTTTTTGAGTTGACTTGAACATATTAGACATTTTCACAAGAGGAATCAAAATGAGCTTATGTTTTCTAAGCGACACAATCAATGGTCTCACCCATTCTATTCAGGAATGTCCCACTAGTCTTCTTCTCTGGGGGCATTCGTGATGTGTTCTACATGGCTCATCTTTGAAATGGGACTCAGTGCCATCTCCTGCTCGTGGAAAATAAGAATAAAAAGGTGGACAATATTTGTGGTGTCTTAGTAATTGCTTCACTGTATCTGTGGGCCAAAAGAAATAGCCAACTCTTCCATTTATTAAGTGATCAGGTCCCAGATAGGTTAATGAGCACACATGTCCTAGCAAAGTCATGCCTGTTGATCACTGCACACCTTCGCAGACCTTGGAAGCATATCACACACCACAACCGTCCTCATTTCTGTACCACACTGATTTTCAAGTGGTGCTTGTTTTCATCCCAGCAGTTATTGGAAACCCTGCTTTGATGTGATGTGGTCATTGGAAACAGTATAGTAATCTAGTGTTGAAACTGTGGACTTATCTCAAGCTACCAGTTTCCCCACAGATATTGCTGTGATTCCTGTGAAAATGTAAAATATCCAGAGACACCCCTCTGAATTCACTGTGGTACCCTGAGGTGCCTCAGCAAACACTTTGAGAACTGTGGTGCTAGACCAAGGCAAGATATGAAGCCAGCTTGAGGCAGATTAGTGGCCAGAGAATTGGAAAGAAGGGGGAAAATTTGAATATGTGTAGAAGTGAAAAATTTGGACCAGGGAAAACTGGTCCAAAAATGGTGAAGGAACAGGGTGTGGGGATGGAGGAAAGAGGTCTGAAAAATGAAATTTGGGACCTGGATGATTGGAGAACTCCCATGTGGTAGATGGCTTTAAGGACTCACTTTTTTTTTTTTAAGATTTTATTTATTTGAGAGAGAGAGCGAGAGCAGGAAAACAAGCAGAGGGAGTGGGAGAGGGAGAAGCAGGCCTCCCACCGGGTAGGGAGCCCGATGTGGGGCTCGATCCCAGGACCCTGGGATCATGACCTGAGCCGAAGGCAGACGCCTAACGACTGAGCCACCCAGGTGCCCCCATTGATCACACATTATTCTAAAAGTTTTATACACATTGATCTCTACAGCTCTTTACAACGGTGAATCCATGATTTCTGGGTATTTGCCCCCTAAGTTCTCGACCATGGCCCTCCTCTGCATGGGTCCCATGGGCCAGGATTGCTGAGGTAGGCTGGGTGGCTTGAGGCCCCAGTGTAACAGGCCTACTTAACCACTCTGAAGTCAAAGGAAGGCTCAGTCTTCACTGCTCATTGACCCAATTACTTGCTCACACCTTAGAAAGAACAGTACAAGTGTGAGGTTCCGTAGGGGTGAGGCAGATCTAGAATAGAGACAGTCTTCATCCTTCCTGTTGAAGGCAAATAAACGTAAGTTAATAAAGATCCCCAAATGTGATCTATTTATGAATACCATAATTAGTTTTCAGTGGGATATCCATTTCTAGATGCATGGGTTTTTGTTTTTGTTTTGTTTTGCATTTGTTTTTCCCTGTGTTGCCTGCCCACCCGTCCATCTGGCACGAAGCACAAGCCAGGCTTTCATCACTGTGCAGTAGTTGCAGATGGACCCTGAGGGAGCAGCAGTTCTCAGCAGCCCCAGAAAGGCCTCTGGGGGCTGGGGATTAAATGCTAGTCGTAGGTCTGGCTCTGAGGTGCTCTGTCTTTAGATAATCTGTTTTTCTCCCTGTGGTAATATGCACTCTAATCCTTAACTTTATACATCTTCTACTGCTCTGAACACTGCAGGAGTAACACATGTTCCTGCTTATATTTTTAGCCCATCTCATATTTCTTCTGTATCCCTTAAGTCAGACAAGCATGACTTGTGGGCTGCATCATAAAGCAACTTGATTTTTGTCTTCTAGTTTCTCTTTAAAATGTCTCCATGGGACAGATTGTTTTCCTGCCCGTGGCTGAACTCAGTCAGGTGCTAAGACTTTTATGGACCCTCTTAGGTGTCAAAATCCAGTCTTAGTACAGTTGTTAAAATGTTCTGTCCAAGGTGATAATCAAAACTTTGAAAGTTGTGGCTTCCCTCCTTTTTAAGCTTGGGCTCCTGGAAGTAAGAACCCTCCGGCCATGGAATGAAAGCAGGGTCACCTTCTTCTTTCCTGTTTCTTCTACTTGGGCTCGTCGCCAGCCTCCACACCTATGCCCCAAGTTGGGCAACTGTTTTCTGGCCCCACTGGGATTAGAGCATGAAGAGGGAGGAAAGAAGAAGGCAGTAAGAACATTGTTACTTGTCTGATACTGCTGTGATTAAGCGGAAACTTCCACCTGGGGGGCACTTTCCAGAGTCTTTCAGAAAGCTTATCCTCATCACCAGGCATCTATACCCAACTGTTCTCTTGATGCGGCCAAATGCATCTCTCGTTTGCCTGGTGCTTTGCTTTTCCTTGGCCCCTAGGAACCTGACAGTATTCTCAGCTTCCGTGGGCTGAAGTCACTTTGTCCTACCAGATTTTCCTCTTAGAAAGGATCCAAAATGACCCTACACATCTTTCTTGAGCGGCCCATACCTGCTCTATAGAAAACCCTCAAGCATTTTTTACCTTGATACATCCTGGGGGAAGGGGGCAGGTTGTCCCCAACCAACCAATTCTTGCTTTGCTCGGCTGTCTGCTGACTAGTTCACCCATTTCTTGCCCTTTAGAACTTCAGGTGGGATTCAGACATAAGCCCCCTGATAGGTTAAACTCACTGGTGGTCCCTGCAAAGCCTCCCCCTCTTTTTTTTTTGACTGAAGGTTAGGAGATGGGGCTCACAGCTCAGTTCTCTTTGAAGAAATCCTCCCCGATCACCAACTCCTGACCCTTTTATTTCTCATGTGTGAAAGACTTAAGAGTTGTCTCACTTATTTTCTTTGTAAATTCTTTATCTAGTTCCTCTATTTGAAGTTTGCTATCTGTCCTTCCTCAGTTGAAATGTCTGTTTTATTTTTTAAAAGTTATTTATTTATTTATTTTAAGTGATCGCTACACCCAACGTGGGGCTCAAACTCATGATCAAGAGTCACATGCTCTTTCAGCTGAGCCACCTGGGTGCCCCCTGAAATGTCTGTTTTAATATCTGTGATAAGATATCACTTGTAGGGCGCCTGGGTGGCTCAGACGGTTGAGCGTCTGCCTTCGGCTCAGGTCATGATCCCGGGGTCCTGGGATCGAGTCCTGCATCGGGCTCCCTGCTCCTTGGGAGCCTGCTTCTCCCTCTGCTTCTCTCTCTCTCTCTGTCTCTCATGAATAAATAAATAAAATCTTAAAAAAAAAAAAAAAGATATCACTTGTTTATTCAACTAGCATTCAGCTCCCACTAGACCAGTGCTGTAAACAGAAATATAATGCAGACCACATACATAATTTAACATTTTCTAGCAATTAGATTAAAAACAAGAAACAAATGAAAATAATTTTTTTTTTTAAGATTTTATTTATTTATTCATGAGAGACAGAGAGAGAGAGAGAGAGAGGCAGAGGGAGAAGCAGGCTCCCAAGGAGCAGGAAGCCCGATGCGGGAGTTGATCCCAGGACCCCGAGATCATGACCTGAGCTGAAGGCAGACGCTTAACCATCTGAGCCACCCAGGTGCCTGAAAATAATTTTTAATAATAATCTTATTTAACCCAATATATCCAAAATATTATTATTTCAGTATGAAATCAATATTAAAAATTATTAAGGAGTTATTTTACAGTCTTGTCTTGCACTGAGTGTTTGAAATCTGGAAATTATACTTGCTCCACATTCCAGTTTGGACCAGCCACAAACGAGTGCTCAATGGTCACAAGTGTCTGGTGGCTGCTGTAATAGACAGCACGTAGACTGTGAGCTCTACGGGTAAGACTGGTGTTCTTCTTGGTCATTACTATATACCATAGGCCAAACCCTAGATTTTTGTGAAATTGAACTGAAATATAATAGAATGAAGAAATTATCCAGGGAATTGTTCAACAGCTTTCCATAGCACAGTCTAAATCACTCAATTCTGCATATATATAGTTAGCCCACATGAAATGTAATTCATTTATTCCACAAGCATTTATGCTTCATAAAGGCAGAGGTGTCTTTGTCTTGTCCCCATGATCCACTGTAGTTTCTAGTTTTGTGATACGGAGGTTCACGTAGTCAACGAATATTTATTTAGTGTCCATGCCGGGCCAGTTATTTTAGGTGCTGGGGATCCTGTGTTGAGTAATGTCTCGGTCCTCAGGGAGCTCACAGACAATACAAAGTCATAAGGGCTATGAAGGAAAGACAGGGTGATGTGATAGGGTGTGACTGGGGATGGGCGGGTAAGGGATGAGGGAGAAGTTGCCAGTCCTTTGAAGAGCCAGGGGAAGGGCAATCTGATTGTCTCTTCCCACGGTCCTACAAGCTGTCTCCGCTACATTGGCCTTTCATTTTCTCTAACATTCAAATTCATTTCTTTTAATTTTCTGTCTCTTTTGCCTGTGTTGCTGTCTTCCTTGCTCTTCTCTAGCCAGTGTCTTCTCACATCTTGGCTCAAATGCCATCTCCTCAGTGTAAACCTCTCTGACTACCCTGTCTATGGGGCATGTTACCTTAGACACTTCCTGTCCTATCACCACATTTTATTTATTATCATAAACTGAAACAATCTTGCTTATTCATCTGTTGTCTCCCACACCACAAGGAAAACTCTAAGAAATTAGGGACTTGTCTTCACAATTGCTATACTCCAGTGGCTAGAAAGGCGCTTCTATGACAAATGTATGACTCATAATTAGTGATCAATAGATATTTATTGAATGAATGAATAAATGAATGTCAAGAGTTAGTTAAAGTCTTTTGGAGATATCTCAAGGCAGGATATGAATGAGGCCACAGTTTAAATGAAGCCCAGGAGGAACCACACTGTTTTTAATAATCTGTGGTCTCTAAGAAGGAAGATGGTGTTAATGCAAATAGAAATTCTTCTTTTGGACTGTCTTGGGTTCTCGTTCTGGCTCCTTTGAGAATCTATAGTTATGGACCATCGTACTGCGTAAGTGGACGTAGATTTTTAAATATAAACTTAAAGGAATTCATGGACATTTTACATGAAGATAAAATTGGTGTCAAGTTAAAAATTTCTGTGGAAATGAGAACCCTTACAGTAACAGGGCGAGAGAAATGTTTTATGAGATAACGCATGGAGCACATTTCAAGAGCTAGGACGGGTGCCTCCTGGAGGGTGCCTTTAGGGAGAGAGGGTGTCCGAAGAATTCCTGAAAACCCAAGTTCATTTCCACCAAACAGCTCTGCGCGGCAGTTGCTAAGGACGCTTGCCTTCTCCAATCACGCTGCGGCTTGCTAGGCTGCCCGGTGCACCGTGGTTGCTGTGGCAACGGATGGCAACAGCTGCGTCCCGGACGCGGGAGGAGAGCCGGCGGCTTGGAGCCGGGTGCGGAGCTCCTTGGCTGCGGCGCCTGTGAGTTGGACGCAGGGTCTTGGTGGGGAACAGGACACAGAATGGACAGGCAGTCGCAGGTGTACCGGGGTCGGAGGTCCGTGCAGTGATCAAGGGATCACAGTGCGAGGGGCTTAGGGACTGGCCGGGGCATCCCCTCCTCATGTTCCCACCCTTCATCTCAGGGGTTCCCCAAGCTTTCCAGACCCCGCTCCTCCTCAGCCTTCCCTGGCCCCTTCTTTTTCCCATTAAAATAGCAGAACCTCCGACCTTGGTGTTCACTTTGCTCCTAACTTCTATTTAGCCACGAGGCCTTGGGCCAATCATTTTCCGCATTTTCTCGGCCAGGTAGGGTGCCACGCCTCCACCCTTCCACTCCCTCCCCATTTCCTTCCCAGGAAGACTGTGAGGATCAGTGACTGACCAATGCACCCTCAGATGTACTTCTTCTCTAGGGTTACACTTCGTAGCCACGGTCCTGTGAAGTGATTTTAATGATTAGCCGGCCTTTACTGTGGAGCATTCTGGGTTCAGAGAGTGCCTCATGATGACAGCTAGTGAGCGGTCGTTGCTAAGACTCTTAATCACCACCTGTGCTGGATGCCAGGTGTATTGTCCTCTGTGTGTGCTCACCTGTTTACCTTGGATTTGTTTCTTGCTCCTTTCCTCTTCTGGGTCTTGTCCTTTTCGTTTCATAATATTTCAAATACTATGTATTTTATCAAGATGATTCTTCCCCACTCTTCTTTACTCTGTAAAGTAATTGAGGTCCTACTTCATGTCCAGGACTAAGGTAGGTGTTTTGCTGGAAAGAAAAAAAATACTGTTACCCACAGGATCTATGTGCCCTTGATGAGGTTATATGGTGGAGTCATATTTTTCTGTATCAGGTTCAGAAGTCAGTGCTAATAAGATCAAAATTGGATGCAGTCAAAAATATCCCTGGACAGTCCCTTTAAATCACCTCCAGCAATCCAGAAATTGAGCCATTGAAAAGCTTTCATTCTGAGAATATTTAAAATTCTAATTTATAAACTTTTCCTGTATGTCTTCATAAGTTAGTAGAAGGATAAATTTATTAGTTCCATTATGTCTTTACTCTAAATTTTGCTGTGGCCCACATTTCATACTTCAGTTTCTTTCTTGGCAATGTCGAGGAGGCTGGCACCGTTTGAAGGGCTTCCTGGGCATCACTCTTTGCTTATTGGGCTGGTGAATCCTTAGTATCCTTCATGGTACCTTCCTTGGTGTCCCCAGTGTGCACTGGACTGACAGACTGTTCCAGCAGACATGACACCAACACTAGCATTTTCAGGACTGTCTCACCTCGTCCTACAACCCACTGACTGGAACAGCAAAGACAACCACCCAACTATTTATTTGATTTTTATTTGTTTGTTTTTAACCACCCAACTCTTTTAAGGGTTATTTTTCTGTCTTTTGATTTAGCTAAGTATGAATACAGTTGAAAGTCCATCATCCCCATTGATGTAACTCTCTTGGGGTTTTATTTTAGAGATTGTATTTGCTCTGCATAGGCAACAACATTTGATATTTCCAGTGTTTGAAGAATTTGCCTTTCTGATGGAAAAATAATGGTTATCACTTTGTTATAATTCACATTTGCCAGATTACCAGTGAAATCGAGCGGTTTATGTCTGTTGACTCTTGATAATTGGTCTTCTGGGGATTGCTGTCTTTATCTTTCCCCAATTTAAATGATCTGTCCTTTTTGTATTGATTTGTAGGATTACTGTACACACCCTGGATACTGATACTTTGTAGGTTATGTTGAGATATAAATTAAATTAGTATTTTCTCCTAGTATGTTCTTAGTTATTTTTTAAGGTCAGGTTGATGATGTATAATTTATATACTATAAAATTCACCTCTTTTAGGTGTACAGTTCCATGTTTTTTGAAAAATATATGGTCATGTAACCACATTAATATATGGAATGATTCCATTAGCTCAAAAAGTTCCCTTGTACCCAGTTGTAGTCAATCCACTTTCCCTACCTCCAGCCCCTGGCAACCAATGATCTGATTTCTGTTTCTGTGTTTTCCAGAGTATCATGTAAATGGAATCATAAAATATATAGCACTTTTTGTCTGGCTTGTTTTATTTAACACATTGATTTTGAGATTTATCCACGCTGTCGCGTGTAACAGTAGTTCATTCCTTATTGCTGAGTGCTATTCAGTTGAATGGGTGTACCACCAGTCGATGGACTTGGGGTTGCCTCCAGCATTTGGTGATTATGGAATAAATAAAGCTACTGTAAACATTCACATACAGGTCTTTGTATGAACATACGTTATTCTATTTTGGATAAATACCCAGAGTGGGATTGCTAGGTTCTGTGGTAAGTTTGTGTTTAATTTTATAAGAAACTGCCAAACTGTTTTCCAAGTGACTGTCCCATTTTGCACTTCTGCCACCGTAGTATGAGAGTTTTGCTTGCTCTACAACCTTGCCAGCAGGTGACAGTTCTGTTAATTTTAGTTATTCTTGTAGATGTGTAGTGGTGTCTCATTCTGTTTTTGATTTGCATTTCCTTGATGGCTAATAATGTTAAACAACCTGTGCTTGTTACTCTCTTTTGTCTTTGGTGGAGTTTCTGTTCATACCATTTGCCCCTGTCCTATTCGGTTGTCTTCTTATTGAGTTGTTTTTTGAAGTCAATTTTTTTTTTTAATTTTGAGGAAGTCCAATTTATCACTGTTTTCTTCCATGGATTATGCTATCTAAAACTCTTTGCCTAATTCAGGGTAACACCGATTTTCTTCTCTGTTTTCTTCTCGAAGTTTGATAGATTTATGTTTTACATTTTATTTCATTTTCATTGTTTTAAAATTGTTTCATTTTAATCATTTTATTGTTTTGTTATTTCATTTTATTTGTATATGAGCAAACTTAGCTTTATTTTGGGGAAGATATAATACCTCTGAGTTGTGTGTGAGAATGATCCTATAACCAACCACAAAGTAGAGGGGAAGTTATTATTTGTTATTAATTAGTGGAATAGTTTCACAAACTTCAAAATAGTTTTGAGAATGTTTTTCCACATTAGCAGCAAAAACATTTAGAACATGAAAACTCTCATCAAGTTTGAAAGAAACCCACATAGCTTATGAGTACTGCAGTCATGTTTTAACTGATACACTTTGGGATCTGTGTAAAGTAGAGATTCTTGACCCTGGGAATGTGGACCTTTAGATTTTATGTTTATGTTCATCTTTTCTGGGGAAAGCGCTCGGAGCTTTCATCTGATTCCTAGTAGGACTGAGACCTCAAAGGTCAAAGATTACTGGTTTAGAATGAACACATGTCAGAGCACAGGGGATAGTAATAGACTCGATCATGGTTGCTATCATTGAAAGTGAAGAAATAACCATTTCCTGCAGGCAGTCTCTTCTCAAATGATTCCTTCCAAGATCTGTTCCCTCATTAACACTGCAGAGGCACTTAGCATTTGGTTGATCTTATATAAAATGTCTTGCAAGGGGAATGAGGGCTTGAAATAAGGCAAAAATGATTGTCGAATCATGGCGGGCAGTGTTTCAGTTTGGGCAGAGAAGGATAAGTGAGAAATTGACAAATCACCAGATGCCTCCACTGTGATTTCATTTGAAAAACTGTGCAGTCAGTCTTTTCATTTCTTTGAGGATTTAAAGTGCTTAAGTTCTGATTTTTTTTTTTAAGAGTCATAGTTACCCCTTGTGATGGTAGGAAAGAAGAGTGGGCTTTTAAAAAATGTTCTTGACTTAAAGAAAATGTTCTTTGCTTGGTTGAAAAGCTTGTCAGAAAGTATATGATCTTGTCAAAGTAGTGATCTTCTTCTTACAATGAATACCATAGAGTCAGCTTGGTTGACTTTAAAGAAAAGTTAGTGTGAAATGACTAAGGAAGAAATCTCTTGTAATTTCTTGGCAGTTCATAAATCTCCTGCATTTTATTTGGCATCTTCTTGCTTTAGTAGGCTATCTAAAATGTCCTGAATGTAAGGTTGCTCTAATAACATTATGATCTGACTGTGTCTGTGTCTGTTTTTATTTCTTTAAACCACTATTGTAAGCCCAAGTTAAATAACTTTGCCTAATTCTATGTTCTGTATAACTATGTTGTTGATGCTTGTTTCTCTTGTAAACAATCCACCCGAGTTTGCAGCTGTGGCTTTGAAAAATCCCTAATTAAAATAAATTTCAAGGTTAAGGTATTTTTATTCATGCCTGAAAACAATTACCAATACTTGTGGCTCCTAAAATAATAACAGTGTTGTAAGCATATTTCAAAACCAGGAAGGCAGAGATTTGTGTTTATGAAAGCCAAAAAATTAGTCTTGCAATACTTTGGAATGTCCCTGGTAATTCATTATAGGTGATGTGTATTATATGGAATCTCAAAGATTTTAGCAGGGAAAAAAGGGGGCCTGATGTATTTCATTTCTGATATAATTCCTGCCACTCTCAGAGGGAATTAAAGTTTAATAAAAAGGAATAACAGAGGGATATAATCTAAGAATAGTAATTAATAACTTTAGCTTTACCAGAATGAGATTCCATAATAAACGGTAGGCTGTCATTTGCTAAATCATGAAATATTGTAGAGGGGAAAGGCAACATACTCTTCCACGATATGGCTCATCATGTTAGAACTGTTAGTGGTAGGGGAGTTTTGTACTTGTTAAGCATTTGTGTTTTTACATCGCTGCTTGTAATTACAATTAAACAGATGGTTCCTGAAAAGATAGTGTGTTCTTAGCAATTAAAACCATGGCAAGCAGCTTTTCCTCTTCCCCAACATACAATTAAACTGAATGGAATCACACACCCTGTGGGTTCTTCAGAGGAAAGGTTCTGTGCAGATTCAAGTAGATTAGTATTCTGTTCCCCAGCCCTGTCATCTTGCCCCTGCAAACTGAGAGCTTCGCAGCTGCAGAGGACTTCCAAACGTGGATTTTAGGAAGCATTTACCCCTTCTCTGCTTTCTCCCTGAATCCTATTATTGCCATAGGGAGATTGATAGATTATGTTTTTATTTTTCATTTTTAAATGATTTTTTAAAAAGATTTATTTATTTGAGAGAGAGAGAGCATGAGTGGGAGGGCCAGAGGGAGAGAGAATCTCAAGCAGACTCCATGCTGAGCGCGGAGCCAGCCATGGGGCTCAATCCCAGGACCCTGAGACAGTGGCCTGAGCCGAAACCAAGAGTCAGACACTCAACCGACTGTACCACCCAGGTGCCCCTGATAGATTCTGTTCTGTTCTTAAATGGGATCTTTGGAACAGTCTCTAACAACCATTGGATGTGTTATATCTTACATGGCTTTCTAAATTCTGGTCGCTCAGCTAGCCCATGAAATTCCTCAAAGGCACAGGAAAATTAGACTTTTTTTTTTTTTTTTCCTAAGACAACGAATGTTGACATGTTTGCTTGTGAAAAAATTCATTTCAGAATTTTTATCTAAAGAATACAGAATTTACTTTGGATTCTAGGAAAACCAAATTCTGATTCATTTACGATTCCTATTACAACAAGGAAACTTTAGGAGATTTTTTCAACAAGGATTCAGCACCCTGTGAAATATTTCACTATTTTAAATATAGCTTTGTGGCCAATGGTCCCTCCCTCGAACCAGCCCCCAGCAGTGTTAATGGGTCTCCCCCAGAGTGGTGCAGTTTGAGCCTGTGGCGCTCCGTTCACAGATGAAACCTTGGAAGAAGTGTTTTGTTTGCACGAGCACAAATAGGCCCAAATATACTTTCAATGATTGTAGGTACAGGCTTTTGTGCCCACAAGTAAGCAGTTATTTGCTGGGGTAATTAACCATCTGCACCTTATTATGGGAGTGCAGCTGGCTAATTATGCCCAGTGCCATAGGGCAGGTTCAACTTCTCATCTGCATAAGAAGCAGATTTGCAGCAAAGGTCATTTGACCTTTACAAATGAGTCCCTAAATTTAACCAGTTCAGTTGGAGGTCAACACTCATGGATCTTTGTTTTGTTTTGTTCAGAAGTGAAATTTATATATGGGTAATGTTATATCTATTTGTAAAGCAATTAATACAGAACCATAAGACAGCCATATTATTATGAGCCAGGGACAATGAGATCCCTGCTGAGTTCAGATTGTTTTGGTTCCTCATTTTGAAAAAGTAGAACATCAGTATGGATGTACGTGTATTCGTGAACTTGTATGGAGACTTCAAATGAGGTAAATTGGCGTATTAACCATTTCAGAATCATTTTCAGCAATGGTTGTATGTTATTTTTGTATACATCCAATAGTTGTACATTATTGGATGGATTGTTGGAGGAAACAGCAGAATGCTGGAGAGCAGAATCTTACATTTCAGGGCAGTTTAAGTTCACAGACGGTGCTAACTAAGTGTGAAGGAGGTCTGCTAGGGTGAACTTCCCATATTTGTCTGTCTAAAATTGTCCTTAATTCGCCCCTATTCCTGAAAGATATTTTTGCTGGTTATAGAATTAAAAAATGGCAGTTTTTTCTTCCAGCACATTTGAATTCATCATTCTATCATCTTTTGGCTTCCACTGTATTGATAAATTAGCTCTCAGTGTAACCATGGCTCTGTTGAAAATAATCTTTTTTATTGGCTCTTTTAATAATTTTTCTCTATTTTTGGTTTTCTTCACCCTCTCAAAGATGAGTCCAGGTATGGATTTTTTTTTTCTCCATCTATGTAGCTTGGGATTTGATGGGCTTTTTGAACCTATATATTGGTCTTTTCCAACATTGCAATAGATTTCCCAGCTATTAGTTTTCACTTACCACCTCTGACTCCTCTCCTGTCACTCGAGGCTCCCATGATGTCAGGTCTCTGTCCTTCATGTCTCTGACCTCCCTTGTGTGTTTTCTTTTCCTCTGTCACTCCAAATACTGACCTGCCTAATTCTTCTGATCCATTTTCTAGTTCAGTCATGTTCTCTTCAGCTCTTTAAAATATGCTTTTCACTTTTCTGTGAAATTTCTAAATTTAGTCTCTGTGTCTTTCATTACTAGATATCCTATTTGAATCTTTTTTGAATCTGCTGTACAACTCTCCCCCAACAGCATTTTGTTTAAAAAAAATTTTCAAACCCTTTACTTGGATCCATCAGTTCTCGTTACCATTCTCACATTTGCTTTTGCTCTCTCTCTCTTTCTCTTGAACCATTTGAAAGCAATATATGACTTAGAGGGAGATGTCATGACACTGCTCCTTTATATAGTTAGCAGGTATTTGCTAAGATTAAGAACATTCTTTTACATAACCACAATGCTGTTCTCACAGTCTATAAGCTTAAAATT
This sequence comes from Neomonachus schauinslandi, assembly GCF_002201575.2. Taxonomy (NCBI): domain Eukaryota; kingdom Metazoa; phylum Chordata; class Mammalia; order Carnivora; family Phocidae; genus Neomonachus; species Neomonachus schauinslandi. The sequence goes on from NC_058418.1 coordinate 45,970,092, forward strand.
GATACAGTATTGCCTGATACACACTCTATGTTTGTATTTCCCCATGTTTTTAAATATTTTATTTATTAGAGAGAGTGCACGCGTGAGCACAAGCAGGGGGACGGGTAGAGGGAGAGGGAGAAGCAGTCCTCAATGAAGGACTTGATCCCAGGACCCTGGGATCATGACCTGAGCCAAAGGCAGATGCTTAACCAACTGAGCTACCCAGGCATCCCTCCCCAGTTTTTCAATAATGTTTTTTATAATGGTTTTAAAAAATGAAATCCTGGATCCAGTCAAGGATTGTATGCTATATTGAGCTATGAAGCTTTTTAGTTCCCTTTAATGTAGAATAGTTCCCTTGACATTTGGTGGTGGTGGGATGTTTGTTGGGTTTTGTTTTTCAGGACATTGGCATTTTTGGAGTCCACTTGTTTTACAGAATTGCTGTAATTTTTAAAAAATGGATTCATGTGCCCTGAAGATATCTTCAGGTTTATCTTTTAGTTCTTCAAATGGTAAAAACACAGTTGTTTTATAGTCTGTATCTAATAAGTTCCCTATATGAAACTTTGATGATCTTTCTGACATTTTTAGTTTCTGCTAATTTTGTTTATGGTGTCTAGTTTTCTTGTGTGTTTGCTTATTTCTGTTCCTCATTGTCCTTAAAATATTATTTGTAGGGATTTGTAGTTTTTGAGGTCTGGTATTGATGGTGCCTTCCTTGATAGTAGAATTATATTTGCTTCTGTCAGGCACCTCGGGATCTGTTAATCTGGGACTACCCAGACGTAGCTTGTGGCTTGAAGTTCTCTGGCCAGTTTAGTGGATGGACTTGGGCTGCAATTTTCAGTCAGAAGTGACCTCAACTTTTGGGATTTTTTTTTACTTTTTCTTTTTCTTCTCTTTCTCTGCTTAGCACCATGACAAGTTCTACTGTGGCTTTCTGGGGATGGTGATGGAGTGGCCAGTTTTAATTTTGGGTCCCAGCCTAGAGTGAAAAGATCTCTCATTATACTTCCCATCTTGAGCAGACTCTACTCATTGACTTCTGTCTCATTGCCCAGCAAGGCCACCAAACAAAGCCCCAGTTTTTCAAGATTAGCAAATGCCCGGGGGCAGAAGCGGCTATGGAATTTTAGTGCTTCACTTCTCTGGTGTTTGATTGCATTTAGATTGTGGTCTGGTAATTGCTCACTATATTGATAACCTTTTAATACTTTTAGGGAAATTAACATTTTTTTCACCTAAAGTTTTTAGTAGTATTCACATGATTGGTTGGTTCAACCAACTGTTATCTGCCATTACTGGAAATGGAAGTCCTCTCTAATTTTAGGAGAAAAATTTATTTTTGTCCTTATTAGAAATGTAGGCTGGATATAGGTATTTTTCATACTACCGTAATGGAAATCGATCTGACCAAGCTCTGTGACACCAGCACACTAAGAATTTCCCAGTCAGTATTTACCAATGTGACAATGAAAGAAGAAAAATGACCCTGTTATACGCCAGACAGCTCAGGTACAGTTTTATAGTATGCAGCCAGTCTCTGTCATTGGTTTTCATTACTGAATTCTGTTATGACAGCCATCCAGTATGAATTAAAAGAATTACATTTGACATTTTAATAAAAGGTAGACATAAAGCATTTAACAAGTAGCTGCTGGTAACGATGTATGAGCCAGTGGTTAGTGTTGAAAGCACTCAGTTTGAGTAGGGTCAAGCCAACTTGCTGTTCATTTGCTCCTGGGAATTACCACATCCCTAATGGCTGGCAGAGATTGATGAAAGCCCGGGTCCCTTTCTTCATTGATGTTAGTTGGAGCCCTGGAAGGGTCAATGAGTAAATCCAGGTTTGCGCTAATATGTATGGCTGGCTTTCTTAAAGGGATTGTAAATATTTTTGCGAAAGGAAATTTGATTCCCAGGCATTATTTTTGTCAGAGGGATTTGGTTAACAAATAAGATCACTTTTTTTAAATTTATTTTTTTAATCAACATATAATGTATTATTTGTTTCAGAGGTACAGGCCTGTGATTCATCAGTCTTACACAATTCACAGCGCTCACCATGGCACAAGCCCTCCCCAATGTCCATCACCCAGCCACCCCATCCCTCCCACCCCCCACCACTCCAGCAACCCTGTTTGTTTCCTGAGGTTAAGAGTCTCTTAGGGTTTGTCTCCCTCTCTGGTTTCGTCTTGTTGCATTTTTTCCTCTCTTCCCCTATGATCCTCTGTCTTGTTTCTCAAATTCCACATATCAGTGAGATCATATGATAATTTTCTTTTTCTGATTGACTTATTTCACTTAGCGTAATACCCTCTAGTTCCATCCACGTTGTTGCAAATGACAAGATTTCATTTTTTGATGACTGCATAATATTCCATTGTGCATATATATACACACACACACATATATACACACACACACACACCTACCACATCTTCTTTATCCATTCATCTGTTCATGGACATCTAGGCACTTTCCATAGTTTGGCTCAGTAAGATCACTTAAATAATGTTTGCAAAGAACTCTAATTTGTTAATACTTAGAGGAAATGCATGTAAAATGTACCAGTTTTCTGTAAAGAATTTTCCCTGTAACCCTCTATAGGGTTATATACTTCTTTAAAGTATGAAATGAAATATTTCTAGTTATCTCTTCTGGACCCAGATGACCCAGAATTTTTGGATCCATGTGAACTTCTGCAGAGACCTTGCTATGTGCTAGTTTTATTCACATGTGGACTTGGGAAGAGCAGAATTATTTGTGTATGGAATTCCCTATCTTGTGTTACCTAATCTAAATATCTAATGATTTTTCATGATTTCCAAATTTTTAGGCATCCTGGATGGTACCCTGATGGTTCAGATGAATTAGTCTATGCATTATACAGAAGTGCAAAATGTATAAGCTTATTCTCTTCTATACTAATAAAAGTAAGGCATTTTCAACTGGCATTGGAAATAGCAACTCACACCATCACGTATTACTTATTTGCAAGTCTTCCTAATAAACTCCAGGAGTAAATTTTAAGTAAATGTATGATTCCTAAAAATATAACAATTATCATTAGAGAGTGCTAGGTTTCAAGTAATAGAAACTTAGTTCAAACTTCAATACATCTTAATTAGAATAAGGAATTTATTAATTCATTTAGTTAGGACACTAGGATGGCTGATAAAATCAAGATGAACCAACTGTATCAGGGCCTCAACGTTTAGAACTGCTTTCTTTTTCTTTTTTTTTTTAAAGATTTTATTTATTCATTTGTCAGAAAACACGAGCACAAGTAGAGGGGGTGGCAGTCAGGGGGAGAAGCAGGCTCCCCACTGAGCAAGGAGCCCAATGTGGGACTTGATCCCAGGATCCTGGGATCATGACCTGAGCTGAAGGCAGACACTTAACCAGTGGATCCACCCAGGCGTCCCTAGAACTGCTTTCAATGGCAGTATAATTCACTCATATTCATCATTCTTTCCTCCTGTCATCTATCCATCCTGCTCACATTTCTGCTTTTATCTCCTTGGCTTTTTTTTTTTTTTTGCAAAAACTTTTTCCATGTAGTGGGGAAGATGGCTGTCAATAGCTTTAAATTCATTTTCACCCCAGCAAACCCGAGGAAAAGAATTCCCTTTCTCAACGCCCAGCTATAATTAAAGGGGAGGATTCTGATTGACATTATTAGAGTTCCATGCTCATACCCAAGACCAATAAGAACATAGGAGAATTCAATACTATGATTGGCCAGGTCTCTCTACCTTTTTTGGACAGGACAGTGGCTTCTTATAGGAAGAAGGAGAACTGGGGGGTGGGGAGAATTATACTAGACAGCCAAAAGAAATCCTTTATAAAAGTAGATTATTAAAAGGAGTTAAAAGCTGTTGAAGAGTATTCCTAATTGAGTATGCATTTCTTGAATCCAAGTAAGATAAATAGATTTGAGAAAATGATCTACTAAACCATTGTGGGCATATGAGAAATTATTTTAGAAATAATTCCCAATTAGAAAATTTACCAATTAGAAAACTTCCCAATTAGAATAATTGATACAGCACACTAGAGGAAAGGACAGTTGAATTAGGGATTGTTGTGTTAGGAAAAGAAATTAACATATCCAATATTTTCCTTTGCTTATATTTCTTCCACAAAAGAGTCACAAAGAAATGGTAGACTGCAGCTTTTTAAAAAAATTATTTTTAATCATAGGGCGCCTGGGTGGCTCAGTTGGTTAAGCGACTGCCTTCGGCTCAGGTCATGATCCTGGAGTCCCAGGATCGAGTCCCACGTCGGCTCCCTGCTCAGCAGGGAGTCTGCCTCTCTCTCTGACCCTCCCCCCTCTCATGCTCTCTATCTCATTCTCTCTCTCAAATAAATAAATAAAATCTTTAAAAAAAATAAAATAAAATAAAAAAATTATTTTTAAATTTTGCTAAACCAACAGAAGGGGGCCATTACATCTGTTGTTGATACTAAAATATGAGTAAGCCCTCATTGATTTGATGGTTAAATCCAAAATAAGGAATTTTAGTTATCAATGAATGGTAATTTCAGTATCTCTTCTTCATTGCAACAATTCATAAACAAATACATATGCATTCATAAGAAGCTTATAAAATAGTTCACCTTGAGTGATGTGTGTATGGTGTGAATTGAAACAAATTCTCCAAATGAACATTTATCATGTGTAACAGCTGTAGAAGTCAGAGGCATTCTGTTTGTATTTCTGCAAGCCAACTGGTCTTTAAGATCTGGTGGTAACAGAATCAATGGTATATAAAATAGAAGTTATTATATTTTAATAAAGCAAACATGGATTTAAAACAGCTTGTCTGTTATGTTTACATTAGCGTATTTGACAAAATCGAGTAAGACCATCAAAAACTGCTTTTGCAAGTTTTGATCTAAATGGTTCTCAAGTTATTCATGCTATGGTTACACAATACAAATAATAGATAGACTGCAATTATTTATAATGAATTCACTTTGTCAAGAGATTGTGGCCACAGAATACAGCTCAGATGACACTTGTGTCGAAGAACATTAATTGGCTCAGATAGCTCAAAAGTTCCTGGCTGGATCTAAGGATTTAAATGATGTCATCAGAACTCAGGCTCATGGCACTGTTTTCATGTGTGGCTTCATTCTTTTTTTAAATTTTTTTTTATTTAAAGATTTTTATTTATTTATTTATTTGAGAGAGGGAGAGTGAGAAACAGCATGAGAGGGGAGAGGGTCAGAGGGAGAAGCAGGCTCCCCGCTGAGCTGGGAGCCCGACGTGGGACTGGATCCCAGGACTCTGGGATCATGACCTGAGCCACCCAGGCGCCCCTCATGTGTGGCTTCATTCTTAACAGCCTCTCTCCTCTCATAGGGGCAAGAGGGCTGCCAGGAGTTTCAAGCTCATATCCCACTTTTTGGCAACCTCAATGGGAAGGAAAGCATGCCTCTTTTTCGGCAGTTCCAATAAAGTCAGAATTAAGCCTCACTGGCTCTGATTGGTTTCACTTTAGTCATTTGCCATGTCCAGAACCAATCACTATGGCCAGAGAGATGTGATATTGGGATAAGCCACTCCTGGATTGGGGTAAGGAGTGGGGTGCTTCCCTGAGGAAAAGTGATATTGATCCCTGAAGAAGGGTAAATAGATGCAGGGTAGTAAAAACTTATAAATATCTGACAAATGATTCATTTTTATAATGAAGGTACCTTTGAGGGGCACCTGGGTGGCTCAGTTGGTTAAGCATTCAACTCTTGATTTTGGTTCAGGTTATAATCTCATGTGGTTAAGTATTCAACTCTTGATTTTGGTTCAGGTTATGATCTCAGGGTCATGCGATTGAACCCCACATCGGGCTCTGTGTGCTGAGTGTGGAGCCTGCTCTCTCTTTCCTCTCCCTGTCCTCTTCCCCACCTCCCTCGAATACACTCATTCTCTCTCAATATGTCTCAAAAAAATTTTTTTCTAGGGGGCGCCTGGGTGGCTCAGTTGGTTAAGCGACTGCCTTCGGCTCAGGTCATGATCCTGGAGTCCCTGGATCGAGTCCCGCATCGGGCTCCCTGCTCGGCGGGGAGTCTGCTTCTCCCTCTGACCCTCCCCCCTCTCATGTGCTCTCTCTCATTCTCTCTCTCTCAAATAAATAAATAAAATCTTTAAAAAAAAAAAATTTTTTTTTTCTAAAAAAAAAAATGAAGATATCTTTGAGAAAGAAAGAATAGGTGGTTTAGTGATTCAGCTACTCACCCAATCATTCAACAAATATTTATTGACTCCATGCTAGGCATTATGTTAGGCAGTGTTCAGGATGATGGTCAGGGTCTCTGACCCATGGAACTTGCTCTCTGATGAAGAAGGCAGACATAGAAATTGAGTTACAGGGCGCCTGGGTGGCTCAGTTGGTTAAGCGACTGCCTTTGGCTCAGGTCATGATCCTGGAGTCCCAGGATTGAGTCCCGCATCAGGCTCCCCTCTCAGCAGGGAGTCTGCTTCTCCCTCTAACCCTCCCCCTTCTTGTGCTCTCTCACTCTCTCTCTCTCAAATAAATAAATAAAATCTTTTTTTAAAAAAGAAATCTAGTTATACAAATTATTTACTCATTATGTGAAAAGTTAAATTGCTGTGAGACTTCAGGAAAGGCTTTTTAGAGGCAGTGATGTTTCAACTGACACCTGTAGGGTGAACCTAAGCATGGGGAAGGAGGACAGAAGAAGAGAGTTCCAGAGATTTTACCTCTAAATAACCTTGTAGTTTGATCAGGGTAAACAGGGCAGCCTGACAACCTAGACTGAAGGGGACCAGAGTATACTGGTAGGGTTAATGGACTTCGAAGGAAAGGCTGGGCATTCCAGAGACAAGAAGTATGCATTTTGCCATGTCATCTGAGGGTGTCTGTAGTAGTGTCTCATAATTCAGATCCATACATAGATTAAGACTCTTTCTGAAAGATCTAGCTAAAGCTCAGAGAGTCTCCATTTTAATAGACATTTTCAAAATAGTTTATTGCTTTTTCTTTTGTTGTTCTTCAAGTGAGAAGGGGCTGGAAAATATGTCCTTGGTTGCTCGGTGGAGAAACTTAAAATGTTTATTTTTGGCCATTAAAGTTCTGCAAGTAGGTATTCATTGTTAATATAATAAGTTGACACTAATTGTTTCTCAACTGGATACCTAAAATGAATCATGATGTCAAGACATCAGCTCTATAAATCTTGGATTAGGTGGCATGAGTGGATAATCCAGGTTAATTTCAGACATCTAAGCAGTGCTCTCACGTAACTTCTACCAGTCCTGGGAACTGTTTGTGTTGTGCTTCATTTTTGGGTTTTATCCTCAAATTAAAAAAAAAAAAAATTCTATTTTTGCATTGGAAAATTATTTAGGCATGGATTAGGTTTTCTCCCCTTATACCATCTACACTTGGCAAATGAGGATTTCTGCTTCTGAGAAGGGTAGACTAGGTAGTACAGGTCTGTCCTCCTGCCGAGGACAACTAGAAAGCCTGGACAGATTATCAACAGAAGCCTGCTTCAAGGCACTAGAAGGCTAATAAGATGGTGAAGAATTATCAGGCCAGCTCTAAGAGGAACAGGGACCCAGGGAAATGAGTGCCAAACTTAGAACCCTGAGAGCATACAGATTCCAAGGAAGAAACCAGGAGAGTAAGAGGTGGGGCAGTCTTTGTGGGCTAAGGCAGCAGGGGTTGGTGACCAGGGCCTGCCAAGGATAGAGGGGGCCTGGTGAATTGCTCTTTGAGTTTGGACCTCAAAGGGCTGCTTCAAAGGAATAGGGATGAGCTGGAATTTGGCCCATGAAGCCACTTGAATCAAAAAAGCCATAGAGTGGGCAAAGATATCTGCAAAGACATGTAACTGACAAAGTGCATCCAGAATATTTGAAGGACTTCTACAAATCAATAAGAAAAAGACAACCCAACAGAAAGAGTCAAGAGACTTGAACACTTCACAAGACATTTCATAAAAGGGGACATCCAAATGGTCAATCAACATATGCAAAGATACTCAACCTCATTAGTAATCATGGAAATGCAAATTAATACTACAGTGAGCTATGATGATACACCCACCGGATAGCCAAAATTTAGGTTGCTACTAGCAAGTGTTAGGAAGTTTGGGTGGCCCCCAGATCTGTCATACACTGCTGGTAGGAGTATAATATACAATGACTTTGGAAAACTGTTTAGCATTATCTGCAATAGTTTAAGATGTGCTTACCCTATGATCCAGCAATTCCTAGATATATACTCTGTTTGGCCTTGTGCACAGACAGACATTTATAAGCCCATTCCTAGCTGTCTTATTCACAATAGCCTCAAACTGGAAACAACCCAGATGTTAACCAATAGTAGAATGGATTAATAAATAATAGTATATTTCAAACAGTGGACTATTAAACTTAAATGAAGAGAAACGGATTACAGGTATATGCAGTGAAATAGATAAAGTAGAACAAAAGAAGCCAGACACAGAAGATTGCATACTATGTGATTCCATTGCTTCAAATAAAAACTGGGCAAAACTATAGTGTTTGGGGATGCATACTTACATAATAAAAGAAAGTCAAGGAAGTGATTTCTACAAAAGTGAAGATGGTGATTGCCTTTAGTGGGGAGAGACAGCTTAGTGATTGAGAAGGGATGTGTGGGTCCTTTGGCGGGGGTGGGGGGCGGAGAAGGGGGTGGGTGTGCTGATAGCATTCTGTTTCTTTATCAGGATGATCATTACACAGATGTTCACTTTGTAAGAAATTCGTTGAGCTGTATACATTTAGGAGATACCTTTCTGTATGTGTATAAAATTTCACAGTAAAATATTTTAAAAGGGAATGTCACTTTATTTTTATCTACCTCGTTGTAACTAAAAGCAGAATTTATCAAGTGCTCAACTGGCAACAATGCTTTTCACTTAGAGATGTGACCAAGCCTGAACGCGGGTGGATATGCAAAGTCAAAATCCAGTTGGATTTCTGGGTGCTTGTTACTGTATGCTAGAGGCCATATCACTAAGTTTCATCTTCACTCCTCAAAGCCAATATGATTTTATTTATAATTAATATAGTACTTTGCAGATAGTAGATACTCTATTAAATTGAAAGATAATTGAATTCCCATGTGAGGATAGTAATCTATTTTGGAACTGTAATACTTGTATATTCTTGGTTTAAATCATGAAAGTGATGTGAATTGGGGTTCACAAATAATAAATAAGAACTTTCTGCAGCTGTGGCTCTCTCTGTTCCTGTCATTACTGTCAACAAACCCAGACTTAATACCTAATCTGATTGCAGTTTCAGCCTCTCCTGGGAATATTAACTTGAACCAGTCAATCTGGAATTACCTGGGCATCCATCCCCTACAGGAAGGTGAGGTTGCCAGAAATAACCCATTATTTTAACTTTTTTCCCTACCCCCATCTGCCTATAAAATCCTTGTAGGGCTTTTTGGACCTCCTTTCTTTTTGCTCAATGGGATGCTGCCTAATTCATGAATAATTGAATAAAGTCAATTTGATCTTCAAATTTAGTCAGTTGAATTTTGTTTTTGTTTTTGTTGTTTTTTTAGAGAGAGAGAGAAAGCACATGCATGGGAGAGTGAGCAGGGGAGGGGTGGAGGGAGAGGGAGAGAGAATCCCAAGCAGGCTGCACACTCAGCGTGGAGCCCAACTTCAGGCTCCATCTCATGACCCTGAGACCACAACCTGAGCCGAATCCAAGAGTCAGAAGCTTAACCAACTGAGCCACCCAGGCACCCCTGAATTTTGTTTTTTAACATTGCCTTCTTCCTGTATGGCCCATACTTGGCTGTTTGACTTTTCCCCTGTGTGTGTCTGGCCTGGTTCTACAGTTTGAACAAGTTTCTAGCACTTGACATTTTTCTATGAGAAGCAGTTCTTTTTGTAATTTGAGGCCTAGGAAAATTAGTTTTCACCATGCCTCTTGTAGTATTTTGATTTATAATACGAAGTATGTATTTGGTCTTCACTCTTTCTGGTACAGAGGTCCTAAAACCTTTGGAATTTCCTAAGTGAGGAAAGCAATAAAGGCCTTTCGTTATGGTAATGAGCTGACTTTTGGACTCCACCTAAGAGTGAGGAGCTGGTTGCCAGGAGAACCAACCATGTGATTAGAGGGTTGCAACTTTCAGTTCCTGCCATCCGGCCCCTCCCCCCACCTCTGGGGAGGGAAGGCTGCAGGGGAGGCTGGAGGGGAGAGGGGCTGGAGGTTGAATCAGTTTTTAATGACCAGTGGTTTAATAAATCATGCCTATGTAGTAAATCCTCCATAAAAATCCAAAAGGACAGGGTTTGGAGAGCTTCCAGATTGGCGAACATGTAGAGATTGGGGGATAGTGGTGCCCTTGGAGAGGGCATGGAAGTTCTGCACTCCTTCCCTTCTATCTCATCCTCTGCATGTCTTCTATCTGGCTGTTCCTGAGTTATATCCTTTTATAATAAACCAGTGATCTAGTAAGTAAAATGTTTCTCTGAGTTCTGTGAGTCACTCTAGCAAATTAATCTAACCTGAGAAGGGGATCTTGGGAACCTCTGATTTATCGCTAGTTGGTCAAAAGTATAGGTAACACTCTGGGCTTGTGACTAGCATCTGGTGGTAACGGGGGAGATAGTCTTGTAGGACTGAACCCTTCACCTGTGGAATCTGATGCTGTCTCTGGGTGGATAGTGTCAGAATTTAGTTGAATTGTAGTACAGCCAGCTGGTATCCTGAGAGTTGCTTGTTCGTGTAGGGAATAGTGCCCCCCTACCCCCCACCCCCCTGGAATTGGTGACCGGAACAAAATACATCTTCCATTTTCCTTTTCTTCAACATGGGTCAAACAAGAGGATTCTTTTCTGAAATTTGTCTCTTTGATCTACATCAGATATAATAGGTCACACATTCTGCAGAGACAGATTATTTTAAGGAAGTATTTCAAGGAGAAGAGGGCAGAGGCCAGTGTGAAACCTATGAAATCTAAAGTAATCCAATTTAAAAGAGATCAAACAGATAGAAAACCAAGGAGCATAACAGCTTTAGAAACAGTAGAAAAACAAAAGATGAAGTAAGATTAAAAAAATTAGTCCTTTTATTCTGAGTTCCTGGAGAACCCCTTACTGACAACAAATGTCATGTTGCATTTGAGCATTTTTCCTCATTTTTTCTTTGACATTTTCCCGCTAAAATGGTGTTTGGGGGTAAAGAAACATTTACTAATGTTCCAGAATATAATTGCCCTGCCCTCACTATAGTAGCAGCAGAAATTGAAGACATGAATGGATTCATTGCTTTTTTTATAAGCCAAACTTTCTGCCAATGCTCAGAACAATTATATGCCAAGTACTGTGCAAAGTGGGGTACTTTACACACATTATCTCATTAACGCTCACACTGAACACATGGGGTAGGTGTGGTAGCTGGCTTCCAAGATGGCTCCCAGTGATCCTCCCTCCCTGGTGTTCGCATCCTTGTGCGGCTTCTCCCACACTGAATAAGGCTGATTAGTGGGAGCAGTGGATGTTGCATAAATGATGGTGTGTGACCTCTGGGTCAGAGAGGACAATTGCTGCTTCGCCCGTGGTCTTTTGACTGCTTGCTGTGAAGGTGGCCACTCATCATGCCACAAGGACACTCAGGCAGCCCTCTTGAGAGACCCACGAGGAGAGAACTGAGGTCTCCCACCTAGAGCAAGGACCACCTTCCTAGCCATGTGAGCCAGCCATCTTGGAAGTGGATTTTTCCAGCCTTAGTCAAACCTTCAGACAGCTGCAACCCTTGCTGCCATCTTTGACTACAACCTAAGAGACCCTAAGCCAGAATCACCCAGACCAGCATCTTTCAAATTCCTGAATCACCGAAACTGTGGGAAGTGAGAAATGTTTTGTGTTGTTTCTGAATACTAAGTTTTGGGGCAATTTATTACATTGTAGTAAGTAAACTACTGTTATTTCCGTTATACAGATGAGAAAACTAAGGTTTGGGAAGATAACAAAACCCACGTCTGATGACTCCAAACCCTCTGGGCTTAACAAAAACAAAATACTTCCTTAGGGTTTATTACCACTGACAGTACCTTCTGAGAGGAAAAAAAAATTTTTTTTCAAAACTATGGGAAAGCATTTTTATTCTGTCAACCTGTATATTTGGTTAAACGTGTTAGAGGCATGTGGGCTACTGCACTGCACAGATAAGTATGAAATGTAGTGCTTCTGATGGAAGTTCTTTGAGATTTGTTTTCATCTTCCATGTTGCTCACTGGGTAGAAAAGATTTTAACTTGTTCTGAGATTTAACCTGGGAGCACATATGCCAGTTTTTTGTTTGACTTTGCAGCAAAGGAGGGACTCGGGGATAGAAGAAGAAGGTAGGAATAAAAATGCGAGGAAATGAGTCTTTGAGAATTTAGGATGAAAGGAAAGCAAGAAGAGATAGAGCTGAGGGATGGGGTGGAGTTCAGGTGATCATGGTAGTTATTTATGTGACACATACATGTCCCCACAGTGTCTGGGGGCATTCCCTAATTTAATGATACATGTCATGAAATTCTGCCTTAGCAGGCCAGCAACCCATTCTGCATTTGATCACTTTTAGACTCAGCTCCCTTACGAGTTCCTAGAGGTGAACAAAACTCAACTTTGTGCAGAAAATTAATTTTGTGCTTAAGAATACCCTAAAACTTTTTTTTAAAGAATCCAATGCTGCAAATCAAGGCAGAGCTTTAATGCAAACCCCTTCCTGCCCAGTCTCCCTCCTAAGAGTTAGCTGAGAATACATTTTCTTGTCTTTTCTGTGAAAGAAGATATTGTGACTTAACCTAGACTCTGTTTCATAGAAACACAGAAGGAACCCAAGGTTGACATTTAAATTAAGGAACACAAAAGAGAGAAATAATTCTTCTGAGAAACATTTCAGTCTTATGAAAATTCTCTTTTAATGAATGCAATTTAATATTAAATTAAATTCAAATATTAACTGAGCCTTTTTTCTTTGTATTCACACATAATCCCTACAGTCAAGCTTACATTCTGGAGGTAGAGACAGGCTTATAAGCAAATAATTGCAATACAGTGTATTACCTTCAATAATAAAGGCATATACAAAGGACAGAGTGATTGACACTCTTTGTTTGCATTAGGGAAAGCCTTACTTCTGGGGATCCTTGAGATGGCTTTTGTGGGATGAATAGAAGTTTGGTAGGCGGATGGGGATACGGAAGTGAGAAGAAAGGATGGGCTTATAGAAGTGTACAGAGGAGTGAAATAGCCAGGTATATTTGGGGACCAAAGTCATTTGTATGGATTAATTAATTTAATACATTTATTAAATAAGCATATGTATGAGGTATTGTACTGGACAGTGAGAATACAGTGATGGAAAAGACAAAGTTTCTGTCCTTAAGAAACTTAACAGTCTATTGGCAGAGGGAGATGAATAAATAACCATGATAGGGGTGGGCATGAGATCATAAAGAAGGGGCAGCCTTGGAGGGTCAGAGAAGGCTTCCTGAAAGAGATGGTATCTGAGCCCAGAAAAACAAATGGAAGTTGTGGTGGGGGTGGGGGTGCAGAAGGAAAGGGGTTCCAGGTGGTATGTACACGTCTGGAGGTGTGTGAGCATTTGAGAGATTGTGAACTGCAAGTTGAACATCAAGTACAAGAAGAGCAAGTTCCTGGTGTGTATGTCATGCTAAGAAGCTTACAGAATATTCTAGACTAAAGGATTTTAGGCAGGGAAATGACGTGACCATGTTTTCCCTTTAGAAAGGTCACTGTGGCTTCAGTGCAGAGAGTGGCTAGGGAATGGGGGTGTTGTGAGGATGTGATGCTGGAGTCAAGGAGGTCAGTTAATAGGTTGTTCTAGTCAAGACATGAGGGTTACATTAACAAAGGAGGGCCACAGGGATGAAAAGGAAGAGTTGGATTTGTGAGATATTCAGGAGGTCGATGCAGAATAATGTCATGATTAAGTGTGTGAACTCTGGAACCAGAGTGACTGGCTCTCCTCCCAGCTCTAGCCTTTACTAGTATGGGAACTGGGGCAGGTTACTTACCTTCTCTGTGCCTCTGGGTTTTTTAATCTGTGATTTGGGGAGAATAATTGTACCTACATCTAGTGCATAATGCTTGGAACACTGTCTGGTTCGTAGTAAGTGTTCAATAAACATTTAGTTACTATATGACTGATTGGAGGAGAGACTGGTCATAGATGACACCTGAATTTGGGGTGTGGGCAATTGTGTGAATGGTGATTCCATTCTCAGAGGAATGCAGGAGAGAGCAGGTCTGGGGGGCATGCTGGGCTTGAGGTGGCTGGGGACACCCAGGTGGAGACATCTTGTATGCAGTGGGGTCAATGGCATGGAGCTCAGAGGGATCTGGGGAGGCATAAATCCTCTAGAATTGCCAGAGGGCACGGAATAGAGGGGAACCCTGGAATGGGCTGCTGGGGAGAGAGCTGACAATCAATAGGATGGCAGGTGTACAGGGGCCAGCGGAAGCCAGCGACTCTGAATTTGTAGTGACATGGTGTGCGCTGTTGTGTGGTTTTCTCCAGCAGTCCTCATGGCCTGGGGGTGGGAGAGAAGAGCAGATGGACTGACCCAGGATTGGGGTTTTACTGGCTGAGACAGCAAGACCTGGAATCAGGATGTTGACAGTAGTGCTCAGAGCCGGGGCTGGGGTTAACTGAGAGATGTAGGCTGCAGAGGCAAGAGTGAAGCCATGAGAAGGGGCGGGGGAGCAGAAGGGGTTGAGCGTGATTCTTGGACTGCTGGCTTGAGAAAGTGATCGTGGAAACCACGTGCATGTGCATGCAGGCTGTACAGGGGAGCGGAGGGTGGAAAGAGATATAATGGCTATTTAATTGAAATAGAATCCAAGGAGTTTGTGAAGTTAATTTTTAAAAAATAAGAATTTCTTCTTGGTGGAAACTGAAGATTTGGCGATATGCCTAGCTGGTACAATAAATGCCCTAATAAAAGTGTTGTAATCCAGACCTCTTCAGTTAAAAAGTTACTTGGTTCAAAAAAAAAAAAAAAAAAGTTATTTGGTTCATGGCTCCTTTTACCATATTTTTGACCTGCGGGTGGTCTTTAAAAGCAGGGTGTTATGGTGACTGATGGATTACATGAGTCGAGGCATTCCAGGGACATTAATGCATTTGGCCTATTTGCACGGATTCAGGTTTGTATTAGATATTGGAACAGCTGGGTAGGTGATTGTCATTTTTAATAACACTACTGAATATTGTCTAATTTACTGGTTGAGGGTTCATTAGAAATTCACAGGCATCCTCGGGACGCCTGGGTGGCTCAGTCGTTAAGCGTCTGCCTTCGGCTCAGGTCATGATCCCAGGGTCCTGGGATTGAGCCCCGCATCAGGCTCCCTGCTCAGCGGGGAGCCTGCTTCTCCCTCTCCCGCTCCCACTGCTTGTGTTCCCTCTCTCGCTGTGTCTCTCTCTGTCAAATAAATAAATAAAATCTTAAAAAAAAAAAAAAGAAATTCACAGGCATCCCTTAAATACAAGGCAGTATGCATAACAGTCTCTACCTCAAGGAGTCTATGGTCTATTAAGATCAGAATAAGCACACACATAACTGTAAAGGAGAAAGTTTTAGGTGTCATAAAAGAGAGAAAAAGTAAGATACGGGTAGGTCAGAGATGTTGAACAATCACTTCCAGCTGGTAAGATCAGAAAGAAATTGCTTTGATAAGGAACTGACATTTGAATCAGGAAGGGATCTGTGTAGAGGTAAAGAAAGGACATTGCAGTCAGAAGGAGCAGTGTGAGCAGATTCTTAGGGAAAAATACCTTACCCTTTGTAGTTAAGAAGCTGCAAAAGCATGATCCAAGTATGGCAGGCTGCAATTATAGTAAGGTATTAGTGATCAAAACGGGAAAAAAACAAACAGGAAAATGGTCAGGATTTTTAAAGTACTTAAGAAATTAGTTATAGAAAGAAATCAGTTTTAGTAAAAAATACCTGAGTCATCAGATTTTAACAAGATAACTGCTTTGTATTTTGCTTTGATAAAGAGAAAGTCATTATATTTCTCTTCTGTTGAAATAGATATTTAAGTCACAGCATATCTTATGAATACACCTTTTCTTTTTTAAAAGATTTTATTTATTTGAGAGAGAGAGAGAGAGCACAAGTGGGGTAGGGGGAGCAGAGGGGGAGGGAGAAACAGACTCCCTGATGAGCAGAGAGCCCCATGGGGGGCTCCATCCCAGGACGCTGAGTTCATGACCTGAGCTGAAGGCAGGCACTTAACCAACTGAGCCACCCAGGCGCCCCATGAATACATCTTTTCATACTTAGAGTACATCCACCAGCAAAAGATAGTTATTCATCAAAGGATATGCACAGTTTTTAAAGATTGCCAAAATGAAGTTACAGATTTATATGTTACTTGTAGCATGTGAAGGCCCACCTTTATAACATCCTCATTATCAATGAGTTTTACCTGTCTTTTTCGTTTTTTCTTGAAAAACTTTTAAAATAAATTTTATTTTGAAATAACTGTAGGTTCACAGGAAGTTGCAAAGAAAGTACAGACACAGAGAGGTCTCATGTACCCTTGACCTCCTATTTCCCCCATGGTTACATCTTACATAACTATAGCATAATATCAAAATAAGAAAATTGTCATTGGCACAATGTATATGTGTAGTTCGACGTGAATTTATCGCATGTGTAGATTTATATAACTTCCACCACAATCAAGATACAGAAAATTCCTTTATTAGGTTTAGTAATAGCTCTAGAAATTGAACTCATAACTTAAAAGAATTGAAAAACTTACTTTAGCAAGTCTTCTCTTATTTACCCCACCTCTATAAGCCTTAAGATTTTGCCTGTCATCTTATTTCTTCTCTATGTGTCTATTTTATCACCACAGATATCTCCCCACCACCATCCCTAACCCCTGGCAACCACTACTTTGTTCTTCATCTCTGTAATTTTATTATTTGAGACTCTCATGTAAATGGAATCCCACAGTATGCAAACTTTTGGGATTATTGTCTTTTTTCACTTCTTTTTGTCCCTGAAATCCATCCACGTTCTGTTATCAGCAGTCTGTTCCTTTTTATTGCTGAGTAATATTCTGCTCTACCATGTACCACTGTTTGGTTCACCATTCCCCTGCTGAGGGACATTTGGGTTGTGAAAGCTGCTATGAATAATCATGCACAGGATTTTGTATGTACTGATATTTTTAATTATGAAAAATTTAAAACATGCCCAAAGTGGAGAGAATAGCGTAGTCTTCAATGGTTGTCAATATTCTCCCATTCTTATTTCTTCTATCCTCTTCCCTCACACACCCACACTTGCATTCATATACCCCACACACATTTTTTCCTGGAGTATTATAATGTAAATCTCAGACATAATTTCCCTTTACCTGTAAATGCTACATATCTCTAACAGATAAGAACATTATTTTAAAAATTCATACCCCTAGTACCATTATCCTACCAAAGAACCAATAATTATTTTATATTATCTATTATTCACTTATTTGAATCCTGATCCAAATGAAGTGCACCCTTGCATTTGGTTGGTTTAGAACTCTTTTAATTTATACTATAACTGTCCCCTGCCCACAACTCTCTGATGCTATTTATTAGTTGAATAAAGTAGGTCATTTTCCTGTAACATTTCCCACATTCTTGATTTGGCTTAGTTGTATTCCTTCAGAATATGCTTGTTCCTCCATTCCCTGTGTCTCCTGCAACCTGGCTGGTAAGGTCTAGAGGTGTAATTAGATTTTTGTTAATAGTCCTACATAGCTGGTGCTGTTTAGTGCATCATGTGTGGAGGCACATAGTATGTCTGATTTTCACGCATTTAACGTTAAGATTGGTTCAGAGGGCTCTGCTGGTGTTAGCCTGATTGAGCCATTATACAGTTCTTCAGTAACATCTTTCCTAATGGTTTTAGCATTGATGATCATTTGTTTCCTTAGGGGCTACATAATGGTCATCATTTTTCTGTTTCTTCTGAGTTTATTAGGTGGAATTCCTTTATGAAGAATCATTTTCCTTCCTTAACTATTTGGTTAACTTGCAATGCAATTTGTACCAAAAAAGTGCACGATAAATGGTTCTTTCCTTTTATTATTTCCAAAATAATTAGTTTAGTGCCATCGCAACTTCCAAGGGTGACCAATGATTTTTTAGTAACATTTGAACTTAAATTTTTAGAGACCTATCCATTGCAGACTTAAAAAAAAAAATATTCAAATTGTCCTATCTTTGGTGAATGGGAACTCCTCCTGGGTCCTTTAGACACAACCCCAGTGGCCTTTGATAATGTCCTTGTTTATAGTAAAATAGAATGTTCCAAGTTCATCTTATACATTTCATGCCTCAGACCTCAAATTACCCATTTTTCCAAGGAGCTGTGGTTCCTTTTAGTGGAAAGTGGTATTTAGAGGCCACAATATGTCCTTGACTATTATTGCTTACTGGGCCTTCATTGTTTCTGGGCTCTTTCAGTAGGTAGATTATTTAAAAGAAAATAATCATGAGCTCATACTTGGTTTCAATTTAAATGTAAGATTATAGGGTTTCTTAATATAAAAATTTCCTTGGTTTTATTTTTTCTTAAGCTGAATTGCTTGGTTCCTAACAATATTGCTTTAACTACTTGTTTTAAAAATATTATTATTGGGGCACCTCGCTGGCTCAGTCGGTAGAACATGCAAACTCTTGGTCTTGAGGTTGTGAGTTCAAGCCCCATGTTGGGCCTACAGCAAAAAAAATATATTATTACTAGTCTTATGACTAACAATAAGACTAGTATTTAATGAAGACAGTCATAATACTGTGTTTTAAGGTCAGTTGGAGTAATTGTTTTCTCTTTGTGGTTATGACACCAGCTTCATATATAGCAAGGTTCATTTCTTTCAGTTGGCTTTCAGTTTTTATGAATTGATTTTTTTAGGGGCGCCTGGGTGGCTCAGTCGGTTGAGCGACTGACTCTTGCTTTCAGCTTGGGTCATGATCTCAGGGTCGTGAGGTGGAGCCCCGTGTTGGGCTCTATGCTCGGCATGGAGTCTGCTTGGGATTCTCTCTCTCCCTCTGCCCCTTCTGCTTATGTGTGCTCTCTCTCAAATAAACAAATCGTAAAAAAAAAAAAAAAAAAAAAAAAGAGTTGATTTTTAAGCATTTTAAAATGTATTTTTAATAACTTTGTTGAGATAAAACTCACATACCATACAATTCACCCTTAAGGTGTATATACAACTCAGCAGTTTTTAGTGTATTTACAAATATGTATAATCATCACCACAGTCAATTTTAGAACATTGTCATCTTAGTAAGATATCCCATACCTTTTAGCCATCATCCCCTGCCCCATCCCTTCGTTTCTTCCAGCCCTAGGCAACCACTAATTTATTTTTTCTCTCTAGAGATTTCCCCATTCTGGACAGTTCATGTGCATAGACTCATACAATATGTGGTCTTTTTTAACTGGCTTATTTTCCTGAGCATAATGTTTTTGAGGTTCTTCCATGTCTCTGTGATCCAAGGGGGGTTATTTCAGCCTCACCCCTGGGTTCTGGGATTTTCACAAAGGCATCTTATCTATGGATAGTTTCTCATTGGTCTTTTTGTGAGAGACTGAAGTTGGCAATCACCTATTCCACCGTGTTGGTGACATCACTTCCCATATTACCTTGTATCATTTTTACACATTACAGCTGATTTATTATCTTTCTCTGTTTAGTATGTCTTCTTTGCTTTTTCTAATTTCTTTTGGTATTTAGGAAGGTTTACTTTTTTTTTTTAGATTTTATTTATTTGACCGAGAGAGACACAGCGAAAGAGGGAACACAAGCAGGGGGAGCGGGAGAGGGAGAAGCAGGCTTCCTGCCGAGCAGGGAGCCCGATGCGGGGCTCGATCCCAGGACGCTGGGATCATGACCTGAGCTGAAAGCAGCCGCTTAACGGCTGAGCCACCCAGGCGCCCCTAGGAAGGTTTACTTTTATGTTTAGTAGTTTTTTGGTGTATAAACCCTTTAAAATGGCTACATTAGTAATTTGTTGCTGTATAATAAATTACCCCAAAATTAGTAGCTTGAAACAGTGAATATTAGTTTTCTCAGAACCTAGGTGTAGCTTATTAGTTGGGTGCCTCTTCCTCAGTGTCTGTTATGCATCTGTAGGCAAGCTGTTGGCTGGGCCTGTAGTCATCTAAAGGCTCAAATGGGGCTGGCAAATCTTCCTTCAAGCTCATTCAGAGGGTTGTTGGAAGGCCTCAGAAGACCCATTTCCAAGATGACTCATGTCATTGCTAGCAGGCTTGGTCCCTCACCACATGGGCCTCTCTGGAAGCTTTCTGAGTGTCTGCCCAATGTGGCAGCTAATGATCTGAGAGAGAGCCAGACGATACCCAAGATGGAACCAAGTCTCTTTATAACTAATCTCAGAAGCGACATCCATCACTTATGCTGTATTATATTTGTTAGACTACCTAAGGACAGCCCGCACTCAAGGGCAGGGGATTACACAAATACATGAGTGCTTGGAAACAGGCGTCACTGACTGCCATTGTATGGGCTTTCTGCTATAATTCCCATAAGCTCCTTTATTCTATCTGGTTAAATAGTTTGACTCCTACCTATTACTGATACAGGTATTAATGATCTTGTTCTACTTTTGACTTTATTTCTATTTTTTACTTTTCTTTTAAAATTGCATTCTTTCAACTTTGTCAGAAAATATGTTTAAATTCTATTTTCTCATGTCTTCAACTTCATTATTAAAATTAGCTCTACAATTAAATACATGAAATGTTCATTGTCAGTCCTCTTGCTGAGGTTCCCCAGTCACCTATTGGTTGGCTGAAGCCCATCCTCTAGTAGATTCCTCAGGAAGGGAACTTGTTTACAATTTTCCCTGAGCTTTTACATGTTCAAAACTCCCTTTCTGTAGCTTCAGTAATTGAGGGAGAGCTTGGCTATGTATAAAATCCTTGGCTCACACTTTTAAAAACTTTTGGAAAACAGGGCGCCTGGGTGGCTCAGTTGGTTAAGCGACTGCCTTCGGCTCAGGTCATGATCCTGGAGTCCCAGGATCGAGTCCCGCATCGGGCTCCCTGCTCAGCAGGGAGTCTGCTTCTCCCTCTGACCCTCTTCCCTCTCATGCTCTCTGTCTCTCATTCTCTCTGTCTCAAATAAATAAATAAAATCTTAAAAAAAAAAAATTTTTTTGGAAAACATTGTCTTCCATTTTCCCATTTCATAGGTTGCTTTTTCAAGGTCCAATGACATCTAATTCTCTTGCCCCTGTAAGTTATTTTACCTTTTGGCCTGGAGGCTATGCGGAGTTTAAAAATTTCTCTAAATGTCTAATAGTTGTGCTAAGATAGGGCTCAGAGTTGACCATCTGGGTCTGTTTTCATGGGCAGCTACCAGTTCCTTTTCATTATGTTTTCTTTTATTTCTGGAAACCTTTTTATTGGATGATAGTTTTAAATATTAGTTCCACTCCAGAACTTTATTTTTCTTCTTCATGGGCTCCAGTTATAGCGTGTTGGGTCTTCTTTTGACTGTCTGCTATTTCAATCATTTGTTCTCTGATTTTTTTTTTTTCTTTTTTAAACATTTCATATTCGTTTCCTTGGGTGTTTTACTGCTTTACTTCTGTGTACCTTACTACATTTTCATTCAGATCTGTTTTTCTTTTTGCACCTCTTTCCTCACTGTTTTGGTCTGGTAATGACTTATTGTCCTGTGAGCTTTTTAATGACTTTTATGGTTTTTTACTTGACATGGTATCCAAGCATTTTTAGTTTTTGTTTGTTTGTTTGTTTGTGTTTTTTGGGCACAGAGTTGGATAAACTAGCTGCCTATTACTGAAAACAGAAATCCCCACTTAGTCATAAATGGGCCTCCACAGTTGCAAGTGTCCTACTACAAGGCATAAGGAAGGATATGTAGAGGGGAGATGTCCTATCTCTTTGATTTGGAGATACGGAGTGGCTGTTAAACTTCAAAAATTCTGCAGAAACTTCCTCTTCCTTATCTTATCTCATTGCTACTTTTTTAGTCTCTGCCCAGCTTGAAGGCCTGAAGCCTTGCGTTTTTTCTGTTTGGAGGGTGTCATGAGAGAGAATTGTCAAATAAGTATAAAGTAGCAAACTATGAAGTGTATTTATTGAGCAGTGTTTATTTGTTAATCTGGGAGGATAAAAGTACCAAATGTAGGAACTACTTGTATTTTCAGGTCTTCCCTGAGCTCAGTCCAGAATCACTTGGTTTGTCTAAAAGGAATCCTAGACTTTGGGATAAGGCTAAAGCTGGACTAATTACATGGACTAGACTCCTCTAGTTAAGGCATTTGTTACAAGTATTTGATGTATTTTTGAAGATTAGTCTTTTCTAAACCTTTTGTATTCGAGAAAGCTTTAAAAAACTTGTGACCTGTATTCAGGAATTAACTGTATTTGTTCTAAAACCTTTTTTTTTTTTTTTTTCACTTCTAGGTGAATGAAGGAAATAACTAAAAATGACCAGTAGAAGACTCGAGGAGTCTATGGGGGCCGTTCAGATGGGGTTAGTCAGAATGCTGAAAGGATTCCAAAGCAAGGTTCTACCACCCTTGAGTCCAAGGGTCGTTACAAAAGAAGAAGCAAATCGAATGGTAATGTACCCGAGACTTTTAAGTGTAAAATACTTAATGCAGTCTCCTCAGGAGGATGACAGTGGCTACATGGCATTCTCAGAAATCAAACAGAGAATTACTGACTGATAATATCAATTTAGATAACATGGCAGCTTGCTGCAGAGCAGAGGTACCTCTTAAAAGCCCGAGAAGTTTTTGAAATTACATACCTCAGAGTAGAGACTTGAATTGCTTAAGTTAATCAGTTGAAGTAAGACTCTGCAAGGAAATTATTATGGTTTTCTAAATGTTAGGTTGAACCCTATGAGACTGTCATTTGTGTAGTACAAAAACAATGAGGTATCAGAATTTCATAGGGTTTGACCTCAACAGTATATTACCTGTTGCTTGGCAAGAGTTATTTCTGTTTACACATTTGTAGAACAGAGAGTATCAAAATGATGACTATATGGTATCAAGTAAAAATGCATTTTTCTCTGTCCTTTAAAATAAAACATATTTCTATTTTTAAAGAGTTATAATAACTTGGTGAGAACGGAATTATAAACTGCATGCTATAGAAAATATCAGTAACAATTTAGAGAGTTCGAGATAGTATTCACCAAATTTTAAAAACCAGTCTCAAGTTATGTTCTGAGAAGAAAAGTAAAACCTATCATCACTCTCTTTTGGGGTGGTTATCATTTCATATTTAAAGTAACTCCTGACTTTTTGCTTTTAAGACTTCATTATTTTTTTAAAAGATTTTATTTATTTATTTGAGATAGAGAGCACAAGGGAAGGCAGAGGGAGAAACAGACTCCCCGCTGAGCAGGGAGCCTGATGCGGGGCTCCATCCCAGGACCCTGAGATCACGACCTGAGCCGAAGGCAGATGCTTAACTGACTGAGCCACGCAGGCACCCCAAGACTTAATTATTTTTATTTATACTGTGACACAGCTGATACCTCTTAACGTTTTAGTACTGGGTTTCAATCAAAAAGAACCTAAAAAACCAAGTAAGAAGCAGCATTAGAAATATGCCTTCATTTATATGGATTCAATCACAGAAATTAATTCTGTAGGGATTTTGAAGAGCACTGATTTTAACCCAAGGTGAAATGAATCAGCTAAATTATATACCTCTGGATGTTTTAAAAATCTTGGTACATACTTAAGCATTATGTTGCTGTGAATGATTATCATCCCCTTGCATATAAAGTAAGCCCTGGAACATTCCAGAACAACAATAAGCAAATAATAGTGTCTGGTCCTGGGTAAATAAGCCTTGTTGAGTTATTTATTTAAATGATAGGTTACATTTTTTTCTCATAACATTAGAAAGTGTTAAAGCATTTTGTGTTCGTCTTTGGGTGTGTGAATATGAGTGGCTGCTGGATCTACTGATGGGCTTAGGGCTCTTTTAAAACAAGGTCAAAATGTGCTCCTGTGATTTCTAAGAAGTTCAAACTCATTCCTAAGCTGTGCAGTCACACTCCCTAGATCTTTCCGTTTCACAAGATTCCTCTTTAACCTCCTATTATAGCAGGAGAGCTAAACACCCAAATGCTTTGCTTGTATGTTGTAACTTCAGTTGAGAAGTAGAAGCATTTCACGTTCCTCAGCTCTGAAAACTAGAAGTGATTATGGAAGCAGAGTTGTATGCTCAGGTGCTTCTTCTGAGCGTAAATGTTAAGCTCTTTGGATATGTTCCTATGCAATTTCTTTCTTTTTTTTTCAATATTTTATTTATTTATTTGACAGAGAGAGATGGAACACAAGCAGGAGGAGTGGGAGAGGGAGAAATAGGCTCCCTGCTGAGCAGGGAGCCCGATGCAGGGCTCGATCCCAGAACCCTGGGATCATGACCCGAGCTGAAGGCAGATGTTTAACGACTGAGCCACCCAGGCACCCCTCCTGTGCAATTTCTTGACTCCCCACCCCCTGTTTCTTTTGTGTGATTTCTTCAAAATCACAAGGAAACTGCAACCACATGTCATTTGAAATTAGTGTGCAAAGAGCTTAAAAGTGCACAGGTACTTCTCTTGTATTATTTAGTTAATTTAAATATTTCATAAGGGAACTTAGTGGCATTCCAGAATTATCCTGAAAGCTGAAAACACATGCCATTCATTACTGGCACTCATGAAAACACTTTTCAGTATAACCATTTATGAATCTTCAGCTGTTTTGTTTTAAATTCTAGTTGACACCCTCGGAGTTCCTGAAGGAAATGTCCCTCACCACAGAGCAGAGACTGGCTAATACACGGTTGATGTGCCGACCACAGATCATCGAACTTTTAGATATGGGGGAAACAACGCATCAAAAGGTAGCTGCCTTCTGTCATACTTGCTTATGAGGCAGGCCCTGTAACTATGCGAGCATTCTAGAACAACAGGAACTAAGTAATGGTTATTGTTTCTGGGCTCATTCCTTATTGGGTTTGTGTCATATATTCTTGTTCTACTTCTGTTGATCTTGATATCTGTGATTTAATATGGAGAGAATTATAATTAATAAGTACAAATAACTTTTGACTAGTCACATTTCTTAGCTACTCCCGGACACTATTGTTTACAGATCAGGAGTAATTCAAAGGATTATAGTAGCCAAATCCAGTTAATTCATCTTCTTAACACAACAAGAAATCCCATTCTTCCCTGAGCTGTCATCACTAGAAACGGAGAAGGTGGAATTGTTTATTAAGGGAGGCATTTGTTGTCTGTTCTGGCTTACTTCCGATAACAAATGTATCCTTTTAGTCTCTAAAGAACAGTTATTTTAACCTGTTTCTATATTCTAATGTAAACCATGTATTCTGGGCTTTAGGAGCATATGATTATAAAATAAGGTCTTATTTCCTACTTTTAAATTAATTTCTTGAATTAGATGCTTTCCTTTTTATGTACAAATTATGGTGAACCTCCATCAGCCAAACTGATGGAGATCTGCCTCCTCTCAAAGGCTTCCCTGGGCTATTCCTGAGAGATTTTCAGAGATCTTTCCCATGTGATGAATGAATTCCTGAGGCTCTTTTGCTCTCACTATAGCCCCATTGCCTCCCCTGTGTAGAATCTCCACAAAATTTGCTCTTCCTCTGAATACTGCTAGCTTTCCTTATTGTTTCTTCTCTTCCTTGAGGGCAGCAACATGGCTTCTCCGGGTGCTAACTCATCCTGATCAAGAGCTATCTTGATACCTTTCCCATAGCGTAACTGAGACCAGGCTATGCATATTTTCCTGCATGTACCGCTTGTGTGTGTTTTAATGTATTTTGACCCCTGCTATGAAGGATGACAAAATTAGTATATTTTACTATATCTCATCATTTCTCTTCTTTCTTTCTCAACTCATTTGGTTATTTTTACTTTGTTTTTTGGAGTTTCATTAGTTCTTAGTTGGGCGACAGTCATCTTCCACCAATATCTTCAAGAAGAGCCTACAGATACTATACTTCCTTGGTTTTGTTTGACAATATTTGCCTGTTGCCTTTATGCTGAACTTCAGATTTGTTAGGTATAAAATTCTTGGGTCAGGCATTTTCCTCACTACCTTCTGGCTTTAATGGTAAGCAGAAATATGATTTATAATCATATGCAGAAGTATGATGAAGTCAACTTGATTTACCCCACTATAG
Organism: Neomonachus schauinslandi; assembly: GCF_002201575.2. NCBI lineage: Eukaryota > Metazoa > Chordata > Mammalia > Carnivora > Phocidae > Neomonachus > Neomonachus schauinslandi. The sequence goes on from NC_058418.1 coordinate 45,996,337, forward strand.
ATACATGAATCTTTTAGCTCTTATGCCCAAAGACTATTTATTCTAATTTAATATCCAGTAATTTTATTAGGATGTGAATAAACTTTTCCTGAGTTACTGTGTATCTTTAGTTTAGTTCTAGAAAGTTTTTCTTGAATTACCCAATATTCTTGCCATTTTTGGTTCTTTTCTTGAGGAATATCAGTTATGAACATGTTGGACCCTCTTTGTCTGCCCTTCTACATCTTGTATTCGCTCACCATCCATTTTTAATTTTCTGTTCATTTCCATTTCATTGTAATTATATCCACCAGGCTATCCTCTGTGTCCCTTACTTTGAGTTTTGTGTATATGTGTTTCTCTTTTAATTCATCCTTGAGCTTGACCAGTTAGGCACTTCTGAATTGTCTCACAGCATTTGACTCAGTGTCTCTTTTTTTTTTTTTTTTTTAAGATTTTATTTATTTGTTTGACAGAGAGAGAGACAGCGAGAGAGGGAACACAGGTAGGGGGAGAGAGAGAGGGAGAAGCAGGCTTCCCACTGAGCAGGGAGCCCGATGCGGGGCTTGATCCCAGGACCCTGGGATCATGACCTGAGCCGAAGGCAGTCAGTGTCTCTTTTTTGTAGGTACAAAATTTATTATTTATTTACTTGTAGCTCAGGTATCATATTCCTTTGATTTTCTTCCTACTTCACTGGTTGTTTTTTTCTTATTTTATTTTTTGGATCTCTCCCTGTTCCTGAACACTAAATTTTGGGGCTCCCCTGGACTTGGTCCTTGAAGTTGTTTCTCTTCTGAACTCATTCTTTAGGTGACCCCCTTCTAGGAGCAGGTTTTAAATTCTGCTTTTTTTTTTTTTTTTTAAAGATTTTATTTATTTATTTTGACAGAGAGAGGGAGACAGCGAGAGAGGGAACATAAGCAGGGGGGAATGGAAGAGGGAGAAGCAGGCTTCCTGCCGAGCAGGGAACCCGATGCGGGGCTCGATCCCAGGACCCTGGGATCATGACCTGAGCCGAAGGCAGACGCTTAACGACTGAGCCACCCAGGCGCCCCTAAATTCTACTTTTTAAATGATTACTTTCACAACCATTTCTCTTGGTATGGCCTGTCCTCTGAACTCTGGATCACATATTCAGCCCAGTGAATGCTTGGTAGCTCAGAATTGTGTTACCTTCCTTCCCTAAAAACATGATCTTTTCTCCTTTGTCTCCTCCATCTAGTATATAGTAACCCCCATTTATCTGTTTCCTCAGGCCAGAAACCTACCTTGGGATTATCTCTGATGCCTCTTTTTTTTCTTGCATCTTATATGAAATCCAATGACAAGTGCTATAAACTTCTGCTTTCACAAATATAGCTTTACTCAAACTGCTTCTCACCACCTGCACCAATACCCTCCCAGTTCAAGCCACCATCCTCTAGACTACTGAAATAGTCTCCCTGTTTCCATCTCATTGCCCCATCATCAATTCTGCACAAAAAGGAAAGAATGATTTTTAAAATGTAAATTAGAACATGTTACTTCCATGTGTAAAGCCATCCAACAGCTTCTTATTGCCCTCAGAGTTATAGGGTCCTGTGTCATCTAATCCTATTTCTCTCATAGACCTCTTTTTCTTCCACTCTTCCCTAGCTCATTCTCTTCTAGTTGTACCCGCCTCTTGTTGCTCTCCAAACACTCAATGATGATCTGCACCTCAGGGCCTTTGCACTTGCTATTCCTTCTAACTATAATGCTATTCTCTCAGATCTTTACAGGACTTGCTTAGATCTCTACTTGGATGTCTTTTCCTCAGAGAGGCCATCCCTTGACACCTATTGAAAAGAGCATACAACCTGCATTCACTCTGTCTCCTTGTTCTTTAGTTTTCTCCATAGCCAAATCACTGCCTGATCTCATTATTATACACTTCTTTATTTTTTTATCCATTTCCCCAAGAACGTCAGCTTCATGAGGGCAAGGGCTTTGTTGGCTTTGTTCACTACTGTGTGCTTAACATTTGGAAAATACTGGAAACTCAGTTAATTGGTATTTATTGAGTGAACACATGGATTTTTCATCACTTTGATTGCTTAGGTCCTCCCTGCCTCTTAATTATTTGCTTTGTGCTTTCAGATTTTTTCCATTATGTCTTTTGCATTTATAGGGAAACAGTGTAGCCAATATTTTCATTGCTTCATGGCAACTTTCCTGTTAACTGTTCTTCACTTGCCATTTTCTTAATTCCTTTGTTTTCCTTGAATTTTTTTTATAGATCTTGATTTATCATTACTATTATTGTTACCACTCATTTTTGGAGGAAAGAAGGACATTTTTCCTGGATTTGCGATCTGCAGGCAATTCCTGTTGAGGCAGGTCCTGGCAGTGTCCCAGACCAGCAGGCATCTTTCATGATTCTCAGCACAGCATTTTATGAAAGAGGATTGTGTTCGTGTGTTTATTTGGAAGGGGGCTGAGAGGAAGGAAGGAGGAATGAGCTGTGTTAGCCTTTCCCCAGAGTTGTGACTTGTGGGGACCTTTAGGATTCAGAGTCCTTTTCTTCTAGCCTGCCTCAGTGCCACACTGCTTCCTATAAACATGCAAATTTATGTGTTGCCCATTCAGCTCTGCCTTCCCTACTATTTCCTGTTGCCAGATGGCATACAGGGAATTTCATGTTGCCGTTCCTAGTATTCCAAACAGGAGTTGGTGGCTTTGCCTATCAGAATATGCCACCTGCTTTGGAGATCTGTATAGTGCAAGCCTTACCTGAGATCTGAAGTCGTGGACATTCTTGCCGGGCATCTTCTCTTAACCCTGGTTATTTGTGGCAGGAGGGTTGGCGAAGGGAGCTCAAGCTGCCAGTTACAACCTACACAGAGTCCATCTTGGAGTCTGTCATTTATGCTGAAATCCATTGTTTCCTTTGCACTATAAGGCCTCTGTCATATATCCAGTGATCCATATACAAGGATCTGTTTCTGGACTTTTCCACACCATTTGTCAGTTTATTCAAATCCAAAACACAGTATTTTAATTGCTATATATATATATATTCATCTCTCTATATATATTCATATCTGTAAATATGAATTATATATCTATAATAAAAACAGTGGCACAGGAAGGGTAGAGGGAGAGAGAGAATCTTAAGCAGGCCCCACGTCCAGTGCAGAGTCCATTGAGGGGCTTGATCTCACAACCCTGAGATCATGACCTGAACTGAAACCAAGAGTTGGACACTTAACCGACTGAACCACCCAGGTGCCCCACAAAACTACATTTAAAAAAATTTTTTTATTGTTATGTTAATCATCATACATTACATCATTAGTTTTAGATGTAGTGTTCCATAAAACTACATTTTTAAGTAAAATTTTTATTGAATGTGTGTGTGTGTATCATGAGCATATAGCTTGATGAATTTTAACAAAGTAAAGATACTCATATAACCACCACTCAGATGAAGGAATGTAAGCTTCAGCATTACCGGCATCCTAGAAGCTTTCTTCTAGGATGAAGAAGCTTTCTTATGCCCTTCCCAGTCATTACCTGTCCCTCTTCTCCAGAAGAACTGCTAATCATAGGTTTATTTTTCTTTTATTCAACCTTTATATAAGTGGAATACCACAGTATATACTCTTTAATTTCTGGCTAATTTAATTTAATATATTGTTTTGAAGATTTATGTTGTTGTGTATAGTGGTAGTTCACTCATTTTTATTGCTGTATAGTATTCCATTTTATGATTATACCACCAATTGTTATCCATTTTACTGTTGATGAGCATTTGTTTTTTCCACATTTTGGCTCTTATAAATGATGGTGTTATAAACACTCTTGTATATTTCTTTTAGTGCACATATATGCAGTATGGGCATATACATAAAAGTGGAATTCCTAAGTTATAGGCCATGCATACATGTCTCTTTAGTAGTAATTGCTAGTTTTCTAAAGTGTTTATACTATTATACTGCCATTAGCTGTGCAGCTGGAATTGCTAATACTTAAGTATTAAGTACTTGCTACTAATACTTAATATTGTCAGTCTCTTTAATTGAAATTATTCTATTGGGTGTATAGTGTAGTCACACTGTGGTTTAATTGCAGTTTCTTGATTTCTGATGAGGTTAAGCAACTTTTCATGTTTATTAGCCATTTGGATATCATCTTTTATAAGTCACATGTTTATGTGTTTTGTCCATTTCTTACTGATTTGTAAAAGTTCTTCATATATTCTAGAGACTAGTCCTTTATCAATTATGTGTATTACAAATAATCTCTCATTCTTTGAATTTCTTTTTCATTTCTTTTCTTTTTTAAAAAGATTTTATTTACTTATTTGACAGAGAGAGAGAGAGAGAGAGCAGGAACACAAGCAGGGGGAGTGGGAGAGGGAGAAGCAGGCTTCCCGCTGAGCAGGGAGCCCGATGTGGGGCTCGATCCCAGGACCCTGGGATCATGACCTGAGCCGAAGGCAGACGCTTAACGACTGAGCCACCCAGGCACCCCTTCTTTTTCATTTCTTAAAGGGCGTCTTTTGATGAACATGTTTTAAATTTCAATATGACAAAATTTACCAATCTTTTCATTTATGTTTTGTATTTTCTGTGCCCCATTAAAGAAAATTTTGCATTCTTCAACATTATGAAGATATTCCTCTTGGTTTTCTTCTGAAAATTTTCTTGTTTTACCTTTCATATTGAGAGCTTTGATTCACTTGGAATGGTGTGTGATAGGGGTTAAATTGATATTTTTCCTATGGAATATCCAGTTAACCCAACACTATTCATTAAAGAGAATGTATCTCTTCCCCAATGCTTGTTAGTGTTACCTTTGTCCATATATTTAAGAATATATATATTTAAGAATATATCAAGTGTCCATATATTTAAGAATTTGTTTCTGGGCTTTTAAATCTGGTACATTTGTTTTTAGGATAAATCTTACGCTAATACTTCACTATTTTAATTACTCTGATAAGTAACAGTATGTGATATGTAATAATATAAGTCTTGCTACCTGATGAAGCAAGTCATCCTATCTTGTTCTTTAAATGTATCTTGTTTATTCTTGGTCCTTTGCTTTTACATATACATTTTATAATCAGCTTTTTAATTTCCAAAAAAAATTTCTACATGGTTTTTTTAATTGGATTACATTGAATTTTTGATCAGTTAAGAGAGTATTTGACATCCTTAAAATACTGTCTTTCAATTCATGAACATGGTATATTCCCGTATTTATGTAGGTCATCTTTAATTCCTCTCAAGAATATCTTGTAGTTTTCCTGGATAAAGGTCTTACATATCTTTCATTAGATTTATTCCTATGTATTTTATGTTTGGGATGCTATTTTAAATGGTATTGTTTATAAATTTCATTTCCTAAATGTTCTTTGCTAGTACATAGAAATGGAATTGATTTTTGCTTGTTGCCCTTGTACTCAGTGACCTTGATAAGTAACTCTTTTTTTATTAAAGATTTTTATTTATTTATATGAGAGAGAGCATGAGAGGGGGGAGGGTCAGAGGGAGAAGCAGGACTCGATCCTGGGACTCCAGGGTCAGGACCTGAGCCAAAGGCAGTCGCTTAACCAACTGAACCACCCAGGTGCCCCGATAAGCAACTTATTAATTCTAATAGCTTATCTATAGTTTATTTTGAATTTTCTAAATAAGCAGTTTTTTTTCTTCTGGGGAAAATGACAATTTTGTTTCTTTTTAATCAATTTCTAGTGTTAAAACAACTTTGAATTTCTGAGATAAACCCAGTTTGGTCATGATGTGTTATCCTTTTTATATATTGTGGGTTTCAGTTGGCTAATGTTTTGTTCCTTTTTAAAAACATTCTATTGTATATAACTAAGATTAGCCTATAGTTTTCCTTTCTCCCACTGTCTTTCTTAGTTATATGGAAGTTGTGCTAACATCATCGAGTTGGGAGACATTAATATTTTTTTCTTTCCTTTGGCAGAGTTTCTATAATATTTGTGCTGCATCTTTAAGTGTTTGCTAGAATTTGCTTGTAAAGTTATTTGGGCTGGGGTTTTCCCTATCAAAAGTTTTTACTTACAGATTCAATTTACTAGTTATAGAACTACTCATATTTTCTATTTCTTCTTGTGCTAGTTTTGATAAATTGTACTTTCTTAGGATTTGTACTTTTTAATCTAAATTTTCACATTTCTTGACATAATATCCATTTATTATCTTTTCAGTTAGTTCGGTTTCTATTGTAATGTCCCTATTTTCATTCTTTTTATTGGCTCTTTGTGCCTTTTGCCTTGTTTTCTTGATCATACTCTCTAGGTATTTTATCAGTTTTGTTAGTCTTTAAAGACTTGACTTTGGCTTTGTTGATTCTGTAGTTACTTTCTATTTTATGAATTTTTATTGTTTTTGTTATGTCATTTTTTCCATTTGTTTGGATTTTATTTGTTTTTTATGTTTTCTATTGCTTTTCTAAATTATTGAGATGGATGCTTACATCTTCATTTTGCAAACCATACTAAGGTGCCCCAGGGTGCAACTGTGTACTCACAGAGCATCATGGAATATTCTAAAATTTTAAGGAAACATGGCAGTACTCAAAACCTGTTGGATTCTACCCAAGCTAATAGCTTGAGATAATTCATAGTTTTGACATTAGCTCATACTGTCTTATTAAGCTCTTCAGTGCCTCCACGCAGATATTTGTTGATAGAGTTTTTCTCGTTATTTTCATAGGGAAATCATGACCTTATTCACCATTGCTGTAAATGGAAGTTTTGGGTTGATGTTCTAATTAGCCTATATTTTTTAAACTGAGGACCAAATCTTCTACTTTCTTTTGTATTAAACAAGTTGTTCACAATAACTTTAGTACTTATAACAATTATTGCTTATAGTAGTTACACCTTCCTGAGTGTTTTGTATGTTTTTTTAGTATTAACATCCATATGTCTATGTAGTATTTTCGTATATTCCCCTGTCATTTCTGCCACTGCATAGCTATATAATGAATTTACTCTTTCAATGTAGTTTTCAGGAGTTGACCTGGATCAGGCATTATTCCAGCCTTTTCCATCAGAAATTGTGTTTCAGAACTATACTCCCTGTGAAGTCTATGAAGTTCCACTCATTTTGAGGAATAATGACAAAGTGAGTATGTTTGTTGGATGTAACTTTCATGGATATATAAGAAGGGATTAAATAAAATGGGATCCCATAGGATCTTAGATAAATTCTTTAACTTGAGAGACCTAGAAAAATAGATAAAAACTTGCCCTTTGACTTTAAGCTCAATGAAGACAAGACTATGTTGATTTATTCATATGTGTTCAGACCCAGGTCAGTGCCCACCAAATGGTCAACTCCCAACATGTGCAGTTACATTTTGTTGAGTAAAATATTAGCTAGGTAAATGTCACAATTTTTTTTAAAGATTTATTTATTTATTTTAGAGAGGGAGAGAGTGAGTGGGGAGCGGGGTGGGCAGAGAGAGAGAGCTTTAAGCAGACTCTGCTCTAAGCATGGAGCCCAACTCGGGGCTCGATCTCATGACCCCAAGATCCTGACAGAAGCTGAAACCAAGAATTGGCTCCTTAACTGACTGAGCCACCCAGGTGCCCCAAATGTCGTGAAATTCTTATGTGTGACCAGTTTAGCTAGGTTTTCATTCAAGACGGGGTGAAACATATATTCGTGTTTTCTGCATTAGAGCCACCATTTCCCCAAATGAAGGTATAAACTCTATCATATCAATTGCTGTTGTTGAGCCAAATTATTGATACTTTACAAATTGTATTTTTTATTTTTTAAAGATTTTATTTATTTGACAGAGAGAAACACAGCGAGAGAGGGAATACAAGCAGGGGGAGTGGGAGAGGGAGAAGCAGGCTTCCCGTGGAGCAGGGAGCCCGATGTGGGGCTCGATCCCAAGACTCCGAGATCATGACCTGAGCCGAAGGCAGACGCTTAACAACTGAGCCACCCAGGCGCCCCACAAATTGCATTTCTAAAAAAACTTCAAAAAAAATGGAGCTCCCTTTCCCCTATTTCTTTCTCCTCCCTTCTACCATAGATAGCCTTCAGATTTTTGTCTACCCGTCATTTTGGACAGCTTCTCCCACTGTCTGTACCTCGTCCTTTTGTGGTTGCAACTGAGAGTTTCTTCTCCATCCGTATGCCTTTTTTTCCCTAGAGATAAATTATGGTTTACTTCAAGAAAAGGTATTAAGTGCCTGAAGATTTCCTTGATATCTAACAACAATGGAAGAAAGAATAATGTGGGAAGTCAGCATGAAGCACAGTTAAGTGTGAAAAGTAATCAGATGGGGAGGAAGGCATCTGAGAGATGCTGAACTTCAGATGTGAAGGCAAGTAGGAATACCTAAGGAGTTCAAGAATGTGGAGACAAAAATTCTAGCTATAAGAAAAAAGGGAAAATAAATGAAGACTATGCAAGAATACTTTTAGTTATATTTGGTACAGTCACTCATTAAAGGAATCAGTGATGCCTTTCAGAGATCAATGGGGTGATTTAGTGACAACAAAGTCAGACTCTGGAGAAAATGGTATATTTAGTTCTTGGCTACAGGAGTGTTAGCAAGAGAAGCTCAAGGGACAGAAGTTAAAAGGGTAGGCAGAGAGAAGAAAAAGAATCTTGAGATGCTCAGAATTATGCCCCTAGACCTCAAGAAGAGATGTTACATAGACATTAGGACTCTCTCTTTTCATATAGTCTGCCAACCAATTTCCTTTGTCACTTCCAGTTCTCTTTTTCCCTTTCTCCATGACTTTTTCCACTCTTGCTCAGGTATTTTAAGGCTGTTAAATACAGAGAGGAGCGGGCGCCTGGGTGGCTCAGTTGGTTAAGCGACTGCCTTCGGCTCAGGTCATGATCCTGGAGTCCCTGGATCGAGTCCCGCATCGGGCTCCCTGCTCGGCAGGGAGCCTGCTTCTCCCTCTGACCCTCCCCCCTCTCATGTGCTCTCTCTCTCTCATTCTCTCTGTCTCAAATAAATAAATAAATAAAAATCTTTAAAAAAAAAAAAATACAGAGAGGAGCTAGCCCAAGGGATACTTTGACCACTCCTCCTTGGCCCTAAATAAGAAATGATTGCCAGTAGGTATATATGGGCAAGTAAAGGGTATAGGGCATGTGTAAGTTTTGTCTGCCAAGGGGCACTAAGTTTTCATGGAAAACCCAACACCTCTTGGTTCGATGCTGCTACAGCTACATTGTTGGACCTCATGAAAGGAGGGTCCCCATCCAGGGAAAGTCCAGCTACCAAAAAGCAGATTGATTTCTCTAGCCTAGGCAGCCTTATTCTTGGGTGAGTTACTCTAAGGACCCTTGTACTGGATGGCTGATATAATCCTGCTTTTCTGCTTCCTTACTTCATGGACTCATAAATAACTGCTGGGATAGATATAGGGCACAGAGAAATGCTTTCTATGCTATTTACCATTGGCTTGCTTCCTCATTGGCACTGAATGCAAAAGACAGAGCCTGTTTGGTCATTTCTCTGTCTCTTAAACAACACAAGGTGAGAGTAAGCTATGAACTCTCTACAAGCCACAACTGGATTCTACTTAGGATCTCATTATTAGCACCCAGACTCCAGAGTCAGACTAATCTGGTAGATTCCAGCTGAGCTGTCTCCCAGCTACAGACCTTGGGTAAGTCACTTCACTTCCCTGGGCCATGGTGATACTGTTAGTACCCATTTCAATCGACTGTTTGGAATATTAAATGAAATAATGAATGTAAAGTATTCAGCTCAGTGCCTGTCACATAGGAAGCACTAAACCATTATTATTGTTATTATTATGACTATTACTAGTGTTGCTGGTATTTTCCTTTTTGGTTTTTAATCCATAATTCTGCTCTTACCAGAACTGTTCCCAGCAAGCTTCTACAGTGTTGTTCTGTCCATCATAAATGACACTGCGCCTTCCCCTTACCAGCAAAGCCAGTTGGACTCCTATCAGATTCACACACGTCTTTTCCTTACCTCCCTGCTCTCTAGTCTTAAGATCTGTCTGAATTCTCTCTCTGCATTTCTTCTTCCTTTGCCCATCTGGGTTTCAGATTTGAGAGGTTATGTGGGTTCTTTTGTCTTCATTTTGCACCTGAGGCTTCTCGGTCACCCTTAACTATAGTTCACTTTCTTTAGCCCCCTTTCAGTCTTCAAAAAAAAAATATCTTTTCCCTTTCCTTGTGTCCCTGGAATCTCCACCCCCATTCTCTTCACAATTGTATGTCTTTTATTGCTTAGACTGTCTTAGATAAGCAGAGATACGTACCCTGGGCAAGGCAAGCAGGGCAGAGGAGGACTTGAAGAGAAGGAAACGGTTTGAAGCCGCTCTGACACTGGCCTCCAGACCCTGGACTGCTTGCTCTTTGTTCTTGCTCACAATGGTGTCTCCTGAGGACAGTGCTCCAGACGGAAGGTGGAGTTAGGCTGGGACTTGGTGAAGCTGTGGCACTGAGGACAAGTGTCCTGTTCCCCATCTGTAGAAGGGGGCTTATAATGAAGCTCCGAGGTTATTGAGAGGATTAAGCGGCACATCATGTACAGTGGATGGTCCATAGCAGGCGTGCAGGAATTGTGGTTTCTTCTCCCAGAGCACTTCTCAGACATTGGGAAATCCAGCTTACCTCCGCTGTGTGCGTGGGGTTTTAGCTCATCAAGCAGTTCCTCTTTGAACATAATCACATTTATTTATTAGGATTTTATTTACTTGACACACACAGAGAGAGAGAGCACAAGCAGGGGGAGCGGCAGGCAGAGGCAGAGGGAGAAGCAGACTCCCCGCTGTGTAGAGAGCCGGATGCGGGACTTGATCCCAGAACCCTGGGATCATGACCTGAGCTGAAGGCAGATGCTTAACCTACCGAGCCACCCAGGTGCCCCGAAGATAGTCACATTTAAGTGATAAAATGAACAAAGGCTTGCAATAACAATAAAATGAATAATAATTTTAATAAAAATTAAAGCTCAAATGCACCGAGTGAGTCATCTCCTCTCCCAGTTGAGGAAACGGAAGTTAAGCCTTGACCAAGGTCATGCATGGCGCATGAGAAGTAGACAGAGATTTCCTGGTGGACGACCAAGCCCATGCTTTTGCTTCTGCTTTTTCACAGGCAGAATGTCCACCATGGTGTGTTTTCCTTGCAGATTCCAAGGATGGTCAAAGTTGTTGAGGAAAGTTCACCTTACTTTAAAGTCATCAGCCCCAAAGATTCTGGCCACAAAGTCGCTCCAGGAGTGCCATCCATATTCCGAATCCTCTTCACTCCAGAGGAGAACAAGGTAAGAAATGGGTTGAATACTTGTCACTAGCAGGTTGTAACTCTGAACTTTTATGGAGGTGGTGCTGGTGTTGGTAGTGTTGTTGTCAGTGGTGGTGTTGGGGGGGTTGGTATTGGTGTCAATGGTGTTAGTGGTGGTGGTGGTTAGAGGAGCAGTAAGGGTGGCTCAGAGGAGGGGCTTGTGCACCCCTGGGAATGAGGGAGGAATTGTCAAACAGAGCTGAGGGCTTCCATGAGCTGCAAGTAGCCAGGGTATAAAGAAGGCTTATCCTTCTGGATGCCTCCCCACACCCCCTCGCCTACCTCAGCATATTTATATTCGACTATGAGCCAGAGGGTCACCGAAAAAGGAACAGGTGTGCTCCAGATACAGTGAGTCGAGGCAGAGTATAAAGATTATGGCTTCTTGGGAAGTTTGGGATCTTAGTTGCATCCCTCCTCCCTGAATTCTAACAAGTTTAAAAATGAGACCCAAGATCCAAGTATTGATCACGGTGTCAGTCTCATTAATGGCAAAGAATGTGGCCAGTACCTAAGGCCCGGAGAGGGCCACCTCCCGCTCCCCAGCTGGCCCTGAAGGGCTGACATCCGATCACTCCGCCAAAGCACAGGCGGACCAGCTAGAGTCCAGAGCAGAGACCTGCCCAGTCCGCTCAGCTCTGTCTGCACCTCGGCAGGCCAGAAAGAGCCCAAGTTCAAAAATGGGCCATTTCCCCTCTGCACCGGTCCATTCTCAAACCCTTCTCAGTTGTAGAAATTCCAGTTCCTCCTGGAAGGAAGGACCAGCTAAGGGGGACTGCGGATGGAGGCTTCCTCCCCAGCCCTTTTCCAGGAGTACAAAATTGTGGGTTGAGTTTTCTTCTCTGTGGGCCCAAGTGGGGACTTGTGGAGAGGAGGAAAGGGGTTTTACCAGCATAATTGAAGGAGTGAGAACAAAAACAAGGCTCAAATAAGCAGAACAAAATGTCAGGTTATATATAATGTTAACAGTGTGTGCTTATCTGTATTGTGCCATTAGGGTTGGAATCACAAAAGCATGTTAGAGACAGAAAGAACTAGCTTTGAATCTCTGCTTCTTCATCACTAATACGTGTCAGCCACTGTTAATGCCCTTACTAGTATTCCTGCTACTGTTCCTTCTTTCCTGGAGAGCAGCGATAGAGAATACACGGTGGTCTGCCAAGCATGTATCACCCTAGGAAGTGGGTAGAAATTCTACTGTAATGATGCTGCTGTTACAGTTTTACTGTCTATTTCTTGGGTTGTGTTTACGGACCTGTAATTTTGCCTGCGGTCCTATTGAAATAAATGAAAAGGTAAATAGCTCCAGAACCAGTGAGGGGCTTTTTTTTTTTTTTTACATTTTTATTGTTATGTTAATTACCATACATTACATCATTAGTTTTTGATGTAGTGTTCCATGATTCATTGTTTGCATATAACACCCCGTGCTCCACGTGCCCTCTTTAATACCCATCACCAGGCTAACCCATCCTCCCACCCCCCCTCCCCTCTAGAACCCTCAGTTTGTTTCTCAGAGTCCATCGTCTCTCATGGTTTGTCTCCCCCTCCAATTTCCTCCTCTTCATTCTTCCCCTCCTGCTATCTTCTTCTTTTTTTTTTTTAACATATAATGTATTATTTGTTTCAGAGGTACAGATCTGTAATTCAACAGTCTTGCACAATTCACAGCACTCACCATAGCACATACCCTCCCCAGTGTCCATCACCCAGCCACCCCATCCCTCCCACCCCCCCCACTCCAGCAACCCTCAGTTTGTTTCCTGAGATTAAGAATTCAGTGAGGGGCTTTTGATGTTGCTGTTGTTGTTCTCTTACCAAAGTCCTTGTTTTTTTCTTGAAGCTCTGTATCTGAATACTATCTGTGAAGAGATTGGCATCTGAATTTAGTTTGGGTGTCAAATTCCTACACTGTCATTTTGATAAGAAGCCTTTGTGCAGCTTGAAATATAAAGCTTGCTGGATTTGAGGAGTTGGAGTTCCTTACTTTTTTTTCTGTGCTGGAGAAAATATGTCTTCTGTTGGATACATATTGTTCTACCTGTAGGTAGTCTGGCTGAGAAATGAACACACCGAAGTTTCTGAGGAAGTGGAATGTTCTATATTTGTGACAAGCGTGTGGGTTATATGGATGAATTCATTTGTCAAAATTGTACATTTAATATTTATGCTTTCTAATATATCTAAATTCTACCTTAAAAACTATAAAATATAATAATAACAATGGAAGGAGGGACTGGATGGAGATACTGATGAAGCCAGGAGGGCAGAGTGTGAATACTTGTTGAAGCTGGGTGGCGTGTGCATGGGGTTTGTTATACTCTTTTGTTTTCTTTGTGTATGTTTTTAACTTTCCCTAATCAAAAGCTAAAAGAGAAAGATTTTATTGCTGCTTATCTATACAGCAAATAAATAATCAAAATATATGTTAGGTATGTTTGTATTTACTGTATAAATGTGAAATGCTAACATTCCTATTGAGGTTATTACTTGGCTATATTTTGTGGCTGCTTTTCTTACTCCTCGCTTTTGTATCCCTCTTACCTTTCCATTTCACTAACACTGCCTGTCTATTAGCAAGCCCCTAATTTAAAAAAAAATTAGGTTGAAGTTTGCTTGACTGTTTCTTCTAAGTATTTGAAAGTTATCAAAGGCTACCTGAATGTAGGAGGAGGCGAGTGAGAACAATCGCTACCTATGAGAAATTTAAGTAGCCAATTTTGGATACAGTAAGATTTTTCTGTTGGATTTGGACTCCAGGCTATAATATAATTTACAGAATGTTTTTCTAAAATACAGTGATTTCTCCTCTTGCTGGCTTGTCTAAGACTGTTGGTGGGAATTTGGGGAAGCTCCTGCTGCTAGTTCTGGTCCCCCTTTTCGGCCAAGATGCTGTTGCACGTCCACCATCAGCAGGGTCCCTTCTCAGGAGCTTGTGCTGGTCGTCTGGGCATCTGCAGTCACTCAGTGCTGGAAAGCCATGCACAGAGTGACCAGCTCGGATTAGTCATGCTGTCGTAGTGCTGCTCCAGCTTGTGCCAGAGGAGCCAGGTTTATTTTAGGGGAAATAGAAGTCAGTCTTTTCACCGCGTCACTTTCTCTTCGGTTGGCCAAATTGATAGCCAACGTACGTACATATTTTTCTTCCTTATCCCCTGCTGATCTGAGCACACTCCATTCTCATTTACCCTCCTCACATCTGGAGGGCGAGATATGTAAATTGCAGCATGCCACAGCTTAATAAGCCAGTTCCCTTTCAATTGGATTTTCAGCACCCATGTATATTAGCATGTCGAAGATGATAATGTAATTTACATTTTTCCCTGTCATCTTTTAATCTGGATTCCTGGGGTTTTAACTTGTTAAGAATGCGAAGTGCCCAGATAACAGGTGCAGCAAATACACTCTGGCTTTACTTACCTCTTCTTGTCACACAGACTTTTAAAAAAACGATTGGATATCTTATTAATCTAATAATCCTGGTGTATGTCAGTGTGGTAGAAATACAATAGTGTTCTCATAACACTGTAAAATTCTGGAGCCTCGCACTTTCCCTGACCTCTTGAATTTGTATCTTTACTATTAAAAGGAGGATGAAAAATATTAGGCTTTTGTAGGAAAGCAAAACTGGGTGCTTCCTTAGACTTAAGAAGGCATCTCTTTACTGTAGAATTGTCATATGGATATGACTGTGGTGGTTTAAAGAGCAATTTTATTGCTCAGTTATGTTTTAAGAAAATCTATAACTTGTTGTCAAAAGAGTTTTCCTGGTTTGCTACTATGAAATTTAAAAATTGTGGTCCAAGAAGACTAGAAAAACGTTAACGTATTTTATGCTATTTAGATGTATGGTGATAATGAATTATATTGCCAGCATTTTTAATTAAAGTGTAGATGCCATAAAATTTTCCACAATCAACCATTTTTGTTGGCAAAAACTGTGGTAGGGATTTTGTCTTCTTCCTGCCTGCAATTAGCCCTCCCTAAGTCTGTCTGGGTCACCCCTGTCACCCCAGTGCCTAGCACAGTGCCTGACAAATAAGAAGCATGTGGTAAATATTTGTAGAGTAATGTAAGTAAGTAAAAGTTAACCTCAAGAAAATCTAAGGAGGTTTCTTCAACTCGAGGATGGCCTACAGATGATAAAAGCAAAAGCATATAAAAAGGGCTCAAATATCTTTTTGTGCCATGAATGTATTAGACGTTCACCTTTTCTTATTTCTCTCCATTTTATGTCATATCTTCAGTGAGTCTCTGTCACTACTGTTTAGCATTCCAGACTTGGTAAATATCATTTTATAATAAAGCTAACAAGGATGTTGGGATTTCTCTTTGTGAAGAGCTCTTGATAGTTTAGTACCCAGATAAAGATATTAAAAATGAGTAATATTCTTTCATTCGCTCTGGGCCAGGACCAGTTCTATGAGCCAGGACCCACTGGAGAACAAGCTTTGGCCTTCACGGAGATTATGTTCCTCAGTGAATAACAAGCAAATATATAATTTAATGTCAGCTACTGACATGGTAGAGAATAGAGAGTGATGGGCTCCTGTTTCTTTTCAGTACGGAGATCGGGGAGACTTCTGTGATGAGGTAACATTGAGTGGAGAACCAAATCAAGCTTGACAGCAGGGTGAGGGAAGTGCAGGGAAGTATGTGGTGGAAGTGGAGGTACCCGCTGGAAAATGGTAGGAAAGGAGGTTGCAGAGGGCGAGCTCATGAAGGGTCTTAGAAGTCCTGCAAAGTAGGGTAGGAAGCCACCGGAAAGTATAAAAAAATTCTTTGATTACGGAAGCTTGCACCCTAGGTAGAACCAGAGTGAACCATCATCACCCAGATTTCCAAGTTAGCAGCACATGACCAGTCTTGCTTCATCTATCCTGCTCCTGCTCAGAGGGTTTTGTACTAAGTCCCATCCATCGTATTATTTCATCTGTAAATACTTTGTTATTTGTCTCTGAAAGATAAGGACCTCTTAAAGTTAACATAACCACAATACTGTTATACCTAAAAAATTACGGTAACTCCCCAGTATCATCAAATGTCCAGTCGGTATTCACATCTTCCCACTTGAGAGACATATATATAAAAGATAAATGTAAGTATTTTTCAGGGTCCAAACAAAGTGCTGAGTGCATCCCCATCAGGTTCTGTAGAATGGTCCTCTGTCCCCTCCATTTCCTATAAACTGGTAGTTCGATCTAGAGGCTTGATTAGATTCATATTTGATTTTGGGGGTGGTATGAATTCTTAGGTGGTTGGTACTTCTATTGTATTACATCAAGAGGCACAAAAATGTCTGTCATTCTGTTTTGTTTTTGTAATGATTCAATGAGGATCCTGAGGTGCAGCTCATACAGGAAAGATAGGATACATACTGCATCATTTTCCTTTACCTACCATGGTGGGTTTTGATTAGGAATGACATCTCTGCCTTGCATTTTTTTTCTTCTTTCTTTTTTTTTTTTAGATTTTATTTATTCATTTGAGAGAGAGACAGAGCGTAAGCAGAGGGAGAGGCAGAGGGAGAAAGAGAAGCAGACTCCCCACTGAGCTGGGAGCCCTGACACGGGGCTCGATCCCAGGACCTGGAGATCATGAGCTGAGCCACCCACGCACCCCTCTGCCTTGCATTTTGAAATCAGCCTTGTTGCTGCACAGCGGATAGACTGAAGGGAGCGTGAGGTGTAACAGACAGCTGCCCACCCTTAACATCCGTTTTCTCTTTCTTCATTGGTAAGATCATCCCAAATTGGGATTGGATTCACTGCTGCCTGAAAGAAAAGATTGCACTTACCCAGCCTCCTTTGCAGCTAAGTGTGTCTGTGTGTTTGCCAGAGATGTGAGCAGGACTTCTAAGTGTGTACTTGACGAAAGCTGATTCAGCATGCAGGTGCTTTGTTTTGCCCTTCTGCCTTTTCCTTTTGGCCTATAGCCTGGCTGTAGGAAATAGCTGGCAACCCAAGAATTACTCTACTGCATGGGGTGACACTGAGGATAGGTGCAGTGTGCTAGAATGGCAGAGCAAGAATTTAGGAATTTGAGTCTCTGGGGACACTGTGGAGCCACCACACCAATCCAGCCTGCCTACTTCTGGACTGGTTTATGGGAGAGAAATAAACTTCTGTTTGTCTAAGTTGCTCTGATTTTGTTCTTTTCCGTATTATATGTAGCAGAACCGAATCCCGAATAATACAGAGGTGAGAGGCTATTATAATAGTTGGGGTAAAAGATGAGGATGATTTGGACTAGGATAGTGACAGTGATGGTGTGAGAAATAGGGGGATGAAGGATACACGTTTTTATGGTAGAGCTGTCAGGATTTGCTAATGGATTGGATAAAGGGTGTGAGAAAGGAGTCTGGTTTAACTCATAGTATTTTGGCCAGCAAATGACTGAATGGTGGCACCGCTTACTGAGATAGGGAGAAGTGGCGGGAAAGCAGGTTTGTGAGGCTGGGTGGGAGTAAAGCAGGGAATCAGGAGGATTCAGGGAATCTGGTGTTCATACGTTAAGTTGGACCTTCCCTTTAGACATCCAAGTGAAAATACCAAATAGGCAGTTGGACACAATTATCTGTGGCAAAAGGGAGATGTTGGCTAGAGACAAATATTTGAAAATCATGTAAAAAGATGATCCTTTCCACCAAGGGGTTGATGAACTGATGTTAAGAGTGAGTGTGCATAGAGAAGAGGTTGGGGAAAGGAGGAAGTTCCTGCAGAAAATAATACTAAGAAGGGGTGGTCATGAAGTAGGAGGAAAACCAGAAGATTTATAGTGCTCTGGAATCCCAAATGGATACAGTATTTCAAAAGGAGGGAGAGATCAACTTTGGGTGATGTCCAAAGCTATGAAGAGTAGAATAAAATAGGATGTGGAATTAGCCACTGGATTTGTCAAAGCCATTAGTGACCTTGGCAGGAAGAGTTTCTGTGGAATGTTGTGTACAGAAGCCTAATGGGATGGGTTGAGGAGAGAATGGACAGCAAGGAGGTAGTGATATTGAGTGTAAGTAACACCTGTGAGCAGTTTTGCTGTCAAGGGTAATTGGAAAAATGGGGCAGTAGCTAGAGGTGGATGTTGGGCTCAAAGGTAGATTATTTAATATTTATATACTGTTGTGTGAATATTCAGTAAAGAGGGAAAACTGATGCTTCAGGAAAATCCTGGAGTGAGCTGAAAGGATTGAGATCTACTGTACAAGGACAGGGGTTGAAGGCAGAGTAGATGGGTATAGGTATAGGTGGATTAGTAGATCCAGGGGTAACTTGGAAAACAAAAAGTTACAGAGGAAATTAATTACCTTAAGTGTATAATTTCTACATGAATCATGAAGTAACCACATTATCACTGTACACTACAGATAAAAGTGGTCAAAATAAATTTGGAAGTCTCGGGTCTCTTTTCATGCCGAAGGTCAGAGGTCATTCTCTTTGAATAGACAGGGAAATGTAGCTGCCCCCAGGAAACTGAGAACCCAGCTGAGTCATATGAAGAATCAGAGTGGTAGAGGATAAGACCCACCATGCCTGACCAGTCTCGTTTTCAAACTGACTAGGACTTCAGAACTGATTCTTCCTTTTCGAGGGATGAATTTCAGATTGAGACAATCATATTTAGTAAATACTTCAAGTGGTTAGGGAATCTATAACATTTTCCAGGGACACCAACTATTAAATTCACTGAGTCCTGATCAAACCTAGTTCTAGTTGTACTCTGTGTTAGCCATTCTTCCATCAGGTTTAGGAGTGGAGGAAAGGCAGAGGGAGGATTGTGACGGTCTAACCACACTGGTCTAACCACGCTTCCCATTGATGATGCCTGGAGGGTCATTGGCTGCAGGAAAGAACACCATCTTCCTTTGCCTGAGACTGTGAAGGACAGAATTATTGCCATGTTTGCTCTCTATCATGGAGCTAATATAAAATCAAGATTCATTCTTTTCACTCCTCAGAAAGTCAAATCTGCCATTTTCATATTCTGCTGCTCTGTTTTTCAAAGTTTGGGGGCTAGGTGTGTTGGAAGGAAAGCTAACGGACAAAAAGTAGACTGGATGTTTTGTCTGGAGAGCATTATTATAAAGGATAACATTTTAGGATAGATAGTAATTCACGGCTAAGTCTCTCATAGTAGAGGGGAAAGAGCTTGGAGTAAATATTCTGTCTCTGAACGGTGACCTGATTGTTCTTAATCTAAATACAGTGGAAAGGGAGTATATAAACTAAAGTAATTGCTTAGCTTGAAGGCTAACAGAGCCTCCCCAGGCATTACATCTGAATTAATTGTAAGCCAGTAGGGCAATATATAATTGTATATTACATAATCTAATATAGTCATATTAAATATAGAACTTCAGACACTAGAATACATTTTTGTGGAATTTATTTAAAGAATTTCTTCATATTCTTTTATGAGTATGTGAATTGATTATGAAAAAATATGCAATTCAGATCGAACTTTGAATCTTCCTCATATGGAAATTTGAAAAGGTTTGACAACATCTCAGAGTATTTCATTTAGTCTCCTAAACTATTTTAAGCTGCCTTCAATATCTTAAAAAAGAGCAGAGAATATGTAAATATAGAATAAAATAAGACAAATTACTTTGGGATCACCTCTCATTCTGGATTCAGCAGCATCTTTTGTTCTTTCTCTCAAAGCCTCTGTTAATATTAAGTTTCCGTATGTGCCAGAAGCTTTCCGGTTCCTAATTCCCAACAAAACCTTTGCTTGCTGGGTTTGATCCACTAAGAAAAAATGAAAACAGTACTTATCTCTTTAGGATTCTGATGAATTCAGACTTGGTGAGTTCTGTGGGATTTTCTAGGATCAAGTATACTTAATACAATTTGTACTCCCTTATGTGTGATTAGCATAATTTTTGAGCCTGGCATTACCATCTAGAAACCAGAATCAGTTGAAGAGCTAAGAGTCCAACAACTCTGAATACATTTTGAAGGTCAGTCCTACAGGATAGCCTAGGAAATTGAGAAATAGAGTGATCAAGAATGCCTCATTCCAGGGTTTTAAATCCAGGCCACTGGAACAGTGGTGATGCTGGTACCAAGATGGGGAGGCAGTGGGGGAACAGATGGAGGGTGGCGGGAGGGCCATGAGCAGGACCCCCAATGGCATTGTGGAGCCTTTGTGGGCATGGGAAAAGGGCTCCCCCTCTGGGCTGATGCAGCTGGAGCCAGCAGAGTGGGCTGGATTTCGGCCCCTATTCCTTGTCCATCTCTGCCCAGCTGTAGGGCAGTGGCATCGATCGGCTTGTCTCCAGTGAGGTGCTGACTGGGCAACTGGTATGAGTCTGGAGTTCAGGGAGACAGAGAGACTCCAGGTGCACAAGGCGCTGTCCTGTGAGCATTCCTGTCGAGTTTATCTTTATATATGTGTTACCTTGCATATTAGATGTGTTTTATTTACTTTTTCATTATCTCTGCCATTATGTAAGCTTGAAGTGATGATAATAATACAACAAGATAATTTCAGAAAGCAACAAGGGCTTTGAAGGAAATAAAACATGGTAAAGTGATAATGTTGGAAGGGACTGCTTTTGGTTAGTACAACCAAGGAGGCCTTCCTGAGGAGATGACCTTTGGAAGGAAACCTGAACAGCAAAAGGAGCCAGTCAGGCAAGACCTAGGAATCTGGAGTGTTCCTGGCAAGGAGAATGTATGTAGTGCAAAGGTAAAGGTCTTACGGTAGGAATAAGTAATAAAAACTAATGAACAGTATTCATGAAATTTATTAAAATTGAGTTGTTGGACTCTTAGCTCTTCAACTGATTCAAGTGATCCATGTCTCGTTTTCTGCTTCAGTGTATTCGCACACCCAGCTCAGTACCTGGTACCTGCACACTTAATAAATATGATTGAGTAAATAACCTAATCGGGGAGACCATTGCTTTATCCTGGTCCTGTGGGTTCCATGAGATTGAGTGCATAGCCGGGTTTATATGTCAATCTATGTGTCAGACATTCCCATTCCCACTCTATACCTAAAGGCCAAAGAGAGTTTTTCTAAAACCTCCACCTTTTAATACCATTTACTACATGATTGCTGAAAGGAAATTTAAGTTCCAAGAGGACTTTACATTTACCAATGTTGCCTTGCAGCTAAATGCTGGGAAAATTTAAAACAAAACAAAATTTCATAGCAACTTCTGAGCTTCTGGTCTGTTCTTGAGGGGACTATTAATACTTTCTTTTTATATCTAGTTTTGTTTGTTGGTGAGAATTCCATTTTTACTTTTTCTTTGGTATATTGAGGATGAGAGTTCTACTTTTCTATCTCATGAAGTGATACGAAGGGTGACGTAATTCAGCATTTTGTTGCATTTAAACCTAAGACTGGGGAAGATACATGTCTTGGACCTCAGCATTTTTATGTAGAATGGTCAGTGATGGCTTTGCACAAGAGATGAGGTTTAAACTGGGCTATGTATCAGTTTGTTATTTTATATAGTAACAGACTACCCCCAAACCCATTGACTTCAAATAATTAACATTATTGCTCACAAGACTGGTTCAGCTGGTCTTGACTGGGCCCACTCATGTGTTGGGCCAGCAATTCTGCTCATCTTGTTTGGGCTCTCTCACATATCTGGGGATGTAGGCTGGCCTGGCATAGTCCTGGCTGGGACATTTGGACTCTCATCCTGCAGTACGCTGGACAACGTTTATTCATATGGCAGTGGCAGGGTTCCAAGAGCAAGACTGAAAATGCCCAAGGCTTCCTGAGGCCTCAGCTTGAAACTGGCATAGCATAATTTCTACCACATTCCATTGGTCAAAGCATGAGATGGAGAAATAGACTCTACTCATAATGGAGAAGGTGCAAGTCATAATGCTAAGAGAATGGGCTTAGAGAGACCATAAAGTGGAGCTATTAATCTCATGGCTTGAAGGATGAATAGGGTTCAGAAGGAGGATGTGAAGGAACTAGTGTGAACGTCGTCTGATCTAAAGAAAAATGTGCCTTGACTGGCCCTCATCCCACCTCCCTAATATCTGGAAAACACATGAAGCATAAACTTCTCCACTGACTGGTGGGTTTTAACACTTGAACTGTTCTCTTTCTCTCAGAAAAGAGTGTCTCACTGAAAGCACATCTATAATGGTCTTGAAGAGCTTTCACAGAATACATTAGGTTGTTTTGCAAGACACCTGGCCAATGGCCATTTTTCTTGCACAGTTACCTTGATCATGTTGGCATCTCCACAAATAATGATTGTACCCTTCTCTTGTAGGATTATGCCCATATGTTGACCTGTATAACTGAAAGAGAAAAGTTCATTGTACCCATCAAAGCTAGAGGTGCACGAGCCATCCTAGATTTTCCTGACATGCTGGATTTTTCCACTTGCCCTGTCAAATACAGCACTCAGAAGATTCTGCTGGTACGAAACATTGGCAACAAAGATGCTGTGTTTCACATGAAAACTCATAGGTATGCATTCCTTCAGTTCTTGTTTTTGATTGATTATAGCTAAATCTAGTCAGCACAAGTAATTTGCTAGAATAGCAGGCAGGGTAGAATTCCTTGTTACGGTCTTCAGCTGCAAGGCTGAGAGACCTCACCGATGTAGGGCAGACTTCCTCTTCAGTCCAAGAGGAAACTAAAATTCAAGGTGACCTTAGAGTCACCTTGGGTTTGGGTGTGGGTGGTTTTCTGAAACGCTGATACAAATCTTTTTATTTAGCATTGAGAATTGCCCATGGAAATCTATTAATAAATATATGTTTTGACTGAGAATTTTATAACTGGCTGTATCAGTTTTCTATGCTAATGTAACAAATTCGCATAAACTTACTGGATTAGAGCAACAGAATTTCTTTTCTGATATTTCAGTAGACCAGAAACCTCACCGGGCCAAAATTAAAGTGTTGGTGGGGCTGTGTTTTTTTCTGGGGGCTTCAGGGAGAATCCATTTCTTTGCCCTTTCCAGCTTCCAGGGGCCACCCACATTCTTTGGCTCATGTGTCACATTCCTTGGCTGAAAAAATGGGGAAAAGTGTAGTAATCACTTCATAGGGTTGTTGTAAGGAATAAATGAATGAATAAATGTAACCTGGCTGGCTCGTCGGTAGAGCATGTAACACTCGATCTCAGGGTCCTGAGTGCAAGCCCCACATTGGGTGTAGATTTTACTTTATTTTTATTTTTTTTTTAAATTTTATTTTTATTTATTTATTTGAGAGAGACAGAGAGAGGGAGAGCAGAGGGAGAGTGAGAAAGGGAGAAGCAGGCTCCCTGCTAAGCAGGGAGCCCGATGAGGGACTCGGTCCCAGGACCTCAAGGTCATGACCCGAGCCGAAGGCAGACGTTTAACCGACTGAGCCACCCAGGCACCCCAGATTTTGCTTTAAAAATAAGTAAATAAATAAACTGCTGGTACTATATAAAGTGCTATATAACAAGTGGGGTTTTTTGTTGTTGTTTGTTTCTTCACATGAATTGCCAGTGTGGTAGGCAGAATGATGGCTCCCCAAGTATGTCTGTGTCCTAATCCCCAGAACCTGTGAATTTGTAAAATTACGTGGCAAAGGGGTATTCGGGCTGTAGATGTAATTAAGGTTTCTAATCAGCTGACCTTAAAATGGGGAGATTATCCTGGATTATGTGGGTGGGCCCAGTGTAATCACAAGGGTCCTTTAAAATAGAAGAGGGAGTTGGGGCGCCTGGGTGACTCAGTCAATTAAGCATCTGCCTTCAGCTCGGGTCATGATCTCAGGGTCCTTGGAGCGAGTCCCGCATCAGGCTCCTGCTCAGTGGGGAGCCTGCTTCTCCCTCTGCCTGCTGCGCCCCCTGCTTGTGCTCTCTCTCTCTCTGTCAAGTTAATAAAATCTTTGAAAAGAAATAGAAGAGGGAGGCAGAAGAGTTCAGAGTGATGAGATGTGAGTAGAGCTCAACCTGCATTGGCTGTGAAGATGAGAAGACTGAGTCATAGAGAGTTTGTATTAAGTTGCTAAAGAGCACAGAGTAGTAAGTGAAGGAGCAGGAATTTATTCTGATTATTTATGGAGTAGCTACAGCATGGCAGACACCAAAGATGATCAGACAGTCCTTGCTCTCAAGGAACTCCCTTACTAGACAGGCAAGAACGATTGTCACGGGGCATGTGAATGGCGGTTGATCAGTGGTGCCATAACAAGAATGACCAGCTTGGGAAGACAGGAAGCAAGGTCAAGTTCTTTTCTATGACTTTTTAAGAAGTAGTGTGTGTATTGGTCTGGATTGTGAACTCATTTTGAAAAGGGCATTATCTGTGGAATTCTTTGGAGGTTTAAGGGCACATCTCTCCAGAAAGGATTAGCATTTGCTTCTGCTTGGCTTCTAAAGGTTAGACTCTGTAGACTTCTCTTCTGGTAATTTCTTGGCTTAGAGGTTCCTGGACTGATAATGTATATTCAGACAAACCTGCATGAGACACATGTCCAAAGTTATGAATTCTCTAGAGAAACTTTGTTTCCCTCACTTAAAACCAAGACAGACATTTTCCCTCGTGCTAATGGGAGAATGTTTCTGTAGTCCTTTAAGTTTCCTGGGTATATATGGGGATTTGCTTACTAGTCCCCTGACGTGACAATCCCAAGGTGTTTTCTCCTGCTCCAGCAGGGCTATGAAAACCCAAGCTTCAGGGTTATTGAGAATCCAGGGCAGGCCTAGCATTAGCTCAGTGGCTCACTGCTCTGGCTCTTAGCTTTGTCTTTCCTTTTAAATCCTGTAGATTTGCCTTTTTTTTTTTTTTTTAATGCATGCTCAGCTGCACATTTATCTAAGTTATATTTTATCCAGTCTTTCTAGGTATTTTCAGGTTACCTGTTCTGCCATATTGTAGGTGGTAGGGCTGCCAGTGATATGAGTGGAGGGCATATCCCTTAGAGGGGAATTTGTATTTAGTCTTTACAGGAATGTCCCAGGAGTATCACTATCTCTGAACAGTTTCATGTAGATCTAAGTTTATGTCTGGATTCCTATTTCTCTTGACTGAAAAACTGCTTTTAATATTTCTTGTAGCACAGGTCTATTGGAAATTCTCTCCATTTTGTCCATTTGAAACAAAGCATTTTGCCTTCATTTTTGAAAAATATTTTCTCTACAGCTTAGAATTCTGGGTTGACAGTTCTGTGTACACGTAATTTTTTTCAGGAGAATAAAGATGGCATTTCATTGTCTTTCGGCTTACATTTTTCTTGTGAGATCTCTGCCAAAACTCTTTGTTCCTCTAGATGTAATTATGTCTTTTTCTTGGGCTGCCTTTAAGATTTGTCTTTATATTTGGTTTTTAGTAATTCGAATAAGCTATGTCTAGGCATGGGTTTTGTTTTTGTCTTGTTTGGTTTTTGTTTTAAGGATTTTGTTTGGCTTTTGTTTAGTTTGGGTTTCCGTCCTGCACAAGGTTCCATGCTTCCTAGATCTTTCGTTATTTTTAGAAAATCTTAGCCATTGTCTCTTCAAACACTTCTGTTCCATTCTCTCTCACTGTTCCTTCTGCCTGTAGGGAAGTTCTGTCTGCCACAAGTAAAGCAGTCTGCACCTTTCCCTCTCCCCTGGGGGGGGGGGGATTGTCCATCTTTAGATTTCAGGCGTCTTGTTTGCTCTGCAATGTCTGCTTTCTAATTGGTTCAAGAAAAGTTATGATTTTATGTTTACCAGGCTTTTTTTTCATTGTTAGGGTGGGCAACCTCTTTCTAGCTTTCTGCATCCCAGGCAGAAGCAAGACCCCTTGAACTCATTTAGCTAAATCAACTAGCAAAGGCAAAGTTCTTTTGAAGATAAGTGTTTTTTGACCGCCTTCGTCGTCTCCTGGTGAGATTCACGTAGTTTGATTGAAGGAGGAAGAAGCAGGTTAAGTGGCTCACTGTGCCTTAAGAAAGAACAAATCTTTTTCGATTAAAAAAAGGCCTCCCACAACCACTTTCCATAATACACATTAAAAACTTCCTGTTATACTTGTATTTTTCGTCTGAAAAAGAAAATCCACTTAAGGTGGAAAAACAAGGGCAGGCAGCATATCTTCCTGGACTGTGGCTGAATCTTAAAAGCTACATAGAAATGGCAATTTATTATATACTACATTCATACAAAAGTGAAGTAAAATCACTTCATAGATTTCATAGTGTGAAGTTGCAGGAAAAGATCTAAAACTTTTGCGATCTGTGTAACTATGAATGTGAATCATTTTCTCCTAATTAGAAATACTTCCAAGGTAAAACGGTGAGCCAACTCAAGGACTAGCCAGGAATCATAAAGACATTAGAAACTCTAGTCCAACATTCCCATTTTACAGATGAAGGAAATAAGACCTGAGAAGGGAAATGACTTATCCAAGTTCCCTTAATGAGTTAACAGCAAAACCTGGATTAGAACAAACATGGGCCAGTTCTGGGCTTACTTACCCTCCGATCCACTCCTTGCCTTTCCCAGGCTCCATTCAGTATCTCTGGGCGGTTAGCTTTCCTAGCTGCCTCAGCCGAATTCCAGCTGAGTTTGACCACTAGGGGACCAGTTAACCTGCTTCCTTCTTCAATCAAACTATGTGCATCTTACCAGGAGATTGAAGAGGAGCAAGGAGCCAGGGCATTTCCCCTCCTCTCTGACTTCAGCAGAGGCCCCGGCAGAGGCTCTATCTCCTCTCTGGTTCTGATTGATTACTGTCGGCCTAGCCTAGCCTGCCATGGTTCCAACTTCTGCCAGGTTCCCAGAATCTGGTAACACTTCCACCTCGTCTTCTCTCCAGCCCAGGGGTGAGAATTGCTAACTGCTTTTACTAATCCCTGAGCGATTTCATCATCTTAAATTGGGCTTCTCATCTCTCTCGTCTTCTGTATAATCAATCTCTCAATTCAATTCCCTGTTTGCAAATCTTTTTGCTTTCCTGTTTAGGTATAGTATCTATTCATGATATAGTAGTTTTTTGTTCTTTCCACAAAATGCATGTTTTCTAACAATGCCATCAATTCTTTGAGTGACCCCAAATCCTTCCAGTAAATCCCTTTTCTGTTTAAGTTCACCAAAGTTGGTTTCTGTTGTTTGCAACTGAGAACCCTGCTGGCTACAATGAGAAAGGATGTCATTGAACTTGTGGTCACGTTGTATTGAATCAGAATCTTGGGGGAGATGCCCTGACAAGCGTCCATTCTAAAAAAATGCACAGGTGATTGTGTTGCCCCCACAGGGGTGAGGACCAGTCTTTCAGTTAATATGATTGCCAACATGGTAGAGCAATGGATATACTGTGAGATTTTGAAGTAAAAAACCCAGGGTCTGCTCTTATTCTGATCACTTTAAGAGTCAATACACAGAAACAATATCTCAGAGAAAATTATTTAAAAAACACATCATATTCTTTTCATTGAAATAACGATTGAATTAATGGTTAGGTTTTTAAGTGGTTAGGTTCATATAAATTATAAAAAATAAAATGTTCTTTATATGTCTGGTGTCCCCATTAGAATGTGAGTTTCTCAAATGCAGGGGTTGTATCTATTTTCATTTTTATTTTCCCAGCATCAAATATAGTGCCTAGAAGAAATAAGTGCTCAATAAATGTTTATAGGATGCCTAACCAACAGTATATCACAAGGCAAAGCTACAACTATAAACATGTACAATAATTTAAAATAAAAAAATTCTCCTAGTACTATAAAATAGGCATAATGTTTTTATGCTAATAAAAGGAGTTGCAGTGTGCTATAAAATATACAGAGAACATAAACCATTACTCTTCAAGTTTATTGCAAATTTGACCTGAAACTCTAGTAGGTACCAGAATAATTCTGACTATTAAATTAGGATTAATTTTGGAAGGTGAAATAGAAAAGGTTAAGAAGCAATCTCAAAATCCAAAACCTCATGTCAGGAATCAGTTAATAAGAAAGATTGTCTGAAGAAAACATACTAATATTAAATTCCATATTTAATATAACAGAGCCAGTATTTAACCTTCTGCTAAAATATCGATTCGTAAGGATGGAAGAGTTTTAGTTATCAAGAGCAGTTTATAGTGGATTGAACAAAAACTCAAAATCTTTCTTGTGGCTCATGATTTTTCATGAACCCAAGTTCCCTCCCTAATCAAGCATTTGGTATTAATGAGGATATTATATCAAAACCAAACATTTTGGTAGACAGAGCCAGCCTTATACCCTTGAGAAACAATGCCTTTTAACTCTTTGTTAAGAATATTTTCTGATACTTGATATTTTCTGGCCAGTTGAGCCTGTCTGCCTGTAGTAAAATGAAGTACAAAATCAAATTATAGACAATGTTTAAGTGCCAGAACTTAACACACTCTACCCAATTAACATCTGATTTATTGAGAAAGCTTAGGCAGTTCTAAGTAGCAATGATTGTCCTAGGTGGTTTTTTTGACTACTGAAGAAATTTAGTGTAATATAAACCCAACAGTGAGCACGACAGAAAAGTATCTGTTACATCTGTATAGAATTTGGATTTCTGGAGGTCCTAGAGAAGGGTCTCTTTGTCCATAGAAAATTAGCTTAGGTTCTACCATGCAATACTATCCAATTCATTTCAAAACTCTTCTTTTTGCCACCAAGAAATGTTTGAAAAGAAAATGGAAGCACCATGTAGGAAGAAAAAGAAAAAATATTAGGACCTAGGGAGGCAAAGATAGAAGAAAATATTAGAACATTGTTCCCAAAGTCAGGAAACTGGGCCCAGTTCTCAGTTCTTAAGATTCTTACTGCTGCCATCAGGGAGGAAGGAACTTTTAAGACTATGAGACTTATTTTGGATCACTTACCTCCATCCCAGGAAGCAGAGATTCTTCAGATACTAAAAGTCTGCTCCTTTTCTGTTCCACCATGATGTTATGAAGATTACTTAATGATTACAGATATTTTTATTTCCCTCTGAAAATTGGTTGTAATTCAATCCACAACCTCTTCTGAGAGGCTTCTGTGAGTAAAGAACTGTGCGTGGAGTGAGAGACACAAAGATGCATCTAATCAGGTGGCTTCCATGTTCAGGGGTGGTTTGGGTAGGCAGAAAGAACTTGAACTTGCAGGCCGGCTTCCAACCCCACTCCACCGCTACCTAGCTGGGTAACTTTGGGCCAGTCGCTTGCCCTTTTAGGGCATCTGTTTTCTCATATCTAAAGTGCAAATAACAACACCTCCTTTTTTCAGGTTCTTCCCAGGATTAAGAGGATTGGTGTACGTAAGGTCTCAGTGTAGTTAGTGCCTGGTATGGAGCCCATGCTCATGGCAGCTTATTTGCTTTCCCTTTCCTGTCGTCTCCTGAGTCTATAGCTATCAACAGGAGCAGGCATGAAAACTAACTATAGCACAAGGTGAACTGAAGTGAGAAGTAAAAGCAAAGTTATAGTTATATATAATAAATATATAATAGTTATATATAATCCAGGAAGATTCTAGTTAAGAGGTATCTTTGAGTCTAGGCAGTGATAAGTGACTTTGGAGGAAATATGACCTATGGAAAATGGTAAGTATTCTTGTGTGACCCTAGCAGTTGGGGAATGTCTGTGTAGGGGGCACAGTCTGGTTGGAAGGAAGAGAGTGGGTGCAGTGCTAGGCGAGGTTATGGTGAAGGGAGCAGAGCCCTCCCACCCTGTCCCTCCCCAGCCTGATTTGGAATGTGACAGATAACATGGGACATTTGGACAGATGTATGTGTTTAATGAAAATGCAAAATCTAGTTGGGAGCAGATTGTGTGGAACCTCAAATGCCTAGGACTTTGAACTTTTTTACGTAGATTATGAGGACCACTGAAGGTGTTGAAGTAGAGATGGATGTGTTATGACCTGTAGATGTTCTTTTTATAGTATCCCTAGAGCAGTGTGAAAGCTTGAGAGGAGAATAATAAAAACTTGAACTCATCTAAACACCCAAGATCATCCTCAGGCTCATCATCCATCTAGAGGATGCCAGTGACGGAGATAGCAGAAATAATAATAAACATTAGTTTAGCACTTCCTACGTGCCAGGCTTTATTCTAAGCAGTTTACCTGTATCGGCTTCTTTAGTCCTCCCTGGTGTCCTTACCCTCATCTTACAGACCAGGAGATTGAAGGGTCAGTGACTCGCCCCAGGGTCATGGCAGAGCTGAGTTTTGAACTTTTTCAGTTGGCTTCAGGCTAGTGCCCACTACTCCATAGAACCTCTACAGCAATGCCTGGGGTTCACTGGAGGATTGGTGCTATAGGTGTGGGAAAAGCACAAAGGAATGGGAAAATAAAGAAGTGAAAGTAGAGGGAGAGCCAAATAGAGAGCCCCAGAGAAAGTTTCCCGTGGTGGGAAGCATTGCAGTGAAGATCTCAGGGACCACCCCGTGCTACCCTTGCCATAGCTCTGTACCCTCACAGAAGGAAGCTTAGGCTTTCGGACATTAAGTTCATTATCTAAGGGAAGATTTCAGGGATGAAACTAAAAAACAGTTGTGATAGAAGTAAATAACCAGAAACAACTTAGCCTGCCAGATACATTGTACAACGCATTACTTTGGAAAAATAGCAATTTAGAGAAGTGAAATGGACCATGAAAATAATTAAATGGGCTGGGTTTTCTATTTAGAAGGAAGAACTCTAAGTTATTTAAGGTACCTCAGGATCAGATCCAGCTTCTCTCTTGCCACTTCCTTCCAGGGAAATTAAATGAAACGATTTCCTGTTCCCAAATCCACCCTATCACCCCATCATGTCTATGTGCCCAAGTTCTATTTTCAAGGCACAGAACTTGTCCCCAGTTTGCCTTTCTAAATGCTCTCCACTGATTTCCAGCTTGCTGTCACCCGGGAGGCTGACCTGTATGACAAAGGCTTCTGGTTGGGTTCAGCCAATGGGAGTCCCAGCAGGTGATCAGACAGGAGGATGTGAAGTTAGGGCACTCTCCCCCATAGTGTCTTCCCCGTGAGGCCATCTGGGCTGTCTCTCTTGACTAAAGCTCCTTGCTCCTCATATAGCAGCATTCTCGTAGGACTCCTACAAGTTTCAAAACCACTCCTTCTTCTCCTTGGCCTTTTGAGCCTAGAGGTCATAATGGCTTTACTGTTTATAACCCTGGGGGATTGTATCATTTGTAGTCCCCCTTACCCCCCTGTTAAGTAGACCCTTTGTTAAACTGCCCTCAAGTTACCGTCATGTGATTGTGTGATCTTTTGGGACTCTGATATAGTTTTCCATTACAAAACCTTCTCTTCATTGAACTGTCACAAAACTTGATTTTTATCCCTCAGAAGGCATTTATCTTTTGCAGATTACAGTATTTGCATACATGTTTTAAGGCCGACCACTGGAATCCCTCCATGAATGTTAAAAGGAGGCTGAATGGCAAGGGCACACACAAGAACGTTACCTTATCATTTTAAGTTTCTCTTACACTTACAGATCTCGTACTGCTATTTTAACCTTAAAACCAAAGTTCTTTCACATCAGGGGGGAAAGTGTACTTTACTTCTGAATCACCAAATTGTGGTGTTGGTTCTGAGCTTTGCTGCAGCCCAAGAACCCCCATGTCTCCTCACACGAGTCAGGAACGTGCTCTGATAGTGTGTCTCACCATGTGCTGCAGGCCTTTCTCTGTGGAGTCACCTGCCGGAACGCTTAACGTGGGGGAGTCCATGCAGCTGGAGGTGGAGTTTGAGCCACAGACTGTGGGCAGCCACAGCGAAAGACTTACCGTGCATTATGACACAGGTATGCGTGATTCTTTGTTGAAAGTTCTACGTGTTAAGAAAGGTCAGGATGGAAAATGTGGGGAAGCAAAATGGGAAATGGTTACTTTGGCTGCATTAAAGTAAGCTAAGATCCACAAGGTAAAGAACCAAAGAATGAATGTCTCCCACAGAAATAATGTTGAGCCAGATGTAAATCCCACCAGACTGGTTTCTCCAGAAATACAGCTCTCAGGAAGGAAACTACACCCTGAAGTCACACCAGTAGCTTAATGTTATTTAATATGTAATGAAACCTGAAGGTAACTGAATACCCCATGGGTTTTCCACTTGATTTATTACTGCATTTGTCTCACGTTTAAAAAATGTAAACCCCAGTTCGGAATGTTCTCCTGTGTGCTGACCAGTCTATGTAAGATCAAGTTGCCTTAATCCTTAGAATGTGTAACATCTTACTTAAATGTAGTTCTGTGTCTATTGCCTCCAGCATTTTCTTGAAGGCCACAGTCTGCATAATCATGAAAACTATACATTGTTTTTGCCAATATTTAATTTATGGTCATGTATGCTGCACGTAGATTATGCAAGTCTCCAAAGTTGGTTGTTAAATTAATATTTTATTTTGGCAATGGTAATGCCAAAATTAATATTTTAACATTGCCATTTATTATTTCATGATTTATTATTTCATGATTTTTCTCATTTCCTGCTCCATTCTTTTTTACTCATTCATGTTTATTGACACAGATTATCTGCATCAGAAGGGCATTGTAGGCAGAAAACACAAGTGCACAGCCAGGGGAAGAGGAGCAAACGGGATTAGGTCACAGTTCAGCGTTTTTAGCTTTGTGGATACATATCTGAGCAGGACAGTTCAAGTCCTTGCCTAAGGACCCGTGGTGAAGTGGTCCAAGTTCCACGTTGCCCAGCGTAACAACAATGCATATCCAGTGGTCCGACCTATGTATCTTATCTTTTAGTTTAGGTCAGAATTCACTGGCTGCTAGCAAGGCAAACCTAGCCTGAACTAGCTTAAGCAAAAAGGGGAAAGTTTTGACCCATATAATTCAACTGAGGAAGGTAAAAAGCATAGCTTATAACACATCAAGAACGTGCATTTTTCCAGAGTAGTTGTGCCATTTTACACTCCCACCAATAAAGCCTGAGACTTCCAGTTGCTTCACATCCTTGCTGATAAACGCAGTGTTGTCTTTTTTTTAAATTTTATTTTACTATATTATGTTAATCACCATACACTACATTGTTAGTTTTTGATGTAGTGCAGTGTTGTCTTTTTTTTTCTGCTACTGATGTGGGAAACAAAGGTAGAAAAAAAATTATTAAATTTCCTTACTACCTACAGCCCATTGACAAGTTCTTGAAACAGGCAGAGTGACCTTCCTCTAGGGACTCAGCTGCCTGGATGTTAATACTTTGCTAAAGGCAAAAGGCAATCCTAACATAACACCCTCCCCCCCGCCCCCGACCCCAAGTAAGTCTAATTTAACATATAAAAATTCCTTTGAAAACTTCCTTTATCTCTAAAACCTCCAAGATATGTTTTGGCAATCATCCCCCAAGCATATGGCCCACTGATATACATCTGAAGGGTCTCATGACTAAGGTTTTATTAGATGGTAATAAATGAGCTTTTCCCAACAATAGCTAGCCCTCTCAGGATCCTGGAAGCCTTGCTTCCAAAATTCCTTAGAGACTTAATGCTATCCCTAACCCCCTCCCATCTTGAAAGTATATAATGGGCCCCTCCTCATGACCCCATTGCTGCTCTTTCTGCCCACGGGTCCTGTCCCCGTGCTTTAATAAAATCACCTTTTTGCACCAACGACGTCTCAAGAATTCTTTCTTGGCCAACGGTTTCGAACCCTAACTTCGTCTTTCCTACATCACTACTACATAGTATTGTCTTGTTCATTTTAGACATACTAGTAGCGTAAAGCTATGTCTTCTAGTGGTTTTAGTTTTCATCTAATGATTAATTATGTTGAGCACCTTTTCCTGTGCTTACTGGCCATTCATATATCTTTTTTAATGAAGTGTCTGTTCAAGTCTTTTGCTCATTTTTTATTGAGTTGTTTTTTTCTTCTATTAATTGGTAAGAGTATTTTATAACTTGGTATTCTGAATACTAATCATTTGTCAGATATATGTATTGTTAATATGTTCTTCCAGTCTGTAGCTTGCCTTTTCATTTCCTTCATATTTCTTGATCAGCAGAAATTTTTAATTTTTGTAAATGTTGACATTATCAATGTTTTTCCTTTAACGCTTTTTGCCTTCTTGCTAGGAAATCATTACCTTCTCAAGGATCACAAACATAGTCTATGTTTACTTTTAAAAGGGTAATAGTTGTAGCTTCTTTGTTTAGATTGATGATTTATCTTTGATTTCATATTTGTATATGTATGAGGTAGGGACTGTGTTTAATTTTTTTTTTAAAGATTTTATTTATTTATTTGACAGAGAGAGCAAGACTGCAAGAGAGGGAACACAAGCAGGGGGAGTGGGAGAGGGAGAAGCAGGCTTCCTGCTGAGCAGAGAGCCCAATGTGGGGCTTGATCCCAGGATTCTGGGATCATGAACTGAGCTGAAGGTAGACGCTTAACGACTCAGGCACCCCGGGACTGTGTTTAATTTTTTCCCCTATATGGATTCTTGTCTGTTCTCCCTTCTTGTTCTGGAATTCCAACCAGTTACTCTGTTATTCTGTTTCTTAGTCTATTATTACTCTTATTTATTCCTTTTTTAAAATAATAGATTAACATTTTTAAAAAAGATTTATTTGTTTGAAAGAGAGAGAGAGCATGAAAGTGGGGGGGAGGGGCAAAGGGAGAAAGAGAGAGTCTCAAGCAGACTCCATGTTAAGTGTGGAGCCCAATGCGGGCCTTGATCCTAGAACCCTGAGATCATAACCTGAGCTGAAACCAAGAGTCAGACGCTTAACTGACTACACCACCCAGGAGCTCCAATTATTTATTCCTTTTAACCTCTATTTTATTTTTTCCATTTCTTTGTCTTTGTAAAACTTGTCTGAATACTTTTTTCTCCTTTATTCTCCCTCTTCCGTGATGTCTCATCTGCTGAGTTTTAATTTTTCAATTGTATTTTCATTTCTGAAATTTTATTTGGTTCTTGATTCAATCTGTTCTTAAATCTGACTACTCTCTTTTATTTTTCAAGTTTCCCTTTTATTTCTTAAATATGTTAAGTATTGTTATTTTCATTTTTTCTGAGCATTTAAATATATTAAATCTGCTTATTTAGTCAGTTTGCTGTTTATTATTTCTGATGGTTTTCAACCATGATTTCTGTAGGGGACGAAGAATATCTTTTTCCTCCACTCTTCTAGGCTTTTGGCTGGGGCCCCTGTACAAAAGACAGATTAAGAAGAGAAAAACATACAAATTTATTTAATGTAAGATTTCCTTTGATGCATGCAGGCCGAGTCCAGGGACTCAGAAGGGTTCCGCAGGATTGGCCAAGAGGGCCCTTGGCTTCACCAAGGATGGAAATCAAATGTGAGCCCACAGGAAGTGAGAGCAGAGTTTATTGAAGATATGGAGAGATCAGATACAGATGGAGCTTCCGGGATCAGAAAGGAGAAGAGGGAGTCTTGTCTTTGTTGGGGTCTGGTATATATGTCCCCTCAGGCATCCAGGAACTGGTTAGAACAAAGATCAAGGCCCAGGTATTATTCCTTGGAGCCAGGGGGCCTTGGCATCAAGATATCTAGAGCCCTGTTCTGGAATGTGCATATGATGGCTTCCTCAGGTCATTCTGTAGGGGAGGTTCTTCCTTAGATGTTATCTATTCTAGAGAAATCATTAACGCCTTGTCCCTTACAAGGAGGACATTCTGAGGCATGTGTAAAGTGGGGTGGGGGTGCAGATCCTGGCAAGAACAGAAGCAGGAGAAGGAGCAAAAGCAGACTTTTATGGAGTCCTTCCATTTCCCTGTCTCCTCTAGGCATGGGAGCTTTTGTAAGGAAATGAAGACCTGAAGGAGTGGTTAAATTTGAGTTGTTTTTTTGGCTAGGTTTTGATGAAGAGTAGAGAGTTGTGGAAAAATATGTTAGGACCAAAAAGGGTATGAGCTAAGTGTGGTAAAGTTGGGAAGACAGCAAGGCTTATTCATTCAGATTCCTCTCAGTGTCCCTCTGTCTTTGCAGACAAGGGTGCTTCTTTCATCGAAGTATAGGAAGGTACTTTTCACATGAAGGTTTTACAGCCTGCTTTGGTGGAAGGTCAGAAAATCCTTCCTGACCATTTCTCAGGTTCCTTCAGCTTGAAATATTCAATATGACAAGGTGTGCCATATTTTGCGATAGTGTGTCCTGAACCTCATCATATCTTACGCTCTTTCATGTTTTGTAAATTTTGGAGTTAGCATCCCCACTTTGGGCAGGCCCTAGACTTTATCTCCTGTCATATGCACACAACTCCGTAGTTAAAGCAGGAGTTTAAGGGTTAACAAAAGCCATTAGGACAAAAGACAGCCTTGGCCCTACACTATTTCCTGCAATTCTTCACTTTGATGTTCTTATTTTCTGATAGGGTTAGTGATGAATTTTAAAGCAGTTTAAAAAATATTTTATCAACTATTTTAGTTATTTCAATCTCCAGTTTAATTTGCTGCTTAAAACTGACTCTGTGTCTTTTTTCACATCATTCAGCATTATTTATAGAGTAGTTCATCCTTCCCTACTGTTTTATAATCCTCTCTATGTAGCATAGTATAAATATGGTTTATCTCTCCATATATTTAGGTTTTCTGTAGTTTCTTGCAGCAGTAGTTTTCTGGATAGAAGTCTTAAACATTGTGGTTAGATTTATTCCTATATATTCATTATTTTTTATGTTTATTATTTACATATTTATTATGTAATTTTATTACATTTTGTATTGAGGTATAATCTAGATACAGTAAGATGCACAGTTGTTCAAGGTACGGTTTGATGAGTTTTGACAAGACCTGTGTGATGACCTCTCCATTAAGGAGAGAGAACATCCCTGGCTTCAGAGAGTCCCCTCATGCTCTTTCCAGTCAGTCCTTCCATCCCCAGCCTAGACATTCTGAGTCCTATCACCCTAGTGTCGTGTTGCTTCTTCTTGGGCTTCAAATAAATGTGCTCAGTAGAGTATATACTCTTTTGTGTGTGGTTTCTTTCACTCAGCATAATGTTTTTGAGGTGTATTCACGTTGTTGTGTGTATCAAATTCCCTCTTTTACTCTTGAGCAGTGTTCCACTGTATGTTTATCCATGGTCCATTCATTCTCCTGTTAATGTAACTTTAGTTTGTTTGAAGTTTGGGGTTATTATGAATAAAGCTTGAATAACCATTCTTGTACAAGTTGTGTGTGTGTATGTGTGTGTGTGCGTATGTTTTTTGTTTCTCTCAGGTAAATGTTTAGGAGTAGGGTTGCTGGGTCATAGAGTAGGTATATGCTTAACTTTCTGAGAAACTTCCAGTTTTCTGAACTGGTTGAAGCATTTTACATACCCCCGCTCCCCCCCGGGTGATGGATAGGTCTTCTAGTTACTCCACATTCTCATCCACTCTGGGTCATTGTCAGCCTTTTAATTTTAGTCATCCTGGCTGCAAAGTTATTATTAGCCAAATATCAACAAAAGTTTTATTTTTTTATATTTTGTTTTTAATTGGCATTTCTCTAATGACTAATAATGTCGAGTATCTTTTCATGTGCTTAGACCATTTTTATGTATTCTATTCTAAAGTGTGTATTCAGATTTTTTGCCTATTCTTTAGGAGGTTGTCCTTTTGTTATTGACTCATAGTTTTTTTTTTTTTATATATTCTCAATACAAGCCTTTCAGAAGTAATTATTGTAAGTATCTCCTAACAGTGGATTATTTTTCTAATTTTCTTACTAGTGTCTTTTCATTAGCAAGAGAATTTAATTTTGATGAAGTACAGTTTATCACTTCCTTTATAGCTAGAATGGTATTTTTCTTCTAATTTTATTTTCTAAATTTTGGGAGGATATATGAAAAAGGAGTTGAATTTTGTATATTGATCTTTTATATCTTCAAACCTTGATAAATTAACTTACTGACTCCTAGTTTATCTGTAGATGATTTTGGATTTTGTATATACACAATCACGTCATCTGCAAATAATGATAGTTTTATTCTTTTTGAATCCTTAAGCCTTTTATTTCTTATTCTTTCTTGCATAGCTAGGCCTTTATCAGGGTTTAATGGAAATGATGATGGCAAACATCCTTCTGTTGTTCTCAGTCTCAGAGCAGAAGTTCTCACTATTTCATCATTTAGTATGATGTTTTTAATGGACACTCTCTATCCGATTAAGAACATTTCCTTCCATTTCTAGGTTTCTAAGACCTTTAATTTTGAATGGGTGTTGACTTTCATATATTACTTCTGCATTTTTGAGATGATCATATATTATTTTACCTTTTCATGTAATGGCTTTGTCTTTGGTTGAAAAAACAAATTGGTCTCATAAAACAAGTTGGGAATTCTACTTTTTTATTCTCTGGAAGTGTTGTCATTTCTAATATTCATCTTATTTCTTCTTTAAGTGTGAAAAAGTCACTTTTCAAGCTATCTAGGCCTAGAGCCTTTTTTGGAGGTTTTTAGTTATTCAGTTATTCACTTTATTTAGTACATTTAGATCTACTAAGGTGTTTCTATTTTTTTCTTGTGTAATTTTTGGTAAATTTTTTCAAGCAATTTTTCAGTTTAATCTAAAATTTTAAATTTGTTGGCATAAAATGTTCATAATAACCTTAAACTTTGTGATGTCTGTAGGCTCTATAGTGAATCTCCTCTTTCATTATTGATATTGGTAATTTGTGTCTTTTCTCCTCTTTCCTTCCTTCCTTCCTTCCTACATTCCACCGTCCTACCTTCCTACCTTTCTTACTTTCTTTTTTCATTCTTGAATTTCAACAAAAGCCTTTGTGTTGCTAGTGTTGATAGTGGATGAAAGTGAAAAATATGAATGTTAATAAATTCAATCAGTGATAGATTTTTTCCATCTGGATCTCTGTATCTTTGTGAGGTATCATTTTCATTTATGTCAGCCCCTAAAATTAAGTATTAGAAAAATTGTGGCCTTAGAATTATGTTTGAATTACTTTATCACAAGGTATTTTAAGTCAGGAGTTTAAAAAAAGAATGAAGCATTATCAATTTTTGTTGGTAAACATAATTGTTGGTAAACATACCAAATTATCTTTAAAATACCATTCATTTTATGAAAACAATGAATCATGGATCACTACCTCAAAAACTAATGATGTATTGTATGGTGACTAACATAATAAAAAAAAAAAAAAGAGCCAGTAAAAAAAAATCATTCATCTTTAGCTCAGTGTTTTACTTTGAATCATATTTTTAATACATTTGACATGTGAGTACTCTAGTATATAGTATAATTGTAAATACATAGGGTGGTGGTATAATGTCAAAAAATTTTGTTTGGTTGGGTTTTGAGACCAACGGTTTAGAGTGCTCATAGATCAATAGAATCAAAGCTTGAGAGAAGACTTAACTAATAATCAAATCCGGTCCTTAGGTTTTACAAATGAAAAACCGAAGCTTACTCCCTTAATCTCTTGACTATGAAATACAGCTTTCAGTGGTCTTCAATCTGTATTTTAACTTTTGCGTCAGTATTTGGATTGACACCCATACTTACATTTTTAGTCATGTGCTAAAGGAAACAAATATTTGTGTATTAAAATTTAATCACCATGGCAAAGTTGATTTCCACTCTGTGAGGTTCTGGTGTCAACTTTGGTTCACAAAGTAATTTCCTAAAGATGCACATAGAGGTAAACTATCTTGTAGCATTTTTCTTTACATGAAATGAACTGCTGATAAGAATATGCTTTCATCTTTATTGTGGGTTATCAATGACCGGAACCTATAACCTTTCATTAGTGAAAAACAGTAATGACTGTCTAAACACAATTAATCATGGAGCTTTTCCAAGCCATGATCATTGCCTTCTCATTTCACTAAATAAGCATCTGATTGAAATTTCTGCAGCTGTTTGCAGTATGAATTGATTCGAGGAGGGAAATTTAGCATGGATTTTTTTCATACTTCCTCAAACAATGTTCCAGAAGGAGGAACACTGATAATCCTCAGTGGGAAGTACTCAATCACATTTCTAACAGTTGCATTTATGCCCTTCAGTTGCTGGTCCTCCATTGTATAGAAATTCTTGATTAAATGCAGCTAGGAGATTCTTCTTTTAATCAACCAGAGTTTGAACTAGTGCTCTAGAATTAAGGAGGTTGAGTGTAAATTTCACCAATATCTAATATTTTACTCATCAATATTTACCTGAACCATAACTCTTCCGTGCTTTCTTCTGTATATGGCTTTTTGTGGTGAAACCAAGTTTGTTTAGGGAATTGATGTTACCCCAGAAATGATTTCGTTACCTTTTTATTATATCCTAAAAGAGCAGAACTGAAATAACTTGATACCTTTTACAAACTCATTCTTCCAGAAGAGATTAAGAACACAATTACTCAAGATTACATTCTTTTTTTTTTTTTAAGATTTTATTTATTTATTTGACAGAGACACAGTGAGAGAGGGAACAGAAGCAGGGGGAGTGGGAGAGGGAGAAGCAGGCTTCCTGCCAAGCAGGGAGCCCGAAGTGGGGCTCGATCCCAGGACCCTGGGACCGTGACCTGAGCCAAAGGCAGACGCTTAACGACTGAGCCACCCAGGCGCCCCAAGATTATATTCTTAAAAACAAAATAAAACAAAACTAGAAACAAACAGATGAGTAAACTAATTCTATCATTTTCAATAAAACTGAGATGTGAAAATATTATTTGACTATTGAAAGACAGATAAATGGTTAATTGCTTAAGTTTTACACTTTTTAACTGGGTATTGAGAAACTTTATGTAATCTAGGGGTTCAAGGAGATATTAGTATTTAGAACAGGCTTTAAGAAAAAAGATACTAAACCTTTGGTTACTTGGATGAACCCTAGAAGTAGGAGCATAGAAGTGTTTTTTTTTTTCCATGCCTGGTGAGGTTGCTGTCACCTTAGAGGTGACATTAACCACTGGCATAATCAGGAAATGGAGCTGTTGCTCTTCCTCAGCATTTTTAAAGTATTATGTCTCTTACTGAAGAGGAGATATTTCAATTCAGGAGTCAGAGGTTGGCAAATAGGCTCTTTTTCCCCAAAGGCATCATGATGTATTATTATTAAAGATACAAGTAATCATAATATTAGTACTTCACAGGACAGCTTTATAGTCAGTTATATATTGTATTCTAATAAATCATAAAGAAGCTCTTTTTTTTCTCCTAAAGGCCAATAAAGGAATACCAAAATAGAACATAATAAGTAATTGAGTGATTTTGGCTAAGATCAAGTGCAATATGTTACCTTACAGTTGAAACTACTAAATAATATGTATCTGAATATACCTGTGCAGACTTACCTGCATAAGCTTTGTTTCAATGGTGCGATTATCATGATTAATTATAAGTGTGTGCTGTTATAATTAGAAAACCTAGCAAAACGTAGTTATGGTAAAAGAGTAAATGTTTTAACATGGCTTCAGAGGCAATGGAAACATTCCTTGACCAAGTTTCCTTTTCTTCATTTCTTCTTCCATAGCTTAAGATAGGGAATAGCAGAAGTTTGGATACACGGATGGTCAAGGATTGTTTAGGAGGTTGGAATGAGGTTTCTGTAAATTACATAGCAGGTGAAGATTCGAGTCATTAGATGTTCGTATTTAAAAGGCCATTAGAGGACATCTCTTAACTCCATTATTTTATTTTCTTTTAGAAAAACTTCTGATGTATAGTTGACATACAGTGTTATTTTAGTTTCAGGTATACAACATAATGATTTGGCATTTATATACATTACAAAATGCTCAAGTGTAGTCACCATCTGTCACCATAGAAAATTATTGTGGTATCATTGACTATATTCCCTCTGCTGTACTTTTCCTTCCTGTGACTGATTTTATAACTGGAAGTTTGTACCTCTTAATACCCTTCACCTCACTCCCCCCTTACCTCTTGGAACCAGCAGATTGTTCTCTGCATTTATGTAAAACCTTTTATTTTAGAGATGAGTAAACTGAGGCCCAGAGACATTAAATGACTATACACCTATGTAAAGCTGGAACTTGAACCCAGGTTTTTGGCATCTCCGAGGCCAGCATACTTTCTGTAATCCTATACCGCCTTCTGTGTAGATGGAGAATACTGACTTTGACATTGCCACTGATGTGCTGGGTAAGCTCAGCCAAGCAAGTCTCGGAAGTTGTTTCCTGAACCCTTCAAAGAAAGAGCACTTCTGAAGAAGTTTGATTCAGCAATTCACTTGCATGGTGAATTTGACCCTGCTGGTGACCAAGAGATGAGAACACTCTTCCCACCAACTTGCTAGTTCCTAAAGAATCTATGGCTCCACTCATACGTTTTATTTATTGCCCTCTGTTGTCTGAAAGTACCGAAACCACAGTATGAAATGTATTGTGTATATAGCTAGCTTCACTTTTTTTTTGTAAACTTAGTTTTGTTCATATTTTTTTTGCTTGATTCATAGTAGCAAAACTAACAAAAGCTAATGAGACTTCCACAAAACGTCTTTTTACCAGGACATTATAAATGACAGTGGCTAACTTCATCTACAGGGATCGTAACATTGAACCCCAGAAACCAAATCAGAAGGCGAGTGGGAACACGCCTTCCAAGCAGACCCAAAAATGCCAGTGCTGGGGAACAGCAAACTTGTCTGTTCTGGCAGGCATAACATCCCTTCATCCTACCAGTTTTCTAAGTAGCTAGGGGTTGGGAGCCCTTTCTAAGGTTGTCCTCATGAGAGTGGGTGTACAAAGCAAGTCCCTAAAGCTGTGGAGACAAGAGCTATTGCTTCCTTTACTTAGTGGATCTGATGATTTTTGGAAGATGGATTGAAAAAAAAAATCAGTATCAGATGGTTTTCAAAAAGAGTGTAGTGGCTTTTGCTGTATTTCTGGAAGGAACAGTTTTGCAGTGAGCAACTCAAATTGATGACTTTAGTCCTTCTGACCTTGAGATTTGTATGAAATAAGCCCTTGGATCTTTTTCCTTCATTAGACTTTCAGAGAATGAAATACTTCAAATAGCCACAGAAGCACAGAAATAATATAATCAACCACGATTATATTTAATACATCTCAACAGTTTGCTATACACGTTTCTTTCAGATGTTTTATTTTACGGATAACTAAACTGATTACAGATTTGAAGTCATCTCATTACTTATCCTGATCTAATTCCCACGGCTTGGTCCTCAGAGGAGCTGTATTGGGTTCATTTTTTTACATATTTATCTACCCATAAATCATGTTATTGTCTCAAGTAGTTTTTTTTTTAAAGATTTTATTTGAGAAAGAGAGCATGAGCAAGGGCCTGGGGAGAGGAGTAGAGAGAGAGGGAGAGGGATAAGCAGACTCCACGCTGAGTGTGGGGCCGTA
Source organism: Neomonachus schauinslandi (assembly GCF_002201575.2). NCBI lineage: Eukaryota > Metazoa > Chordata > Mammalia > Carnivora > Phocidae > Neomonachus > Neomonachus schauinslandi. Next base: position 46,039,805 of record NC_058418.1, read on the forward strand.
CTCGAGGCTCGATCTCATGACCGTGAAATCGTGACCTAAGCTGAAACCAAGAGTCGGCCACTTAACCGACTGAGCACCCTGCTTGAGTAGTTTTAAACTTGACATAAATGGTATCATACTGTATATACCATTTCCCAACTTGACTTTTTCATTCAACATTTCATTTTAAATATCTAAACACATAGACCCATATAGCTCTGACTCATTTTAACTAATGCAACACACTCCGGCATGTGAACATGCTATAATCTATTCTCCTATTGAATATTAGGAGGTTCTTCCTAGTATTCTGCTATTAGAAACAATACCATAATGAGTATCTCTGTATATGTCTTGTGCAGCTGTATGAGATTTTAAGAAGTGCAATTGCAGAGTTATAGGGCAAGTGTATATTGAGCTTTACTGGAAACTAAATTGGTTAGTCAAGTGGTTGTACCAATTTGTATTTTCATCAGCACTATATGGAAATTCTTGTTTTTCCACATCCTTACCATATAGTTCCAAAACAGCATTGCCAAACTGTTTGATTTTTGTTAATCTGATGGTTATGAGATGGTATTTCGTTTTATATTTCTCTCATTACTAGTGCTATCTGGCAGCTTTACAGTGTTGCCTGAAGACCCTATAATCCTTTCTTATGTTAAAGTTTTGGATGAGTAATGTGTTCATGTGTTCAAAAATTAAAGCAGTATCTTAAAAGTATACATTGAAAGGTGTCATTTCTACTTTGCCTCATTCACCCCACCCAGCTCTTATTTTATTCTGGTGTTTTTATGCACATAGATGCAAACATGAATGCATATTCTTACTTTCCCTCCTTACATAAAAATAGCATACTATGTGAATTGTTCTAAACCTTACTTTTTCCACTTAATCATATATCCTGGAGATCTTTCCATATAACCCTGTACTTTTATACCTGCATGGCATTCCACTTTTAGGTGTAACACAGATTATTTAGCCAGTCTTCTCTTAATGGGTACTTTGGCTTTTTCTACTCTGTTGATCTTGTTCTAACTCATCTACAGGATAAATTCCTAGAAGTGGGCCAGAGGGTAAGTTGTTTTGTAAGCTTGATAGATATTTTAATCTGTGTCACCAAACTCACTCCATGAGTGAGGAAAAATGGTACCACTTTGCATTCCCATGGCAATGTATAAGAGGGCCTTCTCCCCCACAGTCTTGGCAAGAGATTATGTTCTCAAACTTTTGTTCTATGCAATGTATTTGGGGGAATGGTATATAAATACATCTTTAGTTGTGTCACTTTTATTATGAGAGAAGTTGAGCATCTTTCAACACAGATAGGGGGCCTATATATTTCTTTTCTTACAACTCTATCATGTTCTTGTACTGGATTGTCTTATTGATTTCTAAGACTTATTTACATATTTGGGGATTTAATTCCCTTGTCTCAGATATGAGTTGCAAATATTTTGGCCACTTTTTCTTTTGTTTTTACTTATATTTTTGCAGCATGCAAGATTTCTTTTTTCTTTTCTTTTTTTTTTAAGTAGTTTCCATGCCCAGCATGGAGCCCAATGCGGGGCCTGAACTCACAACCCTGAGACCAAGACCTGAGCTGAGATCAAGAGTCGGACACTTAACTGACTGAACCACCCAGCCACCCCAAAATTTCTTTTTTCATTTTTATGTAATCACATTTCTTAATATTTTTTTAGAGGAATCTGGATTTTGAGACATGGTTAGAAAACTTTCCCCTCAAAAGTTACAAAGAAGTTTTCCTGTGTATTGTTCTACTTTCATGGTTTCATATTGAACACTTAAATATTTTATTCATTTGGCATTTATACTATTGTTAGATGGGAGTTATGTTTCTCCATATGGCTACCAAGTTGTCCCAATAGTGCTTTTTATTTTATTTTTTTTACAAAGCTTATTGTTATGCCAATGATTTGAGATGCTGCCTTTATAATATAATAAATTCTAGCATGTATTTGAGCCTCTTTTGACTTTTTATTCTATTCCATCAATCTTTTAATGCTGGCTTAATTACTGAGACTTTATACTATGTTTTAATTCTATCAGTTCCCAAAGGATAATGACAATAATTCACGGTTCACAAAGCTCAGCAAACCCTTGTTAGTTCAAATACTGCTGGAAACTAAAGCAAAAAGAATGTCATAAAAGGAGTCAGAAGAAAAAAAAAGACACTTTACTTAAGTGGCAGACAATAATGCTGATGGCAAAATTTTCAGCTGAAATTATGGAAACCGTGAGACAGTAATGTGATATTATTCAAGTGCTGCAAGAAAAATAATGCTAATTTACAATCCTTTACCTATTGAAAATATCCTTAAAAATGAAGACAAAACAAAGATGTTTGTAGACAAACAAAAAAAGTCTAAAAAACTATAAATTCATGGTTGACATTGTTTCCCCCTTCATCACAGTGAAGAAGCCATTCCATTTTTTTTTTTTTTAGTTTCCATTGCTTTGGTTGAAAAGTTAGCTGTAATTCTAACCATGGGTCCTTTGAAGATAATATGTCTTTTCCTCTGACTGCTTTTAGGACTTTCTCTTTGTCTTTGATTTTCTTTAGTTTCACTACAATATATTCATGTATTAGTTTCTCCACTTGACATTCATTTGGGCTTTTTGAATTGTAAACTGATGATTTCAATCAATCCTAGAAAACTCTTAACCATCAGCTCTTGAAATATTGTCTTTGCTTCATTATATCTTTCCTTTCCTTCTAAGTTTCCAGTTAAACACTTAATACCTTCTCACTCCATCTGCCTAGGATTTTAGTCATTCATTGTTCATTTTTCATATATTTTTATTTCTTCATATTGCCTTTTGTGTTTTCTGAACCATGTTCCATTTCACTAATCTTTTCATAAAATTATTAAAATCCTTTTATTAATCTTATTTGTAGGATTTAAAAATTGAGGTGATTTTATTTTATTTCTGTAAGAGCCTAGTATGGCTCTTTTCCAAATTTTCTAGATCTTTGTTTAATTTCCAACTCCTTGGATATAGTTTCAAGGTCATCCTTTGTTTCTTTAGACATAGTTGGTTTACAATCTATATGTGATGATTCTATTATATAATTCTTTGTTAATCTGTTTCTGTTTTTCTTATATCTGCTGGTTCAAACAAATGGAGTTTTGTTTCTTGGCATGCCTGGTTATGTTTGGATGTGTATTTTTAAAAATATTGAAGAATTTGAAACTTTGAATATAAGTACTTTCCTCCAAAGAGAAGTGAGTTGCTCCTGCTAGGTTTCTGAGAGTGAAAGCAGTCCATGATCACCAAATCCAAGGACTGAAGTTCTCTCCAATCATAGGCCATTCCAGCATAATATTTAACTCTGAATTAGGGCTAGTCTTCTTCTAATTCAAACTCATCTTGGGGGTGCAGTCCTTTGAGGATAAGCTTGTTGTGGAGAAAGTCTTTTTGTTTGTTTGTTTCAAGTCCCCCTTTCTGTAGACTTAGGGTTTTGATTGCCATTCCTCCTGCCTGCACAGGAATGATAGCTCAGCATTGCCAAGAGTACCATATCCTTGGGTCAAAACTTTCTTCCATGCTCACTGATCTCTTTGGTCCTATTTTCCTTTAATTTTGGTCTGATAGTTCCTTACCGTCACGATGGCTCTGAAGTGACTTTAAGAAGATGCTTGTTCATATTATGTCCAGATTTTAAAGTTATTTTAACAGGAAAGTCTGTTAACTTAACCTACCTTATCATTGCTAAAAAAAGAAAATTACCTATGTCTCATTTTAAATAGTATATTGAGCCAGACCTATTTATGGTTGCCTTAGTTTCTTTAAGAAAGGAGCTACTTTTAAAGGGAAGATGGAAGTTGAGGTTAAAAATGTAATTTAAAAAAATATAAACTGATTTTTATTTTTTTTATTTTTTAAAGATTTTATTTATTTATTAGAGAGAGAGAGAAAGCACAAGCAGCGGGAGTGGCAGGCAGATGGAGAAGCAGGCTCCCCACTGAGCAAGGAGCCCAAAGAGGGACGCGATCCCATGACCCTGGGATCATGACCTGAGCCGAAGGCAGACGCTTAAGTGGCTGAGCCACCCAGATGTCCCTATAAACTTATTTTTAAAAGCCATAAAGAAAAGAATTAGACTACATAAGGACTAAGAGAAAAGAGACTTATTCAGGAAAAAAAAAAAAGTCATAGAGAAGTTCAAATATCTAATGGAGGAAAAAATTGCAACATAAATGACAAAGAGCTAATTTTTTAATATCAAAAAAGTCTCACAAATCAATAAGCAAAAGGTAAATTTCTCAAAAGGAAAATGAACAAGGCTATAATAGGCATCTCACAGAAAAAAGTCTTTAAAGTTCTTTAGTCTATGAAAAGATGTTCAACATCATCCATAACTAAGACTATGCAAATTAGAACAACAATGATTTCTCACTTATCATATTATTAAATTGAGCTCATCAGAAAGTTTAAAAGTTGAAAGAGTACATACCTTTATTTAGGAAGGGAGTACATGAAAATATTAACAGCTCTTACCTTTGAAAGGCTGGCCTAGGATTGAGTGAAGGGGAGAAGACATTTTATTTTCACAGTGTATGCTTTTGTAGTATTTGGGAAAATTTTACTTTATACATTTTTACATAAAAGTTTAAAATTTTAGAGTCAAATGCCTAGATACTTTTTCTTTAAATTTTGGGGAAAGTTTTTCTGTGTTTAAAGTGATGGAGCATAAAGGATGTTTGAGCTGTAGAAAGCATTATTAGTTTACTAAGTGCCTGCTTGGTTAATACAATGGTGAGTGGAGCAGAAATGTTTGCTAAAAAATAAGGCACAAGTGCTTATGCTTTCTGGGTTCTGATTAAAATTACAGCAGCACAGGATCCACAGGATGTTCCTTGTAGTTAAGTATTTCCTTTTTCTACTTTGATGTCAGAGTGAGGTACCAGCTGTGACATTGCAGAAATCAGGTAGAACATAGTTTATATGTTTGTGTCTCCTTGGAAGCCCAAGGGGCCTCATGTTTTACGTAGAATCAAGGGAATTGGTGCATTTTGAATGAAATCAGGAACTTAAATTACTATGCGGAATAAGGGTGTTCTAAACATTAAAATTTTAAAAATTTACACATAGCTTTTGTCTTTCTATTTTGTTTTCTTTCTATGTAACTACTACGCAGATGTGTGTGTGTGTGTGTGTGTGTGTGATTTTTGTTTTAATTGCTGTTGAAGGAAGTGATTCCTTTTAAATAGTTGTGTGTTTTGTGGTTTTTTTTTAACTAATGAAGTTATTAATTCTTTCTTTTTGATCCCCTTTGATTGGACTTAGAGCCTTGCATGCTGAGCAGCTCGTCTTAGATATACTTGGTACAGTTACTTTAAGAATCAGAATGCCAGCTCATGCCTGGAATAAAGAGGAGGCATACAGTTATAATTCTAGAACTCTTGGGCCCTCATGGCCAGGCTGTAGGACTTAAAAATATTACAAAGAAGGGGCACCTGGGTGGCTCAGAAGGTTAAGTGTCTGACTCTTCGTTTTGGCTCAGGTCATGATCTCAGGGTACTGAGGTGGAGCCCCACACTGGGCTCCGCACTCAGTGCAGAATGTGCTTGTCCCTCTCCCTCTGCTTCTCCCTGTGCTCTCTATCTCTGTGTGTGTGTCTCTCTCGAATAAATAAATAAAATCTTTAAAAAAATTACAGAGAAGAAAAGGCAACACAATTCATATTTTATGTGATTTTTACAGTAAGATAGTTTGATTCTCCATAACTATATCAAACATAATATTTAAGTTTTCTGATCATGTCTGATCTCTGGATTGATGGGGGGGGGAGGAGAATGAAATGTCTAATGCTTGTGCTATAACTTCACCTTGGGGAAAAGATAGCCTAGTAGTCATTCTAGAATAAATCTCAAAGTATGTTTGTACTTTGTTAATTTCTAGGTGAAAAAGTCTTTTTATCTCTGTATGGAGCTGCCATAGACATGAATATAAGGCTGGACAGGAATTCCTTGATCATTGAGAAAACCTACATATCTCTGTCCAATCAACGAACTGTAACTATTCACAACCGCAGTAACATCATTGCCCATTTCCAGTGGAAGATATTTGCTACCCAGGCAGAGGAAGACAGAGAAAAGTATAGGTTTGTAAGAAAGATCACCAATATGCTGTAATTTGGGGGAACTCAAAGCTCAGTTATTATGAAAAAATCTGTGACTTTTGTGGTAAGTTTTTAACCAACTCAAACAAGGTCAGATTTTTATAACTTGGTTCTGGTGTATGATGCTCCTTTTTTTCATTTAAAGAACTTGAATTGAGCTATGTGGAACACAATGTTGCCCATCCCCAGTTAATCTTAACCTGGTTATAATTTATTAATAGCTAAACTCCTGGATTTTAAAGACCAAATATATCGTTTTTCACTAGTCTCTCAAAACTAACGTACAGGACTGTATTTTGTTTCATAACCGTAATCAGATTGGTCAGATTTCATAGTTTCTAAAAATAATCTCTTTTGGATTGGGATCAGTGTGGATTTTTTTTTTTCAGTGAGAAAATATTTCCAGAAAATGTGAAGGATGAGGGAAAAGAAGGGCTTAGATATAATGGCTTTTATATTCTCAGCTTTAGTAGCCTTGTTCAATCCCTGTTCAATCCCTATTAAATATAATTTAATAATGATTTCTTGTTGGTATCTTTAATCTGCTTTTTAGATTACTTCAGGCAGTGGAGAAAATAAAGTGGCAAACCAAACTCTTTTAACTAACCTCATCACTGTTAAATTTTAAATATTTCTTTTTACTGAATCTATCCCTGCCTCTTTTAAAGTCCATTTCCATTTTTATCTCCTTCCACCCTCCCTGAATTAGCACTTCCGCTGCTTTCATTAGAATTTACTTCAGCATTTTTTATTTGCCTCTCCATTTTCATTAAAGATTAGCCCTGGGAAGCTTCAAAGCTTTGTTTAAAACCAAGTTAGTATGTGATAAAAATAAAAGTCTTAGGTCCACAGAAACCAGGCAGAAATCTCCCAGTGTTCTGTCCCTAATTGAATCAGAAGGAGCCATGACAATGGCAGGACACAGTGGACCAGAGGCTTTATCACTCAGACAATGAGATTTAATCACTGGATTGCCACTGTGCCATCTTTAAAAAGTGAGAAAAGAAAAGCCTTTCCTGCCTAAAAACTACAGTTTGCCTCATAGCATAGAAATACCAGTAGTTCAAAAAGGCAAGAGGAAACTGCTCATCCACTGCTTCATCTGTCCTGATTCCCCCATTCATGAGTGTCCCAACAATCAGAATGGCCCAAGCATGCTTAAAGATAAAATGGGAGAGCAGGTACAAACAAGGGAAACTCCAGTAAACACAGTGTTTCAATATCCTGCTTGTCCTGTGGGCATCATCTTTTGGAGAGAATGGTTACACACCATCAGAAGGAAAGCTAGCTTTACCTTCAACTGTGTGCATTTGACCATATGTATAACACATGACTGATGCCACGCCAATGTCCAAAAAGTGTTTAAGGAAGCTAATTTCAACAGTGAAACTCAAGAAAAACTTAAACCAATTATTATCAGAGGTTCCAGGGATAGCGAATACAATTTCAACGATGCCTGGATAGACATTTCTTTCTTTTATTCCTCTACTTTACCTCCCCCGATACTCATACCCTTTTATCTCTTTCATATTATCCTGGGCCTTATTCTTCCTTTTCTCTTATGTTGTCTTTCTTTTGCTGTCTTTCTTGCTCTATTAGTTCCTATAGCAGTTTTTTTTTTTTGTAGCAAGGGAATAATATGGAATGGCATTTTCATAATCGTGATTGAAAGCCTACTTTGATCATCTAGGATCTTGCCCCTCCATTAAACAATGAACTTGAAAAGTGGGTTTAGATGACTAAATAAGAATACTTCCATTTTCACTTTGAGTGACACATGACAACACAATTCATGTTTCTCCAAACTGGATTGGTTGATCTAAGTGAAGAGGTTATTGAATATGCTGCTCTTTACCTTTTCCAAACTCCACCTTTCCTAGGGCCGGATGGCCAGGGTAAGAGGGGAAATAGAGTTAGAGGGGAAATAGGCCATTTATGCCCAATTTCTTATTTGGCCAGGTTGTCTTTTCTGTTTTATGCCTCTCTTGTTCCTTGTTATATCCCCAACCATGCCATAACTTTCATTTTTCAATGTATTTTTTAAATTGAAGTTTGTGTTATTCATCATGAATTCTTGTACTGGACATAACTAGCCATGGAATGCCCATCCTCTCAAAAAGCAAGACAAATACAGAGAGGTTTGCCTTTTACTGAACATTTAGTTTGGTCCTCAACTTGGAACAGAGAGGATCTGTTCTAAATGGGCTCATGCATACTTTGAGAGAATAAAGTTTCCCTTTGTAGCTCCCCAAGGACCCAAGATTTAAAACTTCAGTGTAGATTTTTAGGTGAGACTCAAGAGTCTGCCCACTGCTGTCCAGTTATAATATGGCTTACAGCTTGTCCTAAGGCATTCATCTTACAGAAGCTGAAAGTTGCTCAATGGTCGCATTGAAAATGCTATTCACTTTAATGGGTACCCTCAAGACCCTATTCTAGTCATTGAGGTTTCTGTCCTCCAGCATCTTTTTTAAAAAGATTTATTTATTTATTTAAGAAATCAAGTGCAGGGGGGAGGGGCACAGGGAGAGGGAGAGAGAGTCTCAAGCCAACTCCTCGCTGAGCTCAGAGCCCCTGATGTGGGACTCAATCTCAGGACCCTGAGATCATGATCTGCGCTGAAACCAAGAGTCAGACACTTAACTGACTGAGCCACCCAGGCACCCCTGTCCTCCCGCATCTTGATGATGTGACCTGAGTCAAGACTTGGATATCTCTTCTCTCTGTGGAGGAATTCCAGCCTTAATCAGGAACAGGAAACCCTATTCCTTTCTGGCAGTTTATTATTTCCATTCCAAGAAGGATGACTTACTCTTTACCTATCAAACCAAAACATGTTGGTACAAACCTTAGGACATATGTCCATATTTGAGGTCCTTGGGCTAATCCCAGGCTCTAGACTCTAACAATGAAGATGTCACTCCCCCTAGGAAGAAGTTCTGGGCCTTAAGTTTTGTTTTTGTTTTTTCATTTTTTAAAACCTTCAGAATGAGATATAGGGACCTCTAAAAAATTATCTTTTGGGTCTTTCTCTTTGTTGATTTTTTGGGGGGACTTGCAGAGAAATTGATCTCTTCAGAAAAAGAAGGTGCATTCATCTCTCCCTATTTCTTCCCCCTTGTCCTGAGGGATTATAAAACATCCTACAAGATTCTTTCATACTCATTCTTGCCACAGTTTATTATATTCAGAGACATGGCATGAGCTTTTGAGGATTTTTGCTCCCATTTCTCCATGAAGGTCATGGCCATTGTTTTAATAGCATTTGGCTCCAATTCTAGATTTGTTCTATACAAGAATTCCTAGAATCCTCAATGGAACCCCCGCAAAGTTGTCAGCGTGGATTTATTCCACAACATTCAGGTGCAGGAAGTGACATTTTCTCTAGATAGATCAGTTTTAATTGGGCTTTGAGCCTGACACCTGGCTAATAATAAATTTAATCTTAGTTGTGTTTGGGAGTCCCTTCTCTTCCCCAGGGTGATACAAGAATCTGAAGACTTGGATGGTACTTGGAAACAGGAAGGCAGACCTAGTCTTCACTTTATAATAGTCATCACAGAGTTGCTCAGTGTCCAGGGTCACATGGTCCATTTGAAGATGGATGACTTCATCTTTTCCATGCCAAGTGTGGTCCTGAGAGTATTTCTTGAAGGCCCAAACTCTGAGTTTTTAATCTGCTCAGCATCCAATTACACTTCTTGGGGGTGCTGCAAAGGAGCAGGGTCTCTAGCACCTCAATATAAGGGAGCATTACTGGTCTAATGCTACTGTACCTGAGACACAAGGCTTTCCCATTCATTATAATCCACAGGCTGGACTTGATGCCTGAAAGTGGCTACCAGACCATTTGTAAAATGGGTTACTGAGAGAGAGGGCTAGTGTGTTGTTCTGCTCTCTGATGAAAGGTTTCCTTATCTGTAAAACAGAAGCACCTCTGAATGCAGGAGACCATGAATAGCAGCAGGACAAGATTGCCCAGCAATAGACTGAGGTTTATAGGAACGCTTGTTGGAGTCAGCTCGGGTCAAGGTGTTTCATGTTCCCTTCTTAGACTCTGAGCCATGGCTCCAGTTTCTAATCAGAGGGCAAAGAGGAAGACATACAGTGCATCACGACCCCCTTTGCATTATGTGGCTGTGAGTGATTCATGAGTCCCAGCAGTGTGGGAGAAGAGCATTTGGGAATTTTTGTTTCATTCTCTTTTGTTTTCTTTTGTAAGGTTTGAATCAATCATACTCATCAGTTCATGCAGTGTATCATCCTTGGTCCATATAAGACTTTTTATTTCCACATCGCATTCCCATTAACCCCCTAAAGAAATGGAATGCTTATGATTCCCATTATTTGTTTAAATAATCCTTTAATCTCTCCCGTCAAATTTACCCACATTTGTTAGTATTATTGCAAGCACTCTGATGAACATCTTTCTGGCTGTGTCATTGTTTATATCCGTGATTGTTTCTTCAGGATATATTCCCAAAGGTAGGTATCATAAATTCCACTCACAGGAGTTAAATGGTTTCCTTTCTTTCCGTGGACTGACTTCTCTTTATTTGTCCCGCTCTGCGCAGCAGTGTAGAAGGACGGCTGCTCTGTTACCTTGGACACTGCTTTCCAGCTAGCAGTGAAAAGGAAGCACAGGGTGCTTTCTTCCTGGGACACAGAACACATTGAACCCATTTCTTTGACTTCTTTATCCTCTGTGACCAAAGGGCCCTGAATGCCAAGTCATTAAAAAAAGCTGTTTGGGGGCGCCTGGGTGTCTCAGTCGTTAAGGGTCTGCCTTCCGCTTGGGTCGTGATCCCAGGGTCCTTGGATCGAGCCCCGCATCGGGCTCCCTGCTCAGCAGGGAGTCTGCTTCTCCCTCTCCCACTCCCCCTGCTTGTGTTCCCTCTTTCACTGTGTCTCTCTCTGTCAAATAAATGAATAAAATCTTTGGAAAAAAAAAAAAAGCTGTTTGGCATTGCTGAACATAGAGTCTGCATGAAGTCATTTAGAAAATAGTTGGGGCTGGGACAGGAATTCAGTGACCCAGAGTTCTTACTGAGCACTCAGTTAGCTGAATAAATTGTCTGTCACCATTGGCAATATCAGCAAAATGCTGGGAAAATGGTCCTATGTCCTGGGAGGAGATAAAATCCAGTCTTCAAAGTGCAGATGAAGTAACAGGTACTAGGAGTAATGTGAACACAGTTTTGGTGAGGACAATGAGGAAAGGGTTGGGGAAGGCTGCTTTTCTGACTTATAACGATGGATATTAAGAGCTAGAAGGAGAGAAAAAAGGAGGTGTCTTTAGGTGTGGTTTGAGCATTTTATAAGCTTGAGAGCTTGGTAGTTGCCCATGGTTGACCCGGAGAGAAAACAGTATTCATTGAGTACCTGCTCTGTCCCAGGAACTGTCAGGTCCTTGATCACATTTTACCCTCAACACATCTTTATGATGGGGGAGCTCCTATTATCTCTGTTGTATAGGTGAAGGCGCTGAGGCTGTTAAGAATTCAGGAACCTCCAAAGTCATAGAGCTAGTAAATGATAGCAGAATCAGTATCCCAGCCTAGTCCTTGCTGGTTCCAGATTCTGTTCTCTAGGTAACTAACAGCTAAGAAAGAATTAAAGGTAAGTAAGTGAAAAGAAACAAAATTGTTTTTCTAGTGTGAGAGGCATGGTAGATATTACATATTTAAAAAGCAGCCTGGGAAACATAATTATCTGAAAGAAAATATTTGTTTAAATATACATAAAGCCTTAGTAGTAAGCAAATGAGCATTGAGTAGAACAGGAAGCCCAGGAGGGCTTGTTGAAAGAAGTGACTAAAGTTGAGCAAACTGATGCTCTTGAGAGGTTAAAGTCCAAGTTCACTCAGCTCATATGTTACAGACTTACAGCACAAAGGGACCACCTAAGGGTGATGGGCGAGACCACTTTCAGGAGGATGGACTGGAGGGGAGCCCTTTACAGTGTTCTTCATGGGAACACCAAAAGAAATCTCATTTCCTGTCTTTTCTTTAGGGTCTGTGATGATCTGAGCAAAAAGGAAAAGAATGAGACCGATGAGCTTCTTGAAGAGTGCATTATTGATCCTTCCCTCCGAGAACAACTTTCCATTCTCTCCCGCACCTTTGAGAATCAGAGGAGGCTGGTTCAGGCAAACAGCATGCTCTTCTTGAGTAACATTTTCACTATTGAGCCCCTGGTGAGCACATAAATAAACTCTGACTATACAGTAAACATAAGTGGGTGCGCAGGGCTTGTTTTGGTAAAAGTACTCACTCTGGGATTGGTAATAAGTTCTGAGAGAATAAAGATTTCAGCTGAAAGCCTCATATCAGTATGAGATAGTGACTGAAGGCTAACGGTAAGAATGCTCACAGGTCACATTCATAGGTCATGCATTCTACCCACCAATTGCTGTGTTAAACACATCTCATATGTGTTACTCAGTTTATCTCATTTGTATATATGTTATTTTACAACAACCTTATATCACCAGTTCTGCATTCTACAGATGAGGAAATTAAGACAGAAAAATTCGGTAACTTGGTCCAAGCCAAACAGTGTCCGCATTTAGAAATGTATCCCTGACCAGCCTGACTCTAGGGCAAGTTTTCTCAACCTCTGCACTGATGACCTCTAGAGCTAGATAATTCTTTGTCCTGTACATTGTAGGATGTTTAATAGCACCCCTGACCTTTAGCCACCGGTTGCTAATTGTGACAGCCCACAGTGTCTCCAGCCATTGTTACATGTTCCCCTCGTGGGCAAAATCACTTGGGTTGAGAACTGCTTTGTCCTTAATTCACTCAATAAAAAGTTACTGACTGTATGTTCTATATTAGGGACTCCGTGTGTACAAGGCACGAGTGAACAAAACAGACATAGTCCTCGACCTCACTGGTGAGGGCTGGGCCAGACCTAAAACAGGGTTGGTCTGATTCCACAGACCCAACTCTTGACCACATTCCCTACTGCTTCAAAATGAAAGTAGCTAATGCCTTCTATATTTACTATGTGCTAGGCACTGTGCATGACCTTACCACCTAGCAAGCATAGAATGATGGGAGGGTAAAGATAGCAATAGAAGTTGAGAAAGCCTTGGGGTGCTTGGGTGGCTCAGTTGGTGAAGCATCCAACTCTTGATTTTGGCTCAGGTCATGATCTCAGGATTGTGAGATCGAGCCCCACATCTGGCTCTGCATTGGGCTCCGTGCTGGGCATAGATCCTGCTTAAGATTCTCTCTCTCTCCCTCTGCCCCTCCCCCTCTGCTCTTGAGCATGCTAGCTCTCTCTCGCTCTCTCTCAAAAAAGAAGAAGTAGTAGTAGTAGTAGTCGTAATCGTAGTCGTAGTAGTAGTAGTAGAGAAAGCCCAAAGCTAATTGGAGCTGCTGGATTGTTACTATTCAAACCATTTGGAGAGAAGATATGGGCACATGGACATTAGAATGCAAGATCACTGGTGGGAAATGCCACTGACTTGTGGAGACCTGTTTTCCTTATGTCTGCACTTCCAAACTTTTTAAAGGATAGAAGATAGAAAGGGACTCCATAGAAAAATAAGTTTCACAAACAGGGGGTTCAATATTGTTTGAAAGGTTTCTTTGCTTTAAGATGTCTAAGTTTTTAATATGATAATGTGCATTATAATTTCCAAGAGAGAGCCTTCTCCTTGGAGACATGTTTTGGGACTATTGTTTTGCAGGACCTGCTGTGTGAATCTCTGGTGAAGACTGTCAGTATACTAGTTCAGATGTTGAGGTGATTATCATAGGCCAAATCAGAGAAGATTTCTTGGGATCAGAGCCTTGAATTAGGTCTTGCAGGACAGGGCTTTTGAAACACAAAATGGGGGATGTGTATGGCATGGATAATTCAAGGTTCCGGGAATGGATCAGTTAGCTTGAAGTAAAGGGTTAATGTGGGATAATAAGGTTGGAGATAGGACTTGAGGCTAAATTTTCTCTCACCTCAGAAGACTGTCCAGGGCTCATTTGAGCAAAGGGATCTTCAGATATGATGGTTAAAGGTTAAAACAACATGAACATACAGTCTTGAGAGGATAGGACAGGTGCCTGTGATAATAGGTCAAGCCAGAAGATGTTAAAAAGTTTAAGAAGGCATTATAAGTCCAAGTGAGCAAGGGCTGAGTTGGACAGAGGCAGGGAGGAGCAATCAGTCATGGTAATCTTAGACACGCTGGTAAGGTCCAGAGTATAGACAGTCCAAAATTCTTCCCAGCTGGTATGGGAGATCCAGGCTGATGACTACTGTCCTATTTGTCATAGCTTTCTGGGAATGAATGGCTCTGGGGTGGAAAACATTGGTGGTCAGGAGGAGGTGGGAGGCTCACAGATGAGTTTTGTACATTTTCAATTCAGGAAGTTGAAAAACTAGGGTTTCCTCAGATTTCCTTCTCTTCATGAGCTCTTCCATAACTTGAAGCTTCCTACGGAGATGGGGGAGATACATGTGTGTTAAAATGTGGCATTTAATATGATTGCTTTTGAACTTTAGATAGGAACTGAATTGGGTGTTATTATCACAAGGCATCTTTTCACCATTAGGAAGAAAAATCTTTTAAAAATAAGGATATACAGAAGTGGTATCTTTTAAATAAATGAGACTAATTTTGTGTATATTGTGTGAAAAAAATCACTGGAAACAGGAAGGGGATAATATTCACTTAGAGTATAAGTGGTGTTTATGGCATCTATAATGATTTTGTTTTTTCTGTACACTATTCTCTTTTCTTCTCATGGTATTCATTAGCCGGTTCTTGACAGTTTTTGCAAAATGAAAATGAAGGCATGAAACTTTCCTAGTGTCTCCTTAAAGTTATTCTAGTCAAAACACCTGAACTCAGTGTCAGTAACAGTGAATTATTTATTAATGTAAAATCTCCCTTCTTCCCCTCCTTCAAGATCCTAATGGTTTTGTAGAAATGCAGTTCTTGAGAATGTAATATAATCTTACCTTGTAAATTAATTTGAAGCTATTTGATAGGGAGATTTTTGCCATTTTATTAGCTTCTTGATGGAAATGTGAGCTATATGCATTTTCTGCTGTTGAGATTTTGGTTTTCTGATAAAAGTATTTAATTGCTACAGTAGTAGTGTTACCTACTGATCTAAAAATCAATCTCTAATGGATACCCTGTCCAAAAAAATAAAAGGCAGATGCAGGGGTTTAGAGACCACCTAGCTTTCTGGACTCTTCAGCCTCTGTGTCCACTGAGGAAGGACGTTGTCTCCAAATGAGGTAAACTTAAAAAGGAAAAAAAAAACCTATTACCTCAGGGTCTGGAAATCAATAAGAAATGATATGCTTATTTTCTCAGACCCACATCTAAATATCTTGGTTCTTCAACGCATCACCTAAAACCAAGTTTACGTTAGCCCTTACTGTGTTCTGTGCATACTGAATGTTTTATGGGAACACTTCCTATTCTAGAGGCTCTTGTAATTTAAAGCAAGTAGATTTAGGATCCAGATCAGTCACTGTCCCTAAAATGCCCAGAAGTAGTGATGAGTTTGAATTTAATAAAATTTTATTAATTTGATAATGTGAGAAGTAGCTTAACTCAATGCTGACCCAAACTCTAGGTCTGCAAGTTCTTATTCTCTTCTACCACCTGTTCACCACTTGGCCACTGGGTAGTTCCATTGTCTTGGCTCACTTTCTTCTCAGTATGCTCATTGTATAACATTGCCATAGAGTCTGTTGTTCTAACCTTGAGTTGTGCTGGAGCGTCGTGGGTACATACTGATATGGTCTCAGAATGCAGAGGTGGGAGTTCGTCTTTTGAGAGACCCCAGAGGTGTTCACTGGTAGAGAAGGTAGACAGGGGTAGCCTGGGACCCAGAGTGACCATCGGGGCAGATACCAGACAGAGGTATGGAAGGATTTTTTTTTTTCTTTTCTTGGTAATTTATTGATATTCTACTGGTAGGCCATGATTGTTGCTGTAGTCATCAATACATGCAGTATATTATTACTATTTATATCAAGTTCCTCATGTCAGTTCTTTTGATAATGTCTTGGAATATTAGCCTAAAATTTTCCATTTATGCCTTGCCTAGGGAACGTACTGGGGTTCTGTAGAATACTGATTATTTCTCAGGCTATCTGCTTCTGTGTAGTTCTTTCCCCCACTTTGGAAAAAAAAATGCAAAATTGAGTCTCTTATGAATGTTTTGTGCCTTCCAGAAAATCAAGTGGAATTGACTACTTTCAGAAATATAATATTCTATTTTACTAGATGGACTCTGGCTATACAGAATTTTGACAGTCTCATTATGTTATATCCTCTGCTTAGGTCTCTTAGGTACCCTGAGTGAGAGAGATTCAGAGACAAAAACCACAAATCTGAGAACTGCGAGGCAGAAGAATATCTCAGGGCAAAAAGAGAATTAAGCTTTCAATTTCCATGGGTGTCTGGGAGTCCTCTGAGAAATCACAGCACAGATGTGCTGGCCTTGTTTCTGGACTCTGGTACTTCTGGCTCAGGTCACACTTCTAAGATGCAGCAATTTTCTGAATGTTGAATGCTTGATATTTTCTCAAAAACAATGGCCTGGGAATGTAAAGATGCCCAAACTGATCCTAACTGATTGCCTGACATCGGTAAACAGGGGAATACATTTCTACTTCTGTTAGCAAATGTCTTTTCCATCAAAGAAAACTTCATCCAGTACCCCTAGCTTTAGCTTAATTTAACTAAGCCTCAAAAAGGGAGGGAAACTTGATCATTTCTTTATTACCATGTAAGTAATAGTAAACCATGCTTTGTTGTCACCTAAGCCTACAGAAAACATGCGGTACAGCAATTCAGACTGAAAGCACAGCTCAAATTTAGTTTGCCTTATTTTTCACAAATCGGCATAGCATGTAGGCTCAGCAGAACCAGGTTGGGCGGAAGCCTAGACAGCTACCAAAGAGGAAAGATCTAGCTCTTTACTGCAAACCCCTTCTACTTCTTGTACCATTAGTCATGAGTCACGTTGCAAACATGTGGGAGCTGACTCCTTGGAAATGAACACCAGAAGGGAGAAAGGAGGACAGGAATCTGCTGAGAGCAAACTGTCCTTGACAAGTCATAGCTCTTCTGTCAGTATGGTTTTCCATCCTTCAGCCTCCCTTTATTATTGTTCATCCTCTCCGATCCTTGTGCTCAGGCAAACCTTTTCCACTTGTGCTGGTACATCCACTGTTGTACTGGAGAGCCTTTGTAGGTGGAAGGAGGCCTGGGGGAAGTCTTAGAAATAGCAGAGCTCCTCGTCGCTCATTAAATAAGTTAACAGCCTTCAGTGTTGAAAGAGACACGAATCTGTTCTCTCTAGAGAAGGGCATGAACATCACACACAACTGCCTCAGCTCCTAGAAAACCCCAGTGGAATTTTCATTGCATATGGGTTGGGGTATCTCGCTGAAGTCAGAACACACCTTTAGTGAAACTTGCTCTGACAGATGGCCAGATCTTAGACCCCTCTCTTAGAAACCTTACTGGTCATTATTTTGAGAATCAAAACTTTACTAAAATCACAGTGTCTTGCCCCAGGAATTACAGTGGAGTAGAAAAGTCCCTTGCATGTCATGTGTCAACTCAGTCTTTTCTCTCAATGATAATTGGGGTAGTTTACCTTCAGTATGTTAGCTTCCATTTTTTTGCCTTATGTCTCTTTGAGACAACTTCTACTTGCTGTAAGTGATGATAAAAGGAGCCATGATGTCTCTCACTGATTTGGAAGATTCTAGAAGAGCAATTGTAGGTGGTGAAGCAGATTATAGTTTCTCATCAGGGATTCTCTTTTTAATTGATTGATGGAAATTTGATTAAGAAGATATTTTTATTTCCCAAGAGAAATTTTAAATATTTTCCTTAAATATGATAACACAGCTGAAAATATTTGTTTATGTAGTCAGGAATTTTTCCATTTTGGTGGAACACGATGGAAGTCATCACACATTATACAGCTGCTCTTGAAATCATTTTTCACTGACCTTGTTCTTAACTGACTGCACCCTGACCCAACCAGGATAGCTTTATAAAGATCTTCCAATACATTTCTGAAGAGCTGCAACACACTAATGTTGGCTGTGTCATCCAAACGAGCCTCCTGTGAGTCACCTTCCAAGGTACCTGAACATATGAGCATATAGTGCCTCCTACTTCGTTCACCAGATGGGAACACCAGGTCATGCTGGCCTCATCTAAGCCTGATTATCCGCTGTAGTGTTTTTAGGTTTCTTCTGGCATTTTTCTTTTTATGATGTGAGAAAAGTGAGGACTGACCTTTTGTTATAATTGCAGGGGGGTTCAGGAAATTAAAGAAAAATATATTATAAAATCCCAGTTCTCCCACTTATGGTTGGTGTGGTCTTAGGTGAGATATTTAACTTCTGTTTGCTTGGTTGTCTCATCTTTAAAATGGGGATAATACTTCACAAGATTATAAAGTTTGAGGTGGATATTGTACATTAGTACTTACCACAGTGCTGGGAACATGAGCTCTCGGTTAATGGTTGCCAATATTATGATTTAGAGTTAGATGTGATTCAGTCTCATAAGATCAGAGTGTATGATTAGAAAGTATAATATTTGAGTGGCAAACGTTTAGATCACTCTTCTAAATTTAAGTTGGGGATTAAAATGCAACAATGAATCGTGGATCACCACATCAAAAACCAATGGTGACTAACGTAACATAATAAATAAAATTTAAAACAAAATAAAATGCAACCATTTTGTTTGACAGATATAAGCATTATTTTCCAGATAAACCAAGTGAATTAAATTTATATGTAACTCTGTTCTTGCAGTTGGGTTCTGATTTTGCAAAATTTGCAAAAATAATCCTTCATTGGAAGGGAGGGAGTGAGGGATAAGGAAGGGAGGAGGGAGGGAGATGGGTGATAGGTGGGAAGGAAGGTGATTTTTAAAATATCTTCTTTTTTATTTACGGATTTTCAAGGGAGATTTTTTTTTTTTAAAGATTTTATTTATTTATTTGAGAGAGAATGAGATAGAGAGAGAGAGCACATGAGAGGGGGGAGGGTCAGAGGGAGAAGCAGACTCCCTGCCAAGCAGGGAGCCCGATGCGGGACTCGAACCCGGGACTCCAGGATCATGACCTGAGCCGAAGGCAGTTGCCCCACCAACCGAGCCACCCAGGCGCCCCTCAAGGGAGATTTTTAAAAGAGCCCCTTTAGTCATTGTCAATGTAAGTTTTTAAGAAGATAATTTTTTAAAAAAGGACACTTTTCTCATGACGGTATCAATCACCTGTTATGAACTAGTGGCAGTGTGTTCATAGACATCTTACAAAAAGTCTCGGAACTGAATCTGTCAAGTTACTTGGTTGGTTGTTCTTATTGCAGAAGGAAACATGAAGTTCCATTTCCAGAGATATTTAATATTTGAGTAAAAGCTGCAATATGAGAGTTCGCTTTAGACCTGAAAAGTTGATTCAAATTCAAAGTTCAATTTGAATTCAAAGTTGATTCCTTCTGGAAGATTCACTTGATCAATAAGTGAAATGCAGCTATGGATCTGAGGAAAAAAACAAAGCATTAAGACCAAGAAGGAAAATAATTACAACATAACTGAAGGCCATTTTCACAATTATTTTCAACAAACAACCTAATAGTCACTTACAGTTCATATCCTAGATACGCAGTCTCATTTGGAGCAGGAGAATAGACAGTGATGGGAGAGGGGTCATACATGGAAGGAATGCAGAACAGCAGGGGTTCTGTGCCATGGGGCTGCTTTCTGAGGACCGGGAAGAAAGGATATTGACGGCAGAGCAGCCAAGGAAAATTCTGAATGTTTTGGTTTTCAGAAAGAGACTTTAGAACTGCACAATAACAAAGGGAACATTCTTTTCAGAGACTTAAATGACATGGAAGTTAATTTCAGGAGAGTTGGAGAAGTGATGTGAAATGTTTCAGAGCTATGTAAGTAAAAAGTGGGGTCAGTTTAGGCTGATAGCCTGTTTCTGAGGTTTATTTTCTCTGACTTGCTAGAAAGGGCTATGTTGAGTTTTTGCTATAAAGAAATAGAAGTTATTTCACTTTTATTTTAATCACAACTGAAAAATAACTGTCCTTCTACATGTTCTTAACTCCTTCAAATGAAGGAGATTGAAAACATCCCTTTGTGAGAGGAAACTGAATGACCGCACTTCTGTCTTTATAGATACACATAGTCCTCTTAATGTACATTACACCTGCGACAAGCCCAGGAGAGGGTTTTAGAATAGGATTTATCCTTGAATTTCCTCCCAGGGCTCAGTAAAAGCTGCAAGTTACTAACAGCTGTCTCAAACCCAGTAAAACCAATGCAGCCCAGGATAAGAAAGCACTGAGCCCACGGTCCCATTCACTCAGACTGAAAACCCTATGGACTCAGATTCCCTCACCAAGCAGAAGGGCTTGTCAGCCCCAGGAGGCTCCATATCAGACAATCCTCTTAGGGATGACGTCAAAACACCAACACTCCCTCCTCTGGGGAGCTTCTGGTCACCTCTGGAGTGTGTCTTCCCACCATTTTCCAACCTACCAGTCCTGATAATCAGACTTCTGTGATGATGGGGTGTCCAGGAATGCTTCTGCGATAGAACTTAAGTGTGTTGTCTTCTTGTATGCATATGGACCTTGGATTTTCTTGCTGGGATAATGCTTTTGAAAGTGGTCTGGATGTCCTTCAACAGATGAATGGATAAAGAAGATGTGGTATATATATATACAATGGAATATTACTCAGCCATCAGAAAGGATGGATACCTACCATTTACATCAACATGGATGGAACTGGAGGGTATTATGCTAGGTGAAATAAATCAAGCAGAGAGAGACAATTATCATACGGTTTCACTAATAATGTGGAATATAAGGAATAGCGCAGAGGACCATAGGGGAAGGGAGGGAAAACTGAATGGGAAGAAATCAGAGAGGGAGACAAACCATGAGAGACTCTGGACTCCGGGAAACAAATTGAGGGTTGCAGAAGGGGGGGTTGGGGGCTATGGGGTAACTGGATGATGGGCATTAGGGAGGGCATGCATGTGTTGTGATGAACACTGGGTGTTATATGCAACTAATGAATTGTTGAATACTACATCAAAAGCTAATGATGTACTATATGTTGGCTAGTTGAACTTAAAAAAAAGAATAGATTAAAAAAAGAAAGAAAGAAAAAAGTGGTCTGGCTCACCCGAAGCCATAAGATGCTTGAATTTTCCCACATGTACTGAGCTTATCTCATTTCCATTGTAGCCTTCTTAAGGACCGCTTCCTCCTGTCCTGGTGAGACATTTCTTTTTTTTTTTTTTTTTTTTTTTAAGATTTTATTCATTTATTTGACAGAGACAGAGATAGCGAGAGCAGGAACACAAGCAGAGGGAGTGTGAGAGGGAGAAACAGGCCGAGCCCGCTGAAGGCAGATGCTTAGCGACTGAGCCACTCAGGCGCCCCCTGGTGAGACTTTTCTCACATAGGTTTTCCCAGGATTCAAGGTAGCTCCTTTGGTCAGTCAGTTTGGATAGAAACAGGTTAGCTGTGTCCATTCTATACCCCCAAACAAAGCAGTGTCTAAACCCACCAGGGGAATACATTTGTCTGTTGGTTAGGAGGAAGCCCAGGTCTTCAACTGTTCTGAGATGGAATACCCACTGATGGACCCATGAATGGATGAGTCACCTTTTACACCTGACCTCTTTGCCCATTCTAGCCATGGGTGTTCCTAACATTCCTTGTCATTGGAACCCCCACAAATCCTAAAGGGGCCAGTATTTTCCATTTATCAGAAGGGAACAGGTACTGGTTTCAAGGTTTGGAAAAGTGCCACAGTGAAACACCTCAATACGTGAAAATGCTTAGGGCTTCCCTCTTCCCCGCATGCTCTCAGAGGCCCCTTTCAGCTCTAAATTTGTATGACTTTTGTGGTTCCAGTTGAGGAGAAAATGGCAGAAATAGGCTGCAAAGATGAATAGGCATCTGCTAAGAAGTACACGGTGTGCAAACTGAGTAGATACGACTGATTGGAAAAATATGTTGAGAAATAGGAGCCACTCGTGGTTTAGGGCTGGGAATGAAGCAGTCCCTGAGCTCACAGGGCCCTTATCCTCGTGGGCTGACGGGGGCTACAAGAGCTCCCAGGACCCACAGGAGGCTCATGGTCCTCACTGCTGCTTCTGTGCTCTTTGTCATTGTGAAGTCAGGGGATGCTGCACGGGGAAGTGCGCTGATCAGTCTGTTACCTTCATAAACAAACCCAAGTGGGCTCTAGTTTGCTATTTCCACCCTCTTGTTTGATGTCTGCATTTTAAACCATTTTGTTCTCTGAGTCTTTCCTCCAGCACTGTGTTCATTTCAGCCAGACTGGAGTGAATAGAATATGCATTGGGGATTGTCTGAAACCAGAGCCTAATTATTTACCAAGTTGTCTTAGTTTTCTGTTTAGCTAGTGGGAGCATTTAAAGATCTTTGGATGTGATTAACACTTATGCCATACTTGATCTATTAACAAAAACCTCTGAAAAATACACGCTTTTTCTCCCCCAATTTTTTCAGTACTTCATCTTATTCTTTCCAGGTAGCATAAAAATAACATCAATTATAGTAAATATTTATTGAGCTCTTACTAAGTACCAAGTGTGGGGCAAAGTATGTGACCTGCATGACCTTGTCAGACTTTGGGTGGGAAACCCTTTGAGGCAGGTACGACTAGCATCTCCTACTATAGCCCTTACAAGTTAATGAAGAGGCCTCAGGTTACTGGTTAATAGGAAAATATTTTTCAAGAAATATCTCAAGGGGATTTCCATATGTGGCATGTTGTATTATAATTTCAAAACTAATAAAGATTATGACTTTTGAGTGGCTTGCATTAAAACAGAAAATATCACACTGGATTAGAATCAGTGTTTGACCTGGTCATTGTTTTGCCTTGGGTCATTGTTATGTTTTCACAGAATTATAGTATTTCATTATGCTGTCACCTCAAGAGTAAGTTAGTCCCTCTGGACGCTGTATATATATATATGGTGCAACACCTCTCACAAATATTTTTAAATATTTGTGTGCACATGTATCATCCCTCTTAAGATGTGAGTTCCATGCGGTCTCAGACCATACCTTTCTTCATCTCTGTAGCCCAGTGCTGGCCATCTGGTGGCATAAAATGAATGTCCATTGAATGCACAAATATTGAAACTGTTCTAAACATCCTAGTTTCCTTTAGTAACTATATATTCATGAACTCACTGAAATTTGAAGCTCATTTCCAAATTGTACCATCTCTTAACAAGTAGCATAAATTTACTATCTGTTGGGTAAAATAGTGCTTTCTTTTATTTGTTGTAAAAATATTTCCTTCAAGTTTCCTGAGGTTATAACATAATAGTAACATTTAAAAGCAGTGCCTTCTCTTCATCACATTGGTTTTCTTTTGTTTTTGTTTTTAAAGATTTTATTTATTTATTTAGAGATTGTGCAAGCGGTGGGGAGGGGCAGAGGGAGGAGGAGGGAGAGAATCTCAAGCAGACTCTGTGCTGAGCCATGACCCTGAGATCATGACCTGAGCCGAAATCAAGAGTCAGATGCTTAACCCACTGAGCCACCTGAGTGCCTCTTCATCACATTGTTTTTTAATGATTCTTTCATGGTTTTCAGGAAGGTGATGTCTGGCCTAATTCATCAGCTGAAATCACGGTGTACTTTAATCCTCTGGAAGCCCGGCTCTACCAGCAGACAGTTTACTGTGACATTTCAGGTAAAGACTTTCTCTATGTGGTAAACTCAGGTTACCAAGTGCCCAGAGCATCAAGTGGGGTATCTGTGTGTGTGTGTGTGTGTGTGTGTGTGTTCAGACTATAAGAAGTGCATGATATCAATAGAGGAATAATAGAGTCAAGTTATACACTTGTCATTTTTTTTTTCTAGAACAGGTCAAACTTTGAAGTACATTACACTTGTGGTGCGGTCAGGGCAGGGTGGGGATGGGAAACCATGGATCTGGGTTTACTCTTGATTTTTAGAGCAGTAGGAATATTACTTGACACAAATTCTCAAAATTTTATTTTTTGTTCTTTTTATAGTATTTGGCTATTTAATTTTTTCATTTCTGAGTTTTTAATCAAAATAATGTATGCCAGGGAGGATGGGAAGCCAGCCTGGCAGTGGCCAGAATCAGCATGTGGGATGTACAAATAGAGTGGCAACCTGGTAGCTTCAGAAGATTGGATACAGATAGAAGCATTAAACAAAAAAGTAATCAGGATAACAAGAGCCAATATTATTTTTCAGTCTTGGAGGAGGCAGATATATCTGTCTATCTATCTATCTATCTATCTATCTATCTATCCATATATATACCTTAGAGAAAGGCTAAGATGAGTCTTTGGTATTGAAATGGAATTGGGGTTATCACTGTGAACCCATAGTTGTTGATATGCACAGATATAGAATGTATATGTAAATGTGTGTATATGTTTATGTATATTTCCTACCTATGACCATTGAGAGGTCCTGGCAGCTTTGAGATCCTAGTATCAATGAGAACACCTCATAACCAAAGCTTGGTTTCTGAACCCAATCTCTTCTAAGAGGGACTTTTTCCAGGACTGAGGTGGGGAAAGAACAAGATGAGCCTGGAACATCCTTTCATGTCAGAAACTAAGGAAATGCTCAAAGAATGACAGGGATATGTCAAAATGATACAGAAGCCAGCAAAGGGACTCCCACTGACCAAATTTGGAACAAGTAAAGAATCAAGAAAATAATGATACTAATAGATTATAATCTGTTGAATAAATAGGAATCTTTGAATCCACTAAGTAAAAATTTACTATTTGGCAATCATGGTAATAATCAGTGCAGGTAAAAAGCATTCTTTTTTTTTAATTTTTTTAAAGATTTTTTTTTAATTTATTTATTAGAGAGAGAGAGCATGAGAGGGGGGAAAGTCAGAGGGAGAAGCAGACTTCCCGCTGAGCAGGGAGCCCAATGTGGGACTCGATCCTGGGACTCCAGGATCATGACCTGAGACGAAGGCAGTCGCTTAACCAACTGAGTCACCCAGGCGCCCCGGTAAAAAGCATTCTTAAGCTTTAATGGGTCTCAAAATATCCTACCTCAAAATGCTTATTAATTATAAAGGGGCAAAATCTAACTTTACAGTGAAGAAATCTGGGAAATGTTATTTTAGTTAAGGCCAACAGTAATATGGCAAATCAACCTCATGGACTACTACTCACTAGGATATCATCAGAACACAGCATCTCTTCATTGATATCAGGGCCAAAATATCTAATGTGGGTCTAATTGTGGGGAAACATTAGACTAACCCAAATTGAAGAACAAAACAAAATTACCAGCCTGTAATCCTCAAAGACATCAAGCTCATGAAAGTCAGTAAAAGACTGAAGAGCTGTCCTAGATTGAGTGAGACTCAAGAGACCTGACGTCTGGGTGTAACACGTGAGCCTGGACTGGATCCTTTGCTATAAAGCAGATTATTGGGTAAAGGGTGTATGGAATTCTTTGTACTACTCTGGAAGCTTTTCTGTGTTTAAAAAATGTCTCAGAATTCTTTTTTAAAATGCTGGTGCCAATAAATAAGTAAAACAAGTAGATAATAAGATTAAAAATCTAACTAGTAGTCTTTTTCTCCAGCATTACTTTCAAGAAGCACTTTTAGCTGTTTCTTGTGGTGGTAATTTTCCTTGCTAATTCTATGCTTATATTGATTGCTATTTGTTGATTTATCAGCTTGACATACTACATTTGAGTCCCCACTATGAAAGATGAAGATTTAGTTCACATATGATCTCATTGTCCCCTTGCTGGCCTTATTGAGTTATAATTTACATGCAGTGAAATTTGCCCTTTTTTGGTGTACAGTTCTGTGAACTTTGACAAAGCTAAACAGTCATGTAACTGGCACCAAAATAAAGATACAGAATATCTCCATCACACCATAAAGTTCCCTCATTGCCACTTTGCAGGCAATCCCATTCCCCTACCTCAGCCCCTGGCAACCCAATTATTTTTATTATATTTTATTTTATGAGTTTTATTTATAGACTTAAATAATATACTTAAAACTATATTTTTTGTTCGATCAACTCTACAGTATCTCTTGACATGTAAGGATATTACCACCATTCCACCCTGTTTCTCTCTTACCTTCTGTGATTTGTTCTACTTTCGTATTGGAATGGCTGATAACCCTATTTAAGTTCTCTGATGTTGTTTTTTTTTTTAAGATTTTATTCATTTATTTGACAGAGAGAGAGACAGCGAGAGAGGGAACACAAGCAGGGGGAGGGGAGAGGGAGAAGCAGGCTTCCCGCGGAGCAGGGAGCCCGATGCGGGGCTCGATCCCGGGACCCTGGGATCATGACCTGAGCCTAAGGCAGACGCTTAACGACTGAGCCACCCAGGCGCCCCTGAATTGACTTTTTTGTACAGGTTTTGGGTTCCTCCTCCCACCCCGACCAATGTTTCTAATTCTTTATTTCTTCACTCTTGTCTAATTGTAGAATGTATGCTCTTCTTTTCCTTGAAGACATTTTTCTCAGACCCTACCAGCTTCTCATTCTTTTTTTTTTTTTTTTTAAGATTTTATTTATTTATTCATGAGAGATAGAGAGGCAGAGGCAGAGGGAGAAGCAGGCTCCCCGCGGAGCAGGGAGCCCGATGCGGGACTCGATCCCAGGACGCTGGGATCATGACCCGAGCCGAAGGCAGACGCTTAACCGACTGAGCCACCCAGGTGTCCCCAGCTTCTCATTCTAAGTCAGATCCACCACCTCCTACACAGTTGTTACTCAGGAATTTTTAAAGTTTCCATGTGTGTTCCATTACATCTTTTTACTCTCACTTTGCTCAAGTAGCTTCCTCAGAAAGGGTCTATAGGAGGGAAACTTTGATCCTTGAATGCCTGATAATGTCTCATTCTGCCTCCATACTCACCTGATAGTTTAGCTGAAATTTCTAGGTTCACAGTAATTTCTCCTCAGAAGGTTAAAGACATTGTGCCAACTTGATGGTAAAAGTCCAGAAGTCTGAAGTCACCTAATTCACATTCCTTGATGGGTGGTCTGTTATTTCTCTCTCAATACTTTCTAGAGTTTTCTTTTTGTACTTGAGGTCTGAAATGTCATGAAGCCATGTCCAAGAGTGAGTTTTCTGGGGCGCCTGGGTGGCTCAGTTGGTTAAGCGACTGCCTTCGGCTCAGGTCATGATCCTGGAGTCCCGGGATCGAGTCCCGCATCGGGCTCCCTGCTCAGCGGGGAGTCTGCTTCTCCCTCTGACCCTCCTCCCTCTCATGCTCTCTGTCTCTCATTCGCTCTCTCAAATAAATAAATAAAATCTTTAAAAAAAAAAACCCAGAAAAAAAAAAAAGAGTGAGTTTTCTAATTCATCCTCCGCAGCTTTCTGTGGGCCATTAAGAGTCTGCTTACTCATGTGTTACTTCAGCTCTGGGAAATTGTATTTTTTTTAATGTACTTTCCTCCATTATTTTTCATTTTATTCTTCTGGAAATCTTAACAGTCTGATGTTAGACCTACAGGATTGATCATCTGTTCTCAAAGAACCAGATTTTAATCAAACATGAGTAATAAATGACAGTAAATGCCATTTAATGCTATTAAATAAAGAGAAATATTTATTTGTTAGAAAATTCCAAGGTAGCAAGTATCATGCAGTCATAGGGATCCTTCCAATGCCTTCTGGTCCATGGTTGTCCTTTGTTTATAAGAATGAGAAAATGGGTTGAATTTTCAGAGTAGTTAGTGCTACTCACCTCTGCTGGGTAATGTGTGGGTCTCCCAGGATTTACAGCTGTGGTGGCTATTTTAATAATAAAATATTAAATGGTGAGAGAGAGTAGTAAGAGTGCATGATCACTAGTAGCTTCAAGTGCAAAAATCCCACTATTCTGCCCTACCTAGCATAGTCACTTTTCTCTGTGTATCAAGGGATCAAGCAGTCTAAGAACAGTGCAGAAAGATGGGCTGCGTAAGTCAAGACTATGCTGCCCTCCTCCTCCTCCAAGTATGTGTGTCCCTTTCTGACGATGTATCCCTCATCTTCCCTGAAAGTAACTGCCACTTTGATTTT
This sequence comes from Neomonachus schauinslandi, assembly GCF_002201575.2. Lineage (NCBI taxonomy): Eukaryota > Metazoa > Chordata > Mammalia > Carnivora > Phocidae > Neomonachus > Neomonachus schauinslandi. The sequence continues at coordinate 46,068,057 of NC_058418.1, forward strand.
TATGATAGTTATTTTTTTGATTTGTTTTCAGGTATAAGTTAACTGCCTATGTGTTCCTGTCTAAGCAAAATAGTATAGTTTTGCTGGTTTAAAAATTTATATATTGAAATTATACTCTATGCCTTATGCTGTTAGCACTGGGAAGATAAAGCCACTCAGTAAACATTGATTAAATGGATGCAAATAAGTGAACAGATGAATGAATGAGTGAATGAATCCTAGTTTGATCTGGTCTCTTCCTTGCCCATGAATGCAGGATTCTCAAGATGGCCCCAGAATGAATGCAGGATGGACTAGGAGTTTCAGGATTGACAAAAATCTGTTTTCACACTTCACGCCAGCATCATCTGCCCCAGACTTCTTAACGGGTCTGGAAGAAATGTTGGTACAGCAGTGTTCAGACACAGGCTGGAAATGCTCCGGTGGCCCCACGCCACAGGTGGTGGGACCTCCCTCCCATCTATGACTCCCCGGGATGTCGTGCTTGGTCATGTTCCAGGGGGTTGGCTGCTCTCCAGGAGGTTCCCAAACATTAGACATAACTAGTTGTATTCAGCTATTGTTTCGTTTGCAGTTCTGAATCCTGCCACAGAATTCACATCCTGGATAAACTGAATAGTATAATTTTCCATCTGCATGACATTCTTCTTTATTTTGTTAGTGGTTTATTAAAAGACATGATTGCCAGAGAAGGGTTTTGTTTACATTGTAATTCCATATTATCTTCCTTGTAAATTCCATGTAATTCCATGTCTTTTCAAGGGCTGGTGATGATTCCTTAGTATTATCTTCAAAGAGTTGGTAAAACCTCCTGGTTTTAGGTCACTAAGAAATGCTTCTTAGGCAGATAGAAAAAGCCCTTTCCCTTGTTTTGTTTTGTTTTGCTTTTGTTTTTTAATATACTTTGAGCATATAGAAGCAAATACATATAGCTATGCTTCCCCTCATGCCTTTTTTACATAAATGATAGCATACTTTACACAGTGATTCTGACACTACTTTTTAAATATTTCTTGCAGATTATTCCATTAACACTAAATAAAAAGAGTCATTCTTTTTCATGGTCATATAGGAATCCTTTGTATTTATATACTGTAGTTTAATTTTTAACCATTTGTCACTAAGAAATAGGACATAGATCCACAAATGTGCATAAAATATACTGTGGTGGGTAGAGTAACAGCTTCCCAAGGATGTCCATGCCCTAAACCCCAGAACCTATGAATATATTACCGTGCATGTGTTACATTACCTGACAAAAGGAAATTAGGGCAGAAAATGGAATTTAGGTTATTAAATAACTGACCTTAACATAGGGAGATTAACCTGGATTATGTGAGTGGCTCAGTAGATAATCACAAGGGTCCTTAAATGTCAAAGAGGGAGGCACTAGAATCAGTCTCAGTGTCACAATGATATGATACGAGAAAGACTGAACCAGCCATTTCTGGCTTTGAAGAGAAAGGGCTGAGGGATGTGGTCAGCCTCTAGAAGCTGGAAAAAACAAGAAAATGGGTTTTCCCCCAGAGCCTCCAGAAGGAAATGCAGCTCTGACAGCACCTTGATTTTAGTCCAGTGAGACCCATCTTAGATTTCTGACCTCTATAATTTTTAAGATAATAAATGTATAGGTTAGGCATTTAGTTCATGGTGACCTGGCTCAGCAGCAACAGGGAACTAATACACATACATATATATTGTAATTACAAGACAAATATTATGTAACTGCTACCAAGATCCATAATAGAACATTTCCAGCCCTGAGAAGGCCCCTGTGTGTCCTTCCCAGTCACATTCCCCTCATCCGAACCTCCCCCTGAAATAATCACCATTCTGTCCTTGATGGTCATTAGTTCATTGCTTCCATTTATAGTTTTTACCCCAGCGTATGTGCACATAATGCAATTTGGTACTGCCTGTTTTTGAAACATACATAATTGGAACCGATCTGCATGTCTCATCCATGTGGTTGCTTATAGCCCTGGTTGTATTTCACTTCCATTGTTGTATAGTGTTCCATCCTGGGAATATAGGTTCAGAGACAGGAAGTAGCAGGAAAGGCCAGTGTCACTGGTCTTGAAGGAGGCCTCCTGACACACATGAAATTTAACCCACATCTTCAGCTGGAACTTTTTTTTCTTTTGAAAGCTTTTATATCTAGGCACCGTGAGTACAAAGATGTACAAAACCAGAATTCCTGTCCTCAGAAAGCATAGCAGTGAGTGGAGGAAACTGACAAATAAACCAACAATTATATTGCAGTGCTATCCAGTGAATGAGTGCGTAATAGAAGAGGGTACGGGACACATAGCTCAGTCTGGGGTTTTCAGGGGAGGTTCCCCAGTGAAAGTGACCCTTTTGAAGTGTTCATTAGTCAAGTAAAAAAGGCTGTGGAGCTGGGAACCCTTTGTGCAAGTAGATGGCAAGAGCATAAAATGGCAAAGAATTTCAAATTCTTAGCCTGTGGCTGCCGGAGAGACAGAGACAGACTGGGAGGGGAGAGGTGGGGGCAGGAGATGGAGCTGGAGGCTGGAGGAGTAGGTAGCTCAGGGAAGGGCTGCCTTAACTGCTGGACTAAGAACCTTGGAATTCCTCCTGACTGCCCTGGGGAATCAGGGAAGGGCTCTAAGCAAGGGAGGGACCTGCTTGGATCTGAACACAGGAAATATAACATCACTAAAAATCTTTTTGGTTCATCTGAAACTGAAATTTTTTCTTCATTGCAATTTTCAGATTTTCTTAGAAGTAGTGAAACTGTATGTTAGATATTTATAAAGACTTGCTGATGGTCTGCTCTGTGGCTTGAAACTGACTTTTTATCTATCTTGACTTTCCAATGTAATGTGGAAATTCCTAATCTAATCATGAAGATTACCTTAAAAAAAACAAAAAACTCAACGGGAAACCGCACATATTTGGTTTGGATCACCATATGGGAACTTCAAAGGAAGCAACACTTTCTGATTTAAACTGTGAAATATATTGCTAGATAACATCGTTAGTGGGTGCTTCAGAGTCAAATGTGAAAAAGCAGCATGGTAGAAAGGATACCAGATGTACCTGCTTCCTTTCAGGACCCAATTAAAATGAAACTAGAGTGTCCATTTTCATTCTGTCCATCAGAAGTAGCATCTGAATTGTTAGCACAATTTAGAGCTTTTGATCTTTATCCCAATTGCACTAAAGAAGGGACACTCAGGAGAGAGAAATGTTGAAAACATTTTTGAGTTTTCAGAGTAATAAGTGAGTAATGCTCTACATATTTGTAGGGTTTCTTCCTCAAAACTCATCAGACTGCCACCTAATAATAATATAAGGTTTCTTAGTCCTATGAATAAGAAATTATTTTCTTGATCAACTACACTATTTAAGTTATATGTTCAATTATCAAATATTTCAAACATAAAGAACACAGGGAATAATATCTAAGTATCTATGTATGCATACCCAGGTTTAGGAAAACTTGAACAAATGGAAAGGTCTGTTGATGTTTTTGGTCAGGAAGATCAACATCATAAATAGGTCAGTTCTCCTTGTAAATATAATGTGATCCCAATGGTAATATCAAGGTTTTTTCTTTTTTTTAAATTAGGTTGATTCCAAAGTTCTTATGGAGGAAATAAATGAACTAGAATTGCTTAGAAAATTCAGAAAAACAAGAATAATGTGGGAGGACTGGCCCCACCATATGTTAAAACTTATTTAAAAGCTATAATAAGTACAATTGGATGGTTCTGGAACATGAAAAGAAAGTAGCTATTGAATCAATATTCATTCTTTTCATCCTTAACTGATCAGCAGCAGCAGCAGTAGCAGCATGCCCTAATCCCCTAAGCCCTCCCCCAAACCCCATTTCCCAATGTCCTTGGTATGTGAGCTTCTGCCTAAACCCTAATTTATTTAAGCTACTTTGTTCATCTTTTGCTGTATAACAGACCACCCTAAATTTAGTGGCTTAACACAACCAGCAGCCATTTATTTTGCTCACAGATCTGTAGTTTGGTCAAGATTCCTCAAGGACAGCTCCTCTTTGCTCTACCTGGGGACAGTTGGACAGGCCAGAAGGTGAAGGCTGGTATCATTTTAGAGCTCACCCACCTACATGTCTAGCAGTTAATCGTGGCTGTTGGCAGGGACCTCACCAGGTTCTGCTTGCTGGAACCCCTATCCATGGCCTCTCCATGAGGCTGCTTGCTTCCGCATTGCATGGACAAGGGACCAGATTGTTGATGTGGAAATCTAGTGCAGTCCGATTGCTATTTCTTGAAGTTACCTGTCTTCTGTATCAGACTGATATCCAGAATTACTTTATGCTTTGATGTTCTACAGTTTCATCGTGATGGATTTGCCATGTTTATTCTCCTTAGGTACTTGATCTGCTTCTTCAGTCTAAGCATCTTCCTCACTCCTGGGATTTCTCAGCATTTATCTCTTCAATATTTTTTTCTCTCATAATCTCAGGTTTCTCCTGGAAATTCTTTCAGATATATGTCTTTCCCATGGAATCACCATGTCTTCTAACCTCTTCTTTACATTTTTTATTTCTTTCTTTCTCTTTGATACATCCTGGGTATTTTTCTAAGATCTTTCTCTCAGTTGGCTAATTCTTTAGCTTTTTCTACTCTTTGGTATTCATCTATTCAGTTTTTAATTCTATCAACTTGGTTTTTCAGTTTTAGAAGTTCTGTATGATTTTAATACTTTCATTTTTTTCTCCTTCACTATGGTTTCTATTTCTTTATTTGCCTCTTGGAAAATTTTAAGAATACAATGTCAGAGTTTCTTTAAGAGTTTTCTATTATCTCAAACCCTTTCCTCATACTGGATTGTTTCTTCAGATGGCTTGAAATATTTGTATTGTAAGCCCATCTTTAGCACGTTTGTGGACTGAATATTTGTGTTCTCCCAAAATTCATATGTTGAAACTTAATCCTCCATGTGATGTTTTTGGGAGGTGGGGGATCTTTGGAGGGTGATTAGGTAGTGAGGGCAGAGCCCTCATGGATGGGATTAGTGTCCTTATAAAGGAGACCCCAGAGCACCCCCTCACTCCTTCCTCCATGGGAGGACAGAGAGAGAAGATGGCTCTCACCAGACACTGAATCTGCTGCACCTTGATCTTGGACTCTCCAGCTTCCAGAACTGTGAAAAATAAACATTTGTTGTTTAAGCCACCCAGTGTCTGGTATTTCTGTTAGAGAAGCCCAAACAGACTAAGACAGCATGGGAGTATTCCTTCAGAGCAGTTTTTCAGGATCCTACAACTATTATTTTCTCAGCTTCTGACTCTTTCACCTATCATATAGGGTAAATTTGGATCCCATATCTGTACCTGGGACTTCGATTCCTCATAGGAACCTCTTTCCCCTATTGAGAGATCTAGGCAGAGGACAATTTTCGTAACTACTTCCCTAGACCAATAAATAGAATTTTTCTTCTTGTTTCCTTTCCAGAGAAGGTATCCTTTCCAAGGTCCTGGATTCATTCAAGGATCTAAGTTCAGTTCCTTATTCCCAGAGAGGAGCAAAGCCAAATGTCCACTTTTTGAGTTAAAACTGAAGCCACTAGGGGCGCCTGGGTGGTTCAGATGGTTAAGCGTCAGCTCAGGTCGTGATCCCAGGGTCCTGGGATTGAACCCCGCATCGGGCTCCCTGCTTGGTGGGGAGTCTGCTTCTGCTTCTGCCTCTCCCTCTACTCTTCCCCCTGATTGTGCTCTCTTGCTCTCTCTGTCAAATAAATAAATAAAATCTTTAAAAAAAAAAGAACACTGAAGCCAGTAGACCATAGGACCTGTATGATGAACTTTACAAATCTCCAAATTCCCATGTCATTTCTGTCACCTGGTATTTTCCTTTCTTCCTTTTGAGCTTGGGTAAGTATTAAAAATACATATTTGTCATATTTTTAATAAGCTTTTTTTTATTTGAAATGGAGGAATGGACTGAGTCTGCTCACTCTGCCATGTTTCAGAAGTTAACATAGTTAACAGTGTTCATGTTTCTTGAGATAACATCCCTAGAGAATCTGCATAGACTAACTCTGCTGATCATTAACAATGGAGATTCTTGGGTTTCATCTATGTTTTATTGCATCAAAATCTCTGGAGGTTGTGCTAGAGAATATCTGTTTTAAATGAAGGCTAAAAAGTGTGTAGCAACGTTACAGGATACAAGATCCATATAGAGAGAATCAATTGTGTTTCTATACATTGAATAATGGGAAATTGACATTAAAAAAAACACTGGGGAGGGTGTCTACTATGGTGAGCGCTGTGAATTCTGTAAGACTGATGAATCACAGACCTGTACCCCTGAAACAAATAATACATTATATGTTAATTTAAAAATTATAAATAAATTAATTAATTAAAACAATAGGGGCGCCTGGGTGGCTCAGTCATTGGGCGTCTGCCTTCGGCTCAGGTCATGATCCTGGGGTCCTGGGATGGAGCCTCGCCTCAGGCTCCCTGATCTACGGAAAGCCTGCTTCTCCCTCTCCCACTCCCTCTGCTTGTGTTCCCTCTCTTGCTGTGTCTCTCTCTGTCAAATAAATAAAATCTTTAAAAAATAAAAAATAAAAAAATTTAAAAAATCATTTACAATAGTATTAAGAAATCCTAAATACTTAGAGATAAATTTGACAAGAGATGTGTAAGACCTGCACACTGAAAACCACAAAACATTGCTGAGAGAAATTAAAGACCTAAATAAATGGAGAACTATACCTTGTTAAAAAGTGGGTAAGTTCAATATCATTAAGATGTTATTTCTTCCTCACATTTATCTATAGATTCATTGCAATCCAAACAAATTCTAACTGCTGTGTGTGTGTGTGTGTGTGTAGGAATTGACAGGCTGATTCTAAAATTCAGATGGAAATGCAAAGAGTCTAGAATAGCCAAAACAACTTTGGAAAAGAACAAAACTGGAAGGCTACTACTACCTGATTTCAAGACAGTTTTTAAGCTACAGTAATGAAGATAATCTTGGATAATCTCCCCACCTCAGAAATCTTAACTTAATCACATATTTTGCCATGTAAGGTAATATTTACTCTTTTGCCATATAGGGTAATATTTACAGGAATTAGGACACCAATCATCTTTGGGCACCATTATTCAGTCTACCACAGATCCTATGCAGTTGCCCAGTTGTTTGGACTCCATACAGTCTAGTCCATCTTCCCGTATTGACATTCAGCACCTGTTCTGTCATAAATTAAATTCACGTATATGTGTACATTTATTCTGAGTCCTGTATTGTTTCCTTAGTCATTTTGCACCTTTTGCCCCAATACCACATTATCTTAATTACAGTAGCTTTATAATAGATCTTAATATATCAGAGGGCAAATCATTCTCATTTATTCTTTTTAAAGAATGTCTTGCTTATTATTGGCCCTTTGATTTTACATTTAAATTTTATAATCAACCTGTCAAATTCCACCAGATTCTGCCTGCCAGCATTTTGTTTTAACAGAACATTGAAATTATAGATACAGATCAGTTGGAGGAAAATTGACAATTTTATGACATTGAGTCTTCCTTTTCAAGAACATATCCTAGTTCTCCATTATTTAGATCTTCGTTAATATCTTTCAATAAAGTTTTATGATTTTCCCCTTGAAGATCTTAAGTATATATTGATTTATTTCTAGGTACTTTATGTTTTTGTTGCTATTACAAATAGTGTCTTAAAAATTAATTTTTTCTGATTGTTGTGGTATGTAGAAATGCAGTTGACTTTTGCATATTGATTTGGTAACCATCATTGTAATATAACTCTTATTAATTTTAAAAAATTATTTATAGATTCTTTAGGATTTTCCAAGTAGACAGTCCCAAAATATGTGAATAATGGCAGTTTGTTCTTCCTCTTTATACTTTTCCCCCTCTTCTTTCTTGTCTTACTACAAAGGAATGGAGCTCAAGTATAATATTGGACATCTAAGATAGCGGGCAGATTTTTGAAAGCCCTTAGTTATATTTCCTGGAATTTAATGCAATGTGATCTCTTGCATTCAAGGACTTCAGGGCTGTTAAAGGGGGTTCTATAGTACATCTCTCTGCTGCTTGTGTGAAACCAAGACACTGTAATCAGAGATGGGAAACTTCCCTATTTCAAAAAACATTTTAATATTTTGCTCTTCTTTTTTTTTTTTTAAGATTATTTATTTATTTATTTGACAGAGGGAGAGAGACAGCGAGAGAGGGATCACAAGCAGGGGGAGTGGGAGAGGGAGAAGCAGGCTTCCCGCTGAGCAGGGAGCCCAATGTGGGGCTTGATCCCAGGACTCTGGGATCATGACCTGAGCCGAAGGCAGACGCTTAACCGACTGAGCCACCAAGGCGCCCCTAATATTTTGCTCTTCTAACAAGGAATCTGTCATTAGAGCTTACTTCAGTAAGCTCTTTTGCCAAGACAAGAAAAATCCCTGCTTCATAAATCTTGCAGAAAAGTAGCATTTGTAATGCAACCTTAAAATCTAGACTAACTCTCACAAAAGCAAGGCTGGTTATCTCTTGTATTCCCATTCTATCCTGGCTAGCTACAAATAAGACAGTCTCCTTTGAAGTAATTAATAATTCCCAAAGAAACATTGGCTCACTGCTTTATTACAACACATCTCCTTTTTATTATTATTATTATATTAAGGAAGGCAGTCAGGGTAACAGATGGGGAAAGCTTTAAGCGTGACAGTTATAAATAGTCTTGCTGTTTATTCCACAATATATTTGCAATTCTCTTTCTTTGCCATTCTGGAAGTTGGATCCCTGTCAAAATACTTTCCTCCTGACCAAGGAATACAAATCATTGCCAATAGAACTCTAAAATAATGGAGTAAGTTGATGATGTTCTCTGAAAATTTTACTTATATATTAGAGGATTGTCAACACAAACACCTGATCTTCAGAGGGACCTCTTTTCCAGGGATCATATGGATTGGGGGAACCCTTTGAATGAATCAGCTGTCCCAAATATTGCTAAGATTGCTCTTGTTTCTTATAATCACAGTAATACTTGCCTAATGACCACTGTGTTGCCAAGCACTAGAGGGGGACACAGAGACAGTTACTCCTGACTTTAAAAAGACAGGCATAGGGGCGCCTGGGTGGCTCAGTTGGTTAAGCGACTGCCTTCGGCCCAGGTCATGATCCTGGAGTCCCGGGATCGAGTCCCACAACCCGCTCCCTGCTCAGCGGGGGGTCTGCTTCTCCCTCTGACCCTCTTCCCTCTTGTGCTCTCTGTCTCTCATTCTCTCTCTCTCAAATAAATAAATAAAATCTTTAAAAAAATAAAAATAAAAAATAAAAAGACAGGCATAGAGAGAAAGCATTAAAAATACAGAAGTTGGGGGGCGCCTGTGTGGCTCCATCGTTAAGCGTCTGCCTTCGGCTCAGGTCATGATCCCAGGGTCCTGGGATCGAGCCCCACATCGGGCTCCCTGCTCAGCGGGAAGCTGCTTCTCCCTCTCCCACTCCCCCTGCTTGTGTTCCCTCTCTCGCTGTGTCTCTCTCTGACAAATAAATAAAATCTTTAAAAAAAAATACAGAAGTTGGGGCGCCTGGGGGGCTTAGTCGTTAAGCGTCTGCCTTCGGCTCAGGTCATGATCCCAGGGTCCTGGGATCGAGCCCCACATCGGGCTCCCTGCTCGGCAGGAAGCCTGCTTCTCCCTCTCCCACTCCCCCTGCTTGTGTTCCCTCTCTCGCTGTGTCTCTCTGTGTCAAATAAATAAAATCTTTAAAAAGAAAAAAAAATACAGAAGTTAAACAGCAACAAAAGACTGGAACATAAAGTGCCACAAGGCATTATAATGATAATAATATAAGTTCAAAATATGATTTGGTTGTTCAAAGTACATTTGCTGTTATACTAAATTATACATCCGGGATCCCTGCGTGGCTCAGTCAGTTAAGCGTCTGCCTGCGGCTCAGATCAGGATCCCAGGGTCCTGGGATCGAGCCCCACCTCAGGCTCCTTGCCTGGCAGGGAGCCTGCTTCTCCCTTTCACTCTGCCTGTCACTCCCCCTGCTTGTGCTCTCTCTCTCTCCCTCTCTAACAAATAAATAAATAAAATCTTTAAAAAATAAAGATTACATCCAACAGAACATCAAAGTTTTTTTTAATGTTCAAATGTTACACACAGAGCAAATGTATTATTTTTGCTTAAAGAACTTTAAATGGTGTAAATTTAAGGATAACCTATCAAATTATCAAAGATTTTCAAAAATGACAATATCCCCACTGTCAGGGAGGGTGTGGAGAAATAGAAACCTTTAAATACTGTTGGTGTTTGTGTGCAAATTCCTACAGCCATTCTGGAGGGCAATATGGCTATAGCTCTCAAATTGTCTAATGTGCATCTCTTGGTTCTAGCAATTCTATTTCCATTAATGGTCCAGCTAGACAATTTGGATTCTCTCCACCCCACCCCCCCCTTCTCCTCTAAAAGCAACTAGAGGAGCAAGGCAAAATTTTTTCAAAGCCTTTTTGAGAACTACAGAACAGTGAAGAATTATATTATAGAGCCAAGATCCAAGAGAAGAAGGAAACCAAGACAATCAAACTGTGGGGGCCACTTTATCCTTAGCAGTACCACCTTTTTGGTAGATTCTACAGAGAAAATGAAAAGTTAAGTAGAGTTAGGGAAGAAACATAGAAGTTCATGGGATGCCCAAGGAGAAAGGGCTCTAGTAACCTTCTAAACTTTAGGATGAGACCTAGTGAAGTAAGGACTGGAAATGCACCGATCCTCACAATGACTGAAGCTCAGCTTTGGCTTCTTTTTCAGTTATCAATTTGATTACAACAATTCCTCTTCACTGGGGTTCCAGGAGATAATATCGAATGTTCTAAGGCATCATTTATGTATGAGGAATTAACGTCTCCTTTATATCTAGGATAGTACTAGCTATATACCCTTCTTGGGAAAATTGAGAAGATAGTCACTCAAATGACTTGGTACAGGGCTTAATTCTCTCCCAGAATCTTAGCTGAGAGTGGTAAGATTAGGGAATCCTAATGCCCTCTAGTCATCAGCCAGAAGCTAGAGGAAGATGATGTCTTCTCAGGGCTTCAAATGACCACTCCACGTTTTATATACACTGACCAGCACTCAGTCAAAAATGACCATGCACATGAGAAGATAACACAGTCTGATAGAACACCACAATAAACAATAGAAACTCCATAGAGAGCCAGAAAATAGAATTATTTGACAGATTTTTTTAAATGTTAAAAAGATTTTCTGTGTTCTTTATTTTTTTAATTTTATTATGTTATGTTAATCACCATACAGAACACCATTAGTTTCTGATGGAGTGTTCCTTGATTCAGTGTTCTTTAAAAAAAAGATTGAGCAGAGGCCTGGGAACTCTAAAAAATCTAATGGGAAGTCTGGAACTGAAAAGTTATAATGACAAATTAAGAACTTAGTAGAACTGAATAGCCTCTTGTACGGCCAGAGATAAATCTTATAAACTGGAAATTAAACAGATCTAAAGAAAATACCCATACTGAAGCATACAGAGATAAAATATAGGAAAGAGCATCAGAGCCGAACAGGATGTAGCAAAAGTTTATCTATCCGGATAGAAAGAAGTGAGAAAATGGAGCAAGGCAATATTTGCAAACACAATGAACATTTTCCAAAAACTGATGCGTGGCATTCATCTACGTATTCAAGAACTGCTACAAAGCCCAGGAACAATACATGCAAACCACACCTGGGAACATCATAGTAAAACTGCTGAAAACCAAAACCAAAAAGAAAATCTTAATGCAGTCAGAGAAAAAGACATATTACCTCAACTGAGCAATAAGACAATAAGTTGACTTCTCAATAGAAACACTGGAAGACAAGAAACAATAGAATATCTTCAAGGTGCTTGAAGAAAATGTAGGAAAATTGTTCATAAATGCATTCAAGGATATTAATTACATTGTAATTTGTTGAATGAAAAGTTGGAAGCCTTTCTCCCTCTGCCCCTCCTCCCTGCTTGCTCGCTCTCAAATAAATAAATAAAATCTTAAAAAAAAAAAAAAATTTGGAAGCCACTTAAATATCCAACAAGAGGGACTGGTTAAAAATACTTACCCCATCTTCAGGTGATGGTATGTAAAAATGTTGCAGGTATATTGTTAAGTGAAAAAAAAAAAAAGCAGGCTACAAAATAATATATAGCATATGCTCTCATTTATATTAAACTTAATATAGTATTTACTATTTAAATATGATTTTATGTAGTATTTTAGTATTTAAATATGATAAAGTATGGAAGGATAGGCACCGAAATACTAATAGTGATCTTTGGGTAATAGAATTATGTGAGAATTTTCCACTTTTTTAATAATATTTTTATAATGACCATGTATTATCAAATGAAGATATCCCATTTTTAAAAAGAAAATGAAACCAATCGATACTTGAAAGGTTGTGTTCTCTGTTCACCCTGGGTCCACTGTGGATGTGCAATCGTGGATATTATTTAGTGGATCCCATTACCTCTACTGAAAGAAAGTCTGCAAAGTAAGGGTCAGGTAAGACTCCTAGACTCAGATCCCTTAATATGCTGATCTTCCTAAATATAGGGAAAATCAGTGAGAACAATGTCCTTTGGAGTCCTATGGTGACTCTCATTTTATAAGAAGCATCAATCAGTGGTCACTCTTCTCTAATTTAGAGAAATTACTTTTTTTTAAAATAAGAAACTTAAGAATACCATTAAGACTGGGTTAAATTTTTTAAATTTTTTTTCTGCTAAGATATCAGCCCAAATTAGAATATAAGCTGCTCCCTAAAGTTAAGAAACTACCAGTGTTCCTGTTTCCTAAAAATAAGCTAAATCCTCAGCATTGGTTAAACTGCAGTTCCCTGGGTCCAGTGCAGTACTGTTGATTGCTTACATTGGCAACACGTTGTGCTTAATTTGGGGGTAATGAAGCATCCTTCAGGGTAATAAAATATGAATTGTTTTTATAGGCCGAGAGATCCGTCTGCCCCTCCGAATCAAAGGGGAAGGAATGGGACCAAAGATTCACTTCAACTTTGAAATGCTGGACATTGGAAAAGTTTTCGTTGGATCCGTACATTGTTATGAGGTAAGCACTAGAACTGTTCATTGAGACTCAAATGGTACTTAGCTTTTTAGGTTTATTTTATTTTGTGTATGTGTATATTGATAGAAAATGTATACAATCACATCCATTTGCCATTACTCACACTCAGACTCTGGAATGATCTGGCTCTTCCTTGCTTCCTAGCCTTGTTGAAGGTTTCCCCTCTAAGTTTCCTCAAGGCAACAAAGACATACTTTAATTGGTTTTATCCTCATCATCTTATGGATTGCAAAGGGGAAAATCATAATCTTCTCCCTACCCATTTAATGCTTGCTCTCTGACAACATAAATCCTACAGACCAGAAGACAGAGAAACTTTCACATTTTCCAGAATGCCCTAATGAGGACAGCTGTTTTCACACTTCAGTTTTCTCTGAATGCACTAGTGTCCAATCCATGATTAAAAACCAGTCATTATAGTTTCTGGAACTTTCTATTTGAAACTTCCCTGCTTTGTCTTTCCAATTAGATAGAAAATGATCCTTTTACAAGATGTAATCATGGGTTCCTCAGGATCAAATTTACTTCAGTGTCACCTCACCACTAACTTTGTATCTAGGGTACTTTTTTTTTTTACATTATATCAAATTATAACCATCGAAACTTTATTTTACAAATATTGGTAAACTTTAAACGTTTGTATTTCTCTAATTGGAGTAATAAAAGCAGTTATTTAATGAGTGACAAATAGGTGTCAGGTTCCATGCTTCCTTGTGTCGTGCATGTTTATCCACGTGTGACAAAAGTGGGAAAGGCAAGTTTTATTGTACCTGCTCTGCAAATGAACAAGAAGAGGCAGAGTGGTTAATACCATCAACAACATCATCCTTCATGTATGTTGAGCACAATACCAGTACTTTTACATTCATTAGTTTGGGCCTCACTAACCCCTAGGGAGTAGGTGCAATGACTATTCCCATTTTATAGCCAAGGAAGCTGGCGCTTAGAGAAGTTTTACTAGTTAAGGTAATGCTAGGTACTGTAACAAATACAAAGATCTATACTCTCTCAGACATGACAAGTCTATTTCGTTGCTCACATAAAGCCTCAAGCAAGGTTACCTCTCAGCCGACAGCTCTCTGCAGAGCATCGGGCCCCTGGCTCCTTCCAGCTCATAGCTCTGCCCCCCCCACCGTGTGGCCTGCAGGATTGCAGCCTCACAGTGTCACGCAGCTGGAAGGGGAAAGAGCAGGGAGAGATGCACTCGGAAGACCTTTTTTTAGGAGCTGGCCCTATAGGCGTCAGCTGTGCATCACTGCAAGAGTAAGTAGCTGGGAAATGCAGTCTAGTTGGGAGCACAGGAGAAAGAGCAAGTGGGTTCAGTGAACAGCAAACCTGACTCTGCCACGTTGGTTAAGTAACTTGGCAAGGTCGTTCAGCTAGTAAATGTGAGCGAGCACTGGGTTACTGGGGCCCTGTATCCTGGGAAGAAAAGGCTTTTTGCTGCCCTTTCAATCCCGGGGCTCTCACCATGAGCAACTCCAGCCTATAGCCAGCTCAGCTCTCAGCCTAACCTTGGCATGGGAGGCAGATGCCTGGTTGCTGCTGAGAGCTTCCTACCGTGCGGTTTATCCCCACATTCTCTAAAGTAACTGTGGCCTAAATGGGACGGTGTGAAAGGTAAATAGAGATGTTAATGTCATAATGAGATGGAATATACATAAGAGCATGATTTAAATGAAGAGTCACATGTCTGTCATGAACTGAAATATGGCACAGTTACTATGTTGCATTGTCTTTTGCATTTTGAAAAAAGAGTCACTTTGGGAGGAAGAAAATGTGCAATGCTTCTTACGAAGTTCACATTCTGTCCGTAATTTATCCAGGGTGAATTTCCCTCCTATCTCACAGACTGTCTTGTGGATGCCACATCAGAAAAGGACCTTTAGTTCTGATGCGAAATGGATAAGTTTTCCCTGAGTGTAATAATAATTTCTTATCAATTTAACCAAAGTGTATTTGAGGCCACCACTTCCCACCCTCCTAGATTTGACCATTAAGTAAACCACAGCCAGCTAAGTAAGTGTTAGATGAGGTGCTGCATCAGAATGGACAGTTTTGAGCGCTGTGCATTGGCAGAGAAGGACATGGTAAGGTGCTTCTTACAGGAATATTTTGCACTCTCTGCGTATTTAGTGCTGATGCCTCATTGCATCTCTCTTTCAATTTATTATGTTACCTCCTTGAGACGAATTTGAATAACCAGCTGTTGCCCTTAGTCATTGCTGAACTTAGCAAACATGTAAAAAGTAAACCACAGCTCCAAGAGTGTACACTATTCCCCAGTGTAATTAGAAGGAAAACAAGGTGAAGCTCTCGTATAAACTTCTTCTCCCCAAGGAATTGGACTGCAAGGGTAAGGTAATCAAAAGATCTCAGAATTTCGTCCCAAATGACTTGCTGGATTCTGCATACACATGAACGTGCTTCTTTCCCAGGGGGAGAGGAATGACATGCATGTTCTCGAACATGGAAGACCTGGTGCCTTGTACAAAATCTGGGTAAAATATTGCTGTTAACCAAAACATAAAAAGGCAGTCCTGCATCTCCCTAGAGAGAAAAACAATTCCCTTTGAATGGAATTCCCTTTGAATTACCACTAACACCTTTGAGTTGCCTTTAAGTTACCACTGACGTGTGTCAATCACTTCTTCAGCACAGGCCCATTTCAAACCCATTCTGTGTGGCACTGAGAAAATAGCCAGCAATCGCTGTTGTCTATGGCCCTCTTTGTGAGGCACTCTATTCTAAGAGTTACATAAACTAATTTCATCTTCACAGCAATCTGAGAAGTTAGTGGTACTTACACTTTATAGACGGAGAAACTGGGGCACAGAGAAACAAAGCAGGTTTCCCAAGGTCACACAGCTCGGAAGTCACTGGTAAAACTGGGAATTGAGCCCAGGCAATTTGGCTTCTGGGTCCCTGGCCATCATCATTTCCTACATGGTCTGTTTAAAAGGAATGAAGGGTGAAGCATGAATTCTGTGACCAGGAAACTTAAAACTGAGTGAGGGGGATGGAAAATGAATGTAAAAAGATGAATAAAATATCAAGCAGCAATTAGTTAGGTATCTCTCTTGGAGCATCATCCATCTTCTCTTGGAAAAAGTGGTGGTTTTCCTCTGCAAAGGCCCCTGACTCTATTCTACACATGCTCTTGATTCCTTCTTTGCTTCTCGGGAGGCAACTTGAGCTGGTGGACACCCCACATCCACCCAGACCCCATTCCCTTGGTTACCTAGCCCTCTTCTCTTACTACAACAAACATGTGGGCCAGGTACTGAGTATGCATTATTGCATTTAATACAAATATACTGGGTCTCCTCTGCCATACTTCCCACAGCTTTGCCGCCCCCACTGTCGTTCCTCACCTCTTATCCTCTCAAAACAGGAATCTCAAATAATCAACCACTATTTTCTCCGTACCCACTCACTCCCTAAACATTTGGACTCTGGATTCTGCAGTCACACTCTATTGGAGTCCTTTCTTCTTCAAGGGTAGGGATGGCTTTTAATTAAAAATAAAAAATCTGGGGGTTCCTGGGTGGCTCAGTTGTTAAGTGTCTGCCTTTGGCTCAGGTCATGATCTCGGGGTCCTGGGATCGAGCCCCACATCGGGCTCCCTGCTCGGCGGGAGGCCCGCTTCTCCCTCTCCCACTCCCCCTGCTTGTGTTCCTTCTCTCACTGTGTCTCTCTCTGTCGAATAAATGAATAAAATCTTTAAAAAAAAAATCTGTAGCATTTTCTTAGAGTTTATTCCCCGTCAGCTCTGTCCACATTCAACCCCTTCTGGAAATTCTCTTCCCTCGGCTTCTTTAGGTTCCTGACATTGGCCCCATACCTTTCTGTACATTTCTTCCTGATCTCCTGTGCTCTTTCTCTTCGGTGCTTTGAGTGCAGGTCAAAGGCAGTATGTAAATAGAAGAACGTGCTGTCCACCTGTTCAGGTGTAAGCATTGGCAAGGAATAGAGACTGTCTTAGAAGCCCAGGAACAGAGCTGCTTGGTTAAAGCACAGGCTCATCCGACAGGCACCACGGGAGGTGGGAGCAGGAGCGATGGATTGAGCCAGGTGTGGACAACTCTGAATGCCAGGCATGAGCTTTTTACATACACATACCTACTGTGCAAGCAAATATGGGCCTATGGTGTATAGGAATAAAACTTTGCTATAGTAAAACAGTTGCTTACACAAGCATCCCCAAGCAGTAGAGTTGTATCCATGCAATAGAGTTTGAGGTGACAGTATCCCAATAGAATGAAATCGAATAGCACAACAAAGAGAATCCTTGTCATCTGGAATCCACAGTGATGTCTCATTCACATTCTCCAGGCTACACGATAAACATAGGCTTAGGTAGTTCTTGCTCCTCTATTCTGACTTCTTATTTTTCAGTATGTCACTTGTTCTCAACCTTCTCATGCATATAAGATAAATACCTACTTTCCCTCAGTTACCCTACAGAGTATCAGGAAAAGGCATTTTAAGGCTCCTTTTCAGTAGATGTAATTACAATCAGTATTTATAACATGACTATAGTACATGTGACAACTCTGTTCCAAAGAGGATACTAAAAACACAAAATTACTTCTGCATTGGGTTTCTTATGTTCAAACCCTCAAGGCAGAAGACTGTTCATTTCTCCCCTGGAGTTTTTCTCTGGCTTTAATTCCTGCAGCTCTCTATGTGTTGGTATTAAACAGTACAGCCACGTGCTTATGTGAAAATAAATCAGATGTTCATGCTCTGTCTTTGCACTCTTGGCTTTTTATTGATATAGGCAATACTGTCCAACAAAGGCAGCATTGATGCCCTCTTCAACGTGATCCCTCCAACTTCGGCTTTGGGGGCCTGCTTTGTTTTCAGCCCCAGGGAAGGCATCATCGAACCAAATGGAGTCCAGGCGGTCCAGATCTCTTTCAGTTCTGCCATTTTGGGGCACTTCGAAGAAGTGTTCCTGGTCAATGTCAATGGGTCCCCTGAGCCTGTGAAATTGACCATTAGGTAAGATATTATCTATAACTAATGTGGAAGCTAACTGAAGCTTTTATCTACTGCTTTCTTAAACTTCAAAACCAGATCGTGTCTTGGATGTCCATAACTGTCTTTGTTAGTAGGAATACATCAAAATAATAGAGTGTTTTAAATTTCCACCAGCATTTACCTACTGAGCACATGTAACTTACTATTATAATGTGGACACAGATGCTTTTTGGGAATCTAGTTTTTCTACAAGCTATAGCTTTATAAAATAGGGACTTAAAACATTAAACTAGTTCCTAGTTATACTCTCTGTTTTAGGATATTTAGGGAAAATAAATCATTACAGTAACACCTAGATAAGATCATCTTCTGGACTTGGCTTTAACTCTTATCCCAGTTTCTCTAAACTTTCATCTTTCATTTTTGTTTTAAGTAAAATTTTTAAATGCTCATACCTATAATACCTCCAGGTATCATAAAAGAGTCTACTTAGAGCGTCAGTCATCCTAGGCTAGACATTTGCAGCTTTTGTGCTAAAAGTCCTTTGATGGCTTCTCCAGCTGTTTGTGATAATTGAAAGTCATTAATAGCAGAGTTTGTCCTCAGGTTTTAAAAAGAAGTTTTCTATGACCAACCCATTGGGCAGATCTACAACTTTGGTTCCTGGTGCTTAGCGAGATCATGTCTTCAGAACACATCGCAGATCCTCTTTGGATTTTCACAGCACCAGGTTGTTAATTACCATGGCAGTCTCTCTTATTATGGTTACTGCTAGCAGGACCTCCTTTCATCTACAGCTAAGGTCTCCCTCGGGGTCTGGAGATAACATAGACACTGTGGCCTGAAGAATCCTAGGAACATTTTTGGTCTCATGATAGTTATGGAGTGAATTGTGTCCTCCCAAATTCATACATTGAAATTCTAATACCCAGTTAAGAATGGGACTGCACTTAGAGATGGGATGTTTAAAGAAGTAATGAGGTCATATGGGTGGGCCTTAATACAATGTGACTGGTGTCCTTATAAGAACAAGCATGCAGATAGGAAAACACCCTATAAAGACATAAAGAGAAGATAGCCATCTACAACCTAGGAGGGAGTCCCTCAGAAGAAACCAACCCTGCTGACACATTGATTTTGGACTTCCAGCCCATAGAGCTGTGAGGAAATAAATTTCTGTTATTTAAGCCACTCAGTCTGTGGTGCTCAGTTATGACAGCCCTAGCAAACGAACACAACCTCTAACAAATAAGGAGAGTGAATGAATGTGTCTTAGGGCTTCTGTGGCATGGCTGAGACAGACTGCCATAATCCTATACTTCTTTTTAAGTCTTAGGACTTATCTGAAACATTCAGAAGGCATTTATATTTTCTTCCACAATACATCTGTGGTTGTGATAATAGAAAAAATCAGTGTTGCTTTCTAAATATTTGAGTAACACTGACTCTTCAAGAAGATGCACCATGCTCATCCTGGCCCACGGTTGACATCTGTCAGTGATAAACAGAACATGAGGAAGACAGGAGTACTTTTTCACATTATGTGAGCTCTAGTTCACCTCCCACCTCAATAACAATTCACATCTCGTGACAAACAATGGAGGTGGTTCTCTGGAGAAGCAGGAAGAGCAAACCTGCAAATGCAACCTCCATCTCCCTTTCAGAGATTGTCTGATCCTTGAGGGTTCTCGGTAAACTCCAGCAGATCAGCTCTTCAAAGCCCCAGCTGAATAAGGTTTTCCGGCTTCCTGACTTCAAGAGGTATCGCTCAGAATCATGAGTATCCTCCACAACATCCAGCTTCATTGATGGGCCTCCATCCAGAATGGGGAAGACAAAACCTTAAAGCTCTGCTCTTATATATAATTAAGATAAAAATAATAATCACCCTATCTAAGGGTAAGAATGTATAGGGTATTAAAAGACCATAAGTTTACTTTTCATGTAGGAAAAAGGAAAATACTGGCCAAGACAGGCTAATTGTCCTTCAGGTTGAATAAGAAAGCCCATCCTAATTTCATGTGGCCACTCCCTAATTAAGTGCAGCCTAATAATTAATACTGCATTTATTGACACACATACATACACATTGCTACTCTATTAGGAATAAATGTGTATTTTGGATATTCACTTAAACTTTTCCTGAGCACCTCCTACATGCAAGGTTGTATATCAGGTACAGTGACTGGCGAATTTGAGTTTGTTGGACATTCCTGTTGCGTGATTCCTACTGTCTTAACCTTTGACTCTGTGAATTATTTTTCCAAATTCAGGATGTGATTGCCCATTCTCTCAAATATTCCCCAAACTAACTAAAAAATATGGTAAAAGAAATGATAAGGGAATTAATAGGCTACACTAAGAAAATATCCATTTAACATAAAGGAAGGCAATAATGGAGAAAAAGAGGAATGAAAAGGCATTAAGACATATAAAAAACAAGGAGTAAAGTGTAAGACATGAATCTTACTTTATCAGTAATTACATTAAATGTAAATATATTTAACATGTAAAGGCAGAGATTGGCAGGATGGATTTTTTTAAAAACCCACAAAACACAATACGACTATATGCTCTTTTAGATCCAAAAATATGAATAAGTTGAAACTAAAAGGGATGGGAAAGGATACACTAGGCAAACAGTAACCAAAAGAAAGCTGTACTAATATCAGACAAAATAGACTTAAAATAAAATGTGTTACTTGAGACAAAGAGGGACATTTTGCAATGACAAGAGTTAAGCCATTAAGGAAATATAACAATTATAAACATATATGCACCGAACATTAGAGCCCCCAGATATGTGAAGGACAAACTGACAGAACCAAAAGGAGAAATGGGAATAGATTAGTGGCTGCTTAGGGCAGGGAGTGAGGGATAGAGCATGATAAAGCTATGATAGGTATTTATCCACATTAATATTCTGTGCCGTTGGTTTGGTGATTTGTCTGCTCTGCTTCATTCATTGGTAGGAATTTGGTGATAAGTTAACTACAGCATCATTTGCTAAAATCCAGTGGTTCAAGTCTTGAAAAAGAACTCTAAGAACCTCTGTGATAGACCATCATCTTGTAGTTTCTTTAAGTGCTAGGTTCTATACTTGACTTAATGCCACTTTCAAGTCCATCGCCTTAACCACTCGGCCACGACTGCCTACTGACTTAATGCCAGTTGATGGTTTTTAGGACTTATTGTCTCCCTAGTTCCTGATTGTTACTCTGAATTCACTGGATTCTTTATCCACTCCCCCAATTTGTATTCCTATTTCCAGAGGCTGTGTCATTGGACCTACCTTCCATTTTAATGTTCCTGCTCTGCACTTTGGTGATGTTTCCTTTGGTGAGTATTTTTCCATTTGAAGTTAGAAATTGAATGGAATTACTTTTCTCTCAACATGGAAGGAGGAAGGTTTACAAAGAACCTCTCTTACCATTTTTTTATGGGTAATAGCTAAAAGGGTCTAGAAATGTTCTCTCTTTCCTCTGCAGCAGTGCATTTTGGTGTCATTTCCTAGTTTATATGTGGAAGTTATAACCCTGTCCTGGGCACTAAGAGCTGTAAGCCTGTGGTCATCCCAGCTTTTCCAGCAGTAGAAAAATGGAAAGCCTTAGGCTTCACACTCCTATCTGAATGTTCTGAAAGCCCTGACTGTCTGTCTATCTATCTATCTATCTATCTAATCAGATTTAATTTTTTATTCTAGAGAGAGAGCACAAGTGGGGGAGGGCAGAGGGAGAGGGAGAGAATCTCAAGCAGACTCCACACTGAGCAGGGAGCCCAGTGTCAGGCTCCATCTCACAACCCTGAGATCATGACCTGAGCCGAAAGCAAGAGTCAGATGCTCAGCTGACTGCACCACTCAGGCGCCCACCTGAACACTCTATTTATATGCAGATTCTGATTCGCCAGTCTGGCTACACAGCATCCTGTTCACAGAGATGCTCTCAAGTTTCAAGTGACTTCAGTGGTGGTTTGACTCAGGTGGTCTATCACTCCAAATGGAAGACATCTATATTTTGGTGTTGTCTTCTTGCTCAGTTACTTCCCTGAGTCGTTTCCTCCTGTCTCAGCATTTCTAATAATAAAAATGACGGCATTAGCAGTAAAAGTTTCCATTTATTGGTTCGTTCTTATATTCCAATCACTGCTAAGTGAATTACATGCAGTACTACATTTAAACCTTTTAGCAATCCTTTGAGTAGATGCTATTTAGGATTCCCATTTTGGAGCTGGAAGAACTGAGCATTCGAACAGTTAAATAACTTCCCATGGTCACACAGCAGTAGTAGAATGAGTATTTCAAATGAGATCTGTCTAAGTCATGTACTGTGAACAGGGGTAATGTTGCCCCAAAGGGGCAAAAATTGTTTGGGGTTGAAAAAAAAAAAAAAGCATAGATCTAATCAATGTTTGTGGTCCTCCAAAATTCAGCCCTACCCAACAGAATCTTATTCCTTAGTATTTAATTTTTCTCATTAGGGAGAAATTAATCTAATTTAAATCACATTTAATTAATTGATTTCATTGAAAATTAATTCATCATCACAGTGGTTCTTTGAGGAGGTGATAATTTAATTTAGAAATTTCAAAATAATTTAGATAATAATTTGAGAAACCCTACTCTGAATCCATAGTGCACAATCCTTTCCATTTTTCTTTGTTTCCTCCATTTTGACTTTCGGTTCTTTTGCCTCAAGTAGGCCCATCTACTTGGGGAAAAGTTTTCTTTACAAAAATATCTCTTCTTTACAAAAAGCTGATTCATAGTGCCTTTATCAGTTGCTTTAACATTTAACATTTCCTAACATATAGGAAAATTTATATAAATGGAGTTGAATGTCTCTTTATTACCATAGAATATGAAAATGGCTGGAGAAATTTGTATAAATTTGTAGGGCAAGTTTAAGTGATAGAGTTTTTGAAGGAAAGTAAAAGTGACCTACAACTTGAAAATTATCTGATGGCCAACTAAGACAGACATACTCTCCAGGGTTACTGTGACTGATCCACAATAAGAGGTGAATTACTTACCCAAAGATCTATGCAGTTACCCTCCAAACGGCTCAACTGAGTCCACAGAGAGGTCTGGGTGACTGATGCATCCTTCCACAGGCATTTAAATATGAACTCCAACACAGAATATTTGGAAAATGTGCCCTATATCATATTGCCCTGGAGGGAGAAAGCAGAATCTAAATAAGCACCTCAATCACTCCAAGAAATCTCATACCGATTCATTGTCTAGAATCTGCCCTATTGTTCACTGCTGAAAGGTTAATGTCAGTACTATACCAATGATAAGCCAATTTGTGAGCCCCAAGAATATCTGAATCCAAATATTAAAAAGCATCAAAGCCCCTATTAGAACATTTCAACAAAATATGGCAAACAGGAAGTATATATATATATGCCCAGGATGCCATTGATTTATTAAAAATGCTATATTTGATATTGGCAAACTCTGGGTAACACAGTGGGTAAAACCATTTATGCATGCTCCAAAACTAGGTAGGTTTTTTCCCATTAATGTCTTCCACTGGGTCTGTTCTTATCTCTAAGTATACAGGAAAGGTCATTATTTGGTAATTAATTCATTGTTTCCTAGAGCTATAAAAATAATAATCAACAGCTATTTCTCATGGTTGGTCCAGCTAGAAGTTTTAGTAACTAGCTTAGGTGAAAATTAGAAATAGCTTATTTTTCTTTTGTTGTATAACATCTTATTGAGCCATTTGGTGATAAGGCAGTTAGACAAGAGGCGGGAAGACACTGCAGACCCATGACCCAAGATTCCCCAGGTCTGAGATATGAAATTTATCTCTCCTAAGTCCAACTTCAAAATTCAAGTTGCATTTCTTTTAGTTTGGATATGGATTCTTTAATCTTCTCTGTAGTGTGGCAGGAAATGTTAACAAAAACATACCTTTTTGCTTGCCAACAGGAAATCTAGGGCTATTTCATTTTCAAAACCAATTGGGTCAGTTAATTTGAGCTACTTGCTGTTCTTCTGGATTCTGCACTGTAAAAATCCAAAGTCAGAGACAATTTTTTGATACAATTTCAAAATTATTTTATGATAATCCTTTTAAGTCCCAAAGTTGGAACTAGAGTTCTCTCATGACTCTTATCCAAAGTGTCATTATTTATTTCTCCAGGAAGATTGGCCTCCTGTCACAAAGAAACATCATCCATGGAAGAGTTTTTTATTGGAAACTTCCTAATTACTATCTCACATGTGCAATTAGGGCTTTGATGAGTCAGACAAAAGTAAACATGTTATTGGCTCAGGGATGAAAGACCAGTAAGGGTGCATATAGTTCCAGATGCAAGAAAAATTAACTGTTACAGGAATAAGCCAGGGATTGGAGGAATTTTCTGGAATTTATTTTCAGGAATTTATTTTGGGATGACTGGCATATTGTATGGAGTTAAACAAGGTTTGCAGAGACTTGTAGTGTTGGGGAGTACATTGAGCTAACTGAAGTTGGTAATATTGTCCCCATATTGGCAGTAAGGCGAATTCTTGAAGAGGTGTGTGTTATAGGTTAGTGTTAGAGGGCCTTATTTGCTTAGAGATGAAGATTCTAGATTTGGCATCAGGGCCTGTTGGGATTGGTGGTGTTAGATTATTATAAATCACTAAAGTAGATGAGAGGTAATAGTATTGTACTATTGGTTAATATCTGAAATGTTTAAAGTATGGTTATAAATATTTTGATGGTAAGATTAGATGTTGGATGACATATATAATAATTAATTAGATTGACTGGAGCTACAGTAGCATGAGAGAGTCAGATTATAGAATTTGGGTGGTGATTGTCCCTGAAAAAACACTGAAGCTTTGATAAATCCTCAGATTCATCAAAGAGTACAATGGACCAAGTAACGACTGATACACCAGGTGATAGAGCCAAAGGGGCAGGGTCAGTATCTGCACACTCACTATTTTTCAGGAGCTACAAGAATATGTTGAATGAGAATAAGGAATTTAGAAGGCTGCAGGTATTCAGTGGACCTGACCATTGGATAATTTGGTCAGAGAAATTAGGATTTGAGGGCAAAGCTGCTGGGATAAATATAGGGATAAAAAAAAAAAAAAAGGCAGCATGGTAGTTGTCTTCCATGGCCCAGGTATGAGCTGGTCATAGATCACTCAAGAAGAAATATTTAAATTGACTTTAGGAGGGTGTTAAGTGGGGTGTAAATTAATTGTACTGTCCCTTAAAATCGTAATTGTAATGATTATAGAAAGATCTTACAAAGGTTAGCGGAAAATAAATCATAGAAAGCATGAGGAAAGCCTAAACCCAATAGTGTTAGGATTTGATACAAGCAGAAGCTTAGAAGTAACACTTTTATTAGTAATGACCATGCAGTCTTTAATCAAATAATATTCCCTTCTTTAGGCTTCTTAACAGGCAATATGGGGTTTACAGGTAGTTGTGAAAGGAATTGTTCTAGCTAGGAGCTTACAACTGGCTTTATTCTTGGAAAAACTTCTAGCTTCAGGGAAATAGTCTGAGCAGTGGTTTGGAAGGACCCGTGTGAATCCTTATACGAACCACTTCCAGAGTACACCTTACATTCTAAGAGTGCTTATTCCATAAATGGTCAGGTAAAATAAGGGTGAGTGATCTATAGTTTCAGGAGTCCTTGCTGGGAGAGTTCAGAAAAGTTGGATGCAGCAATACATGATTGTGAAACTGACTTTCGAGCAGTTCCTCTGGGATTTCCAAGAAAATCCTTCAGGCACACTTAATCAGGCAATTCTTTTTCCGTAATAGATCTCTTCCAAGTAGATTGGCAGGTGGTGTCACAAAGGAGATATAAATGTGTTTCCTCCAGCAGCCCTAATGTGTAGACAAAGGTTCAGTCATGGGGATCTTGAGAAATAGATCAAGTCAAAATACCCCCTGCAGTGATGTAGTAACTACTCCTGAGATCAATTGTGTTTTATTGCAGTAGGGCTCAAGGTAGAAAGAGTAATGTTTGCCTCTAGTAGAAATATGCATATTTGTTCTCCTCTTGTTCTGAAAGTGGTAGGAGATACAGTGGGCACCTCGGGAATCCAAAATCAGAGTTCAGTTTATTGCTTGCCAGGCAAGGAGGATCTGTATCTCTTAGAAAAGGACTAGGAGTCTCCCCGAACTGAACATAGGAAGGCTAGATATAACATGACAAAATAGGTTTGCCTAAGGGAGATAAAAGCCAGTGTCATGGTCTCTGGCTGTCTCCAAAGGAGATTGTAAAGTCTCTCTCAGGAGAGGCTATTATTCGATTTTGTGTCATCGACCCTGAGTGTGTGAGCCTCAGACAGGTCCAGGATGAGTTATATAATGTCTTGGCAGGCTCTAAGTCACCCAGCAGGGAAAACCACACAGGCTTCTCCTTTCACACATTGGCAAATAAAAAGAGCAAAGAGGATTCAATTTCTTAAAAAAATCTGTACTCTATGCAAAAAATTAAATGCAAAATATACTGTTGGAGGACTATTCACCAAGCAGATACTAGAGGCTGCTTCTTGAGAGGATCCTGGATGGACATCAAGGGATGGTTTTATGTCTATTGTTGCTACATAGTAAGTGTATAAAAGTATTCATTGAAGGAAGGAAAGGAAGGAAGGAAGAAAGAAAGAAAGAGAGAGAGAAAGAAAGAAGGAGAGAGAGAGAAAAAGAAAGAAAGAAAGAAAGAAAGAAAGAAAGAAAGAAAGAAAGAAAGAAAGAAAGAAAGAAAGAAAGAAAGAAAGAAAGAAAGAAA